>NC_086448.1:369149770-369470971 GCF_028390025.1 Pseudophryne corroboree | reverse complement strand
ACACCCAATATTCTTTTTTGAAATTCTAGAACTCACAACTGTGTGTTTTGGAATTCTAGAACTCCAAACATTCTATATAGGAATTCTAGAACTCACAACATTCTATCTTGGACTTCTAGAAATCCCAACATTCTATTTGGGTATTCCAGAACTCCCAACATTATATTTTGGAATTCTAAAACACCAACATTCTATTTTGGCATTCTAGAACTCCCAATGTTCTATTTTGGAATTCTAGATCTCCCAATATTCTATTTTTAAATTCTAGAACTCCCAACATTCTATTTTAGTATTCTAGAACTAATAACAGACTATTTTGGAATTCTAGAACTCCCAACATTCTTTTTTGGAATTCTAGAACTCACAACAGTGTGTTTTGGAATTCTAGAACTCCCAATATACTATTCTGAAATTCTAGAACTCCCAACATTCTATTTTGGAATTATAGAACTCCCAACATTCTATTTTGGAATTCTGCAACACCAACTATCTATTTTGGAATTCTAGAACACCCAATATTCTTTTTTGAAATCCTAGAACTCACAACAGTGTGTTTTGGAATTCTAGAACTCCAAACATTAAATATAGAAATTCTAGAACTCCCAACATTCTATCTTGGACTTCTAGAACTCCCAACATTCTATTTTTGAATTCTAGAACTCACAACAGTGTGTTTTGGAATTCTAGAACTCCCAACATTCTATATAGGAATTCTAGAACTCACAACATTCTATATAGGAATTATAGAACTCACAACATTCTATCTTGAACTTCTAGAACTCCCAACATTCTATTTGGGTATTCTAGAACTCCCAACATTCTATTTTAGTATTCTAGAACTCCTAACAGACTATTTTGGAATTCTAGAACTCCCAACATTCTATTTTGGAATTCTAAAACACCAACATTCTATCTTGGAATTCTAGAACTCCCAACATTCTATTTTGGAATTCTAGAACTCCCAACATTCTATTTTGGAATTATAGAACTCCCAACATTCTATTTTGGAATTCTGCAACACCAACTATCTATTTTGGAATTCTAGAACACCCAATATTCTTTTTTGAAATTCTAGAACTCACAACAGTGTGTTTTGGAATTCTAGAACTCCCAACATTCTATATAGGAATTCTAAAACTCCCAACATTCTATCTTGAACTTCTAGAACTCCCAACATTCTATTTGGGTATTCTAGAACTCCCAACATTCTATTTTAGTATTCTAGAACTCCTAACAGACTATTTTGGAATTTTAGAACTCCCAATATATTTTTTTTTATAATTCTAGAACTCCCAACATTCTATTTTGGAATTCTAGAACACCCAATATTCTTTTTTGGAATTCTAGAACTCACAACAGTGTGTTTTGGAATTCTAGAACTTCCAACATTCTATATAGGAATTCTAGAACTCCCAACATTCTATCTTGGACTTCTAGAACTCTCAACATTCTATTTGGGTATTCTAGAACTCCCAACATTATATGTTGATATTCTAGAACTCTTAACATTCTATTTTGGAATTCTAGAACTCCCAACATTCTATTTTGGCATTCTAGAACTCCCAATATTCTATTTTGAAATTCTAGAACTCCCAACATTCTATTTTAGTATTCTAGAACTCCTAACAGACTATTTTGGAATTCTTGAACTCCCAATATTTTTTTTATAATTCTAGAACTCCCAACATTCTATTTTGGAATTATAGAAGTCACAGCATTCTATTTTGGAATTCTGCTACACCAACATTCTATCTTGGACTTCTAGAACTCCCAACATCTATTTTGGAATTCTAGAACTCCCAACAATCTCTTTTGGAATTCTAGAACTTACAACAGTGTGATTTGGAATTCTAGAACTCCCAACATTCTATTTTGGTATTCTAGAACTTCCAGCATTCTATCTTGGAGTTCTAGAACTCCCAACATTCTATTTGGGTATTCTAGAACTCCCAACATTATATTTTGATATTCTAGAACTCCCAACATTCTATTTTGGAATTCTGCAACACCAACATTCTATTTTGGAATTCTAGAACTCCCAACATTCTATTTTGGAATTCTGCAACACCAAAATTATATCTTGGAATTCTAGAAATTCTAGAAACTCCCAACATTCTATTTTGGAATTCTGCAACACCAAAATTAAATCTTGGAATTCTAGAAACTCCCAACATTCTATTTTGGAATTCTAGAACTCCCAACATTCTATTTTGGAATTCTGCAACAACAACATTCTATTTTGGAATTCTCAAACTCCCATAATTCTATTTTGGAATTCTGCTACACCAACATTCTATTTTGGAATGATAGAACTCCCAACATTCTATTTTGGAAAATCTAGAACTCCCAATATTCTATTTTGGAAAATCTAGAACTCCCAACATTTTATTTTGGAATTCTAGAACTCCCAACATTCTATTTTGGAATTCTGCAACACCAAAATTATATCTTGGAATTCTAGAAACTCCCAACATTCTATTTTGGAATTCTGCAACACCAAAATTATATCTTGGAATTCTAGAAACTCCCAACATTCTATTTTGGAATTCTAGAACTCCCAACATTCTATTTTGGAATTCTGCAACAACAACATTCTATTTTGGAATTCTCAAACTCCCATAATTCTATTTTGGAATTCTGCTACACCAACATTCTATTTTGGAATGATAGAACTCCCAACATTCTATTTTGGAAAATCTAGAACTCCCAATATTCTATTTTGGAAAATCTAGAACTCCCAATATACTATTCTGAAATTCTAGAACTCCCAACATTCTATTTTGGAACTCTGCAATACCAACATTCTATTTTGGAATTCTAGAACTCCCAACATTCTATTTTGGAATTATAGAACTCCCAGCATTCTATTTTGGAATTCTGCTACACCAACATTCTATTTTGGAATTCTAGAACTCCCAACATTCTTTTTTGGAATTCTAGAACTCACAACAGTGTGTTTTGGAATTCTAGAACTCCCAACATTCTATATAGGAATTCTAGAACTCCCAACATTCTATCTTGGACTTCTAGAACTCCCAACATCTATTTTGGAATTCTAGAACTCCCAACATCTATTTTGGAATTCTAGAACTCCCAACATTCTTTTTTGGAATTCTAGAACTCACAACAGGGTGATTTGGAATTCTAGAACTCCCAACATTATATATATAGGAATTCTAGAACTCACAACATTCTATCCTGGACTTCTAGAACTCCCAACATTCTATTTTAGTATTCTAAAACTCCCAACATTCTATTTTGGAATTCTAGAACTCCCAACATTCTATTTTGGAATTCTAGAACTCCCCACATTCTTTTTTGGAATTCTAGAACTACCAACATTTTATTTTGTAATTCTGCCACACCAACATTCTTTCTTTGAATTCTAGAATTTTCAACATTTTATTTGGTATTCTAGAACTCCCAACATTATATTTTGATATTCTAGAACTCTCAACATTCTATTTTGGAATTATAGAACTCCCAACATTCTATTTTGGAATTGTGCAACACCAACATTCTATTTTGAAATTCTAGAACACCCAATATTCTTTTTTTGGAATTCTAGAACTCACAACAGTGTGTTTTGGAATTCTAGAACTCCCAACATTCTATATAGGAATTCTAGAACTCCCAACATTCTATCTTGGACTTCTAGAACTCCCAACATTCTATTTTTGAATTCTAGAACTCCCAACATTCTTTTTTGGAATTCTAGAACTTACAACAGTGTGTTTTGGAATTCTAGAACTCCCAACATTCTATATAGGAATTCTAAAACTCCCAACATTCTATCTTGAACTTCTAGAACTCCCAACATTCTATTTGGGTATTCTAGAACTCCAAACATTCTATTTTAGTATTCTAGAACTCCTAACAGACTATTTTGGAATTCTAGAACTCCCAATATATTTTTTTTTATAATTCTAGAACTCCCAACATTCTATTTTGGAATTCTAGAACACCCAATATTCTTTTTTGGAATTCTAGAACTCACAACAGTGTGTTTTGGAATTCTAGAACTTCCAACATTCTATATAGGAATTCTAGAACTCCCAACATTCTATCTTGGACTTCTAGAACTCTCAACATTCTATTTGGGTATTCTAGAACTCCCAACATTATATTTTGATATTCTAGAACTCTCAACATTCTATTTTGGAATTCTAGAACTCCCAACATTCTATTTTAGTATTCTAGAACTCCTAACAGACTATTTTGGAATTCTAGAACTCCCAATATTTTTTTTTTATAATTCTAGAACTCCCAACATTCTATTTTGGAATTATAGAACTCCCAGCATTCTATTTTGGAATTCTGCTACACCAACATTCTATTTTGGAATTCTAGAACTCCCAACATTCTTTTTTGGAATTCTAGAACTCACAACAGTGTTTTTTTGAATTCTAGAACTCCCAACATTCTATCTTGGACTTCTAGAACTCCCAACATCTATTTTGGAATTCTAGAACTCCCAACAATCTTTTTTGGAATTCTAGAACTTACAACAGTGTGATTCGGAATTTTAGAACTCCAAACATTCTATATAGGAATTATAGAACTCACAACATTCTATCTTGGACTTCTAGAAATCCCAACATTCTATTTTTGAATTCTAGAACTCACAACAGTGTGTTTTGGAATTCTAGAACTCCCAACATTCTATATAGGAATTCTAGAACTCACAACATTCTATCTTGGACTTCTAGAAATACCAACATTATATTTTTGAATTCTAGTACTCACAACAGTGTGTTTTGGAATTCTAGAACTCCCAACATTCTATATAGGAATTCTAGAACTCACAACATTCTCTCTTGGACTTCTAGAACTCCCAACATTCTATTTTGGCATTCTAGAACTCCCAATATTCTATTTTGGAATTATAGATCTCCCAATATTCTATTTTGAAATTCTATAACTCCCAACATTCTATTTTAGTATTCTAGAACTCCTAACAGACTATTTTGGAATTCTAGAACTCCCAATATTCTTTTTTTTATAATTATAGAACTCCCAACATTCTATTTTGGAATTCTAGAACTCCCAATAAACTATTCTGAAATTCTAGAACTCCCAACATTCTATTTTGGAACTCTGCAATACCAACATTCTATTTTGGAATTCTAGAACTCCCAACATTCTTTTTTGGAATTCTAGAACTCACAACAGTGTGTTTTGGAATTCTAGAACTCCCAACATTCTATATAGGAATTCTAGAACTCCCAACATTCTATTTTGGACTTCTAGAACTCCCAACATTCTATTTTGGAATTCTAGGTTGCCCAACCTTCTATTTTGGAATTCTAGAACTCCCAACATTCTATTTTGGAATTCTAGAACTCCCAACATTCTATTTTGGAATTCTAGAACTCCCCACATTTTTTTTTTGAATTCTAGAACTACCAACATTTTATTTTGTAATTCTGCCACACCAACATTCTTTCCTGGAATTCTAGAATTTTCAACATTTTATTTGGTATTCTAGAACTCCCAACATTATATTTTGATATTCTAGAACTCTCAACATTCTATTTTGGAATTATAGAACTCCCAACATTCTATTTTGGAATTGTGCAACACCAACATTCTATTTTGGAATTCTAGAACACCCAATATTCTTTTTTGGAATTATAGAACTCACAACAGTGTGTTTTGGAATTCTAGAACTCCCAACATTCTATATAGGAATTCTAGAACTCCCAACATTCTATCTTGAACTTCTAGAACTCCCAACATTCTATTTGGGTATTCTAGAACTCCCAACATTATATTTTGATATTCTAGAACTCTCAACATTCTATTTTGGAATTCTAGAACTCCCAACATTCTATTTTGGCATTCTAGAACTCCCAATATTCTATTTTGGAATTCTAGATCTCCCAATATTCTATTTTGAAATTCTAGAACTCCCAACATTCTATTTTAGTATTCTAGAACTCCTAACAGACTATTTTGGAATTTTAGAACTCCCAATATATTTTTTTTTTATAATTCTAGAACTCCCAACATTCTATTTTGGAATTCTAGAACACCCAATATTCTTTTTTGGAATTCTAGAACTCACAACAGTGTGTTTTGGAATTCTAGAACTTCCAACATTCTATATAGGAATTCTAGAACTCCCAACATTCTATCTTGGACTTCTAGAACTCTCAACATTCTATTTGGGTATTCTAGAACTCCCAACATTATATTTTGATATTCTAGAACTCTCAACATTCTATTTTGGAATTCTAGAACTCCCAACATTCTATTTTAGTATTCTAGAACTCCTAACAGACTATTTTGGAATTCTAGAACTCCCAATATTTTTTTTTATAATTCTAGAACTCCCAACATTCTATTTTGGAATTATAGAACTCCCAGCATTCTATTTTGGAATTCTGCTACACCAACATTCTATTTTGGAATTCTAGAACTCCCAACATTCTTTTTTGGAATTCTAGAACTCACAACAGTGTTTTTTGGAATTCTAGAACTCCCAACATTCTATCTTGGACTTCTAGAACTCCCAACATCTATTTTGGAATTCTAGAACTCCCAACAATCTTTTTTGGAATTCTAGAACTTACAACAGTGTGATTTGGAATTTTAGAACTCCAAACATTCTATATAGGAATTATAGAACTCACAACATTCTATCTTGGACTTCTAGAAATCCCAACATTCTATTTTTGAATTCTAGAACTCACAACAGTGTGTTTTGGAATTCTAGAACTCCCAACATTCTATATAGGAATTCTAGAACTCACAACATTCTATCTTGGACTTCTAGAAATACCAACATTCTATTTGGGTATTCTAGAACTCCCAACATTATATTTTGAAATTCTAGAACTCCCAACATTCTATTTTAGTATTCTAGAACTCCTAACAGACTATTTTGGAATTCTAGAACTCCCTATATATTTTTTTTTATAATTCTAGAACTCCCAACATTCTATTTTGGAATTCTAGAACACCCAATATTCTTTTTTGGAATTCTAGAACTCACAACAGTGTGTTTTGGAATTCTAGAACTTCCAACATTCTATATAGGAATTCTAGAACTCCCAACATTCTATCTTGGACTTCTAGAACTCTCAACATTCTATTTGGGTATTCTAGAACTCCCAACATTATATTTTGATATTCTAGAACTCTCAACATTCTATTTTGGAATTCTAGAACTCCCAACATTCTATTTTAGTATTCTAGAACTCCTAACAGACTATTTTGGAATTCTAGAACTCCCAATATTTTTTTTTTATAATTCTAGAACTCCCAACATTCTATTTTGGAATTATAGAACTCCCAGCATTCTATTTTGGAATTCTGCTACACCAACATTCTATTTTGGAATTCTAGAACTCCCAACATTCTTTTTTGGAATTCTAGAACTCACAACAGTGTTTTTTGGAATTCTAGAACTCCCAACATTCTATCTTGGACTTCTAGAACTCCCAACATCTATTTTGGAATTCTAGAACTCCCAACAATCTTTTTTGGAATTCTAGAACTTACAACAGTGTGATTTGGAATTTTAGAACTCCAAACATTCTATATAGGAATTATAGAACTCACAACATTCTATCTTGGACTTCTAGAAATCCCAACATTCTATTTTTGAATTCTAGAACTCACAACAGTGTGTTTTGGAATTCTAGAACTCCCAACATTCTATATAGGAATTCTAGAACTCACAACATTCTATCTTGGACTTCTAGAAATACCAACATTATATTTTTGAATTCTAGTACTCACAACAGTGTGTTTTGGAATTCTAGAACTCCCAACATTCTATATAGGAATTCTAGAACTCACAACATTCTCTCTTGGACTTCTAGAACTCCCAACATTCTATTTTGGCATTCTAGAACTCCCAATATTCTATTTTGGAATTATAGATCTCCCAATATTCTATTTTGAAATTCTATAACTCCCAACATTCTATTTTAGTATTCTAGAACTCCTAACAGACTATTTTGGAATTCTAGAACTCCCAATATTCTTTTTTTTTATAATTATAGAACTCCCAACATTCTATTTTGGAATTCTAGAACTCCCAATAAACTATTCTGAAATTCTAGAACTCCCAACATTCTATTTTGGAACTCTGCAATACCAACATTCTATTTTGGAATTCTAGAACTCCCAACATTCTTTTTTGGAATTCTAGAACTCACAACAGTGTGTTTTGGAATTCTAGAACTCCCAACATTCTATATAGGAATTCTAGAACTCCCAACATTCTATTTTGGACTTCTAGAACTCCCAACATTCTATTTTGGAATTCTAGGTTGCCCAACCTTCTATTTTGGAATTCTAGAACTCCCAACATTCTATTTTGGAATTCTAGAACTCCCAACATTCTATTTTGGAATTCTAGAACTCCCCACATTTTTTTTTGAATTCTAGAACTACCAACATTTTATTTTGTAATTCTGCCACACCAACATTCTTTCCTGGAATTCTAGAATTTTCAACATTTTATTTGGTATTCTAGAACTCCCAACATTATATTTTGATATTCTAGAACTCTCAACATTCTATTTTGGAATTATAGAACTCCCAACATTCTATTTTGGAATTGTGCAACACCAACATTCTATTTTGGAATTCTAGAACACCCAATATTCTTTTTTGGAATTATAGAACTCACAACAGTGTGTTTTGGAATTCTAGAACTCCCAACATTCTATATAGGAATTCTAGAACTCCCAACATTCTATTTTTGAATTCTAGAACTCCCAACATACTTTTTTGGAATTCTAGAACTCACAACAGTGTGTTTTGGAATTCTAGAACTCCCAACATTCTATATAGGAATTCTAGAACTCCCAACATTCTATCTTGAACTTCTAGAACTCCCAACATTCTATTTGGGTATTCTAGAACTCCCAACATTCTATTTTGATATTCTAGAACTCTCAACATTCTATTTTGGAATTCTAGAACTCCCAAAATTCTATTTTGGCATTCTAGAACTCCCAATATTCTATTTTGGAATTCTAGATCTCCCAATATTCTATTTTGAAATTCTAGAACTCCCAACATTCTATTTTAGTATTCTAGAACTCCTAACAGACTATTTTGGAATTTTAGAACTCCCAATATATTTTTTTTATAATTCTAGAACTCCCAACATTCTATTTTGGAATTCTAGAACACCCAATATTCTTTTTTGGAATTCTAGAACTCACAACAGTGTGTTTTAGAATTCCAGAACTTCCAACATTCTATATAGGAATTCTAGTACTCCCAACATTCTATCTTGGACTTCTAGAACTCTCAACATTCTATTTGGGTATTCTAGAACTCCC
The DNA here is from genome assembly GCF_028390025.1 of Pseudophryne corroboree. NCBI lineage: Eukaryota > Metazoa > Chordata > Amphibia > Anura > Myobatrachidae > Pseudophryne > Pseudophryne corroboree. The sequence continues at coordinate 369,461,666 of NC_086448.1, read as the reverse complement.
AACATTATATTTTGATATTCTAGAACTCTTAACATTCTATTTTGGAATTCTAGAACTCCCAACATTCTATTTTGGCATTCTAGAACTCCCAATATTCTATTTTGAAATTCTAGAACTCCCAACATTCTATTTTAGTATTCTAGAACTCCTAACAGACTATTTTGGAATTCTTGAACTCCCAATATTTTTTTTATAATTCTAGAACTCCCAACATTCTATTTTGGAATTATAGAAGTCCCAGCATTCTATTTTGGAATTCTGCTACACCAACATTCTATTTTGGAATTCTAGAACTCACAACAGTGTGTTTTGGAATACTAGAACTCCCAACATTCTATCTTGGACTTCTAGAACTCCCAACATCTATTTTGGAATTCTAGAACTCCCAACAATCTCTTTTGGAATTCTAGAACTTACAACAGTGTGATTTGGAATTCTAGAACTCCCAACATTCTATTTTGGTATTCTAGAACTTCCAGCATTCTATCTTGGAGTTCTAGAACTCCCAACATTCTATTTGGGTATTCTAGAACTCCCAACATTATATTTTGATATTCTAGAACTCCCAACATTCTATTTTGGAATTCTGCAACGCCAACATTCTATTTTGGAATTCTAGAACTCCCAACATTCTATTTTGGAATTCTGCAACACCAAAATTATATCTTGGAATTCTAGAAACTCCCAACATTCTATTTTGGAATTCTGCAACACCAAAATTATATCTTGGAATTCTAGAAACTCCCAACATTCTATTTTGGAATTCTAGAACTCCCAACATTCTATTTTGGAATTCTGCAACAACAACATTCTATTTTGGAATTCTCAAACTCCCATAATTCTATTTTGGAATTCTGCTACACCAACATTCTATTTTGGAATGATAGAACTCCCAACATTCTATTTTGGAAAATCTATAACTCCCAATATTCTATTTTGGAAAATCTAGAACTCCCAACATTTTATTTTGGAATTCTAGAACTCCCAACATTCTATTTTGGAATTCTGCAACACCAAAATTATATCTTGGAATTCTAGAAACTCCCAACATTCTATTTTGGAATTCTGCAACACCAAAATTATATCTTGGAATTCTAGAAACTCCCAACATTCTATTTTGGAATTCTAGAACTCCCAACATTCTATTTTGGAATTCTGCAACAACAACATTCTATTTTGGAATTCTCAAACTCCCATAATTCTATTTTGGAATTCTGCTACACCAACATTCTATTTTGGAATGATAGAACTCCCAACATTCTATTTTGGAAAATCTAGAACTCCCAATATTCTATTTTGGAAAATCTAGAACTCCCAACATTTTATTTTGGAATTCTAGAACTCCCAACATTCTATTTTGGAATTCTAGAACTCCCAACATTTTATTTTGTAATTCTGCCACACCAACATTCTTTCCTGGAATTCTAGAATTTTCAACATTTTATTTGGTATTCTAGAACTCCCAACATTATATTTTGTAATTCTGCCACACCAACATTCTTTCCTGGAATTCTAGAATTTTCAACATTTTATTTGGTATTCTAGAACTCCCAACATTCTATTTTGGAATTCTGCAACGCCAACATTCTATTTTGGAATTCTAGAACTCCCAACATTCTATTTTGGAATTCTGCAACACCAAAATTATATCTTGGAATTCTAGAAACTCCCAACATTCTATTTTGGAATTCTGCAACACCAAAATTATATCTTGGAATTCTAGAAACTCCCAACATTCTATTTTGGAATTCTAGAACTCCCAACATTCTATTTTGGAATTCTGCAACAACAACATTCTATTTTGGAATTCTCAAACTCCCATAATTCTATTTTGGAATTCTGCTACACCAACATTCTATTTTGGAATGATAGAACTCCCAACATTCTATTTTGGAAAATCTAGAACTCCCAATATTCTATTTTGGAAAATCTAGAACTCCCAACATTTTATTTTGGAATTCTAGAACTCCCAACATTCTATTTTGGTATTCTAGAACTCCCAACATTATATTTTGATATTCTAGAACTCTTAACATTCTATTTTGGAATTCTAGAACTCCCAACATTCTATTTTGGCATTCTAGAACTCCCAATATTCTATTTTGAAATTCTAGAACTCCCAACATTCTATTTTAGTATTCTAGAACTCCTAACAGACTATTTTGGAATTCTTGAACTCCCAATATTTTTTTTATAATTCTAGAACTCCCAACATTCTATTTTGGAATTATAGAAGTCCCAGCATTCTATTTTGGAATTCTGCTACACCAACATTCTATTTTGGAATTCTAGAACTCACAACAGTGTGTTTTGGAATAATAGAACTCCCAACATTCTATCTTGGACTTCTAGAACTCCCAACATCTATTTTGGAATTCTAGAACTCCCAACAATCTCTTTTGGAATTCTAGAACTTACAACAGTGTGATTTGGAATTCTAGAACTCCCAACATTCTATTTTGGTATTCTAGAACTTCCAGCATTCTATCTTGGAGTTCTAGAACTCCCAACATTCTATTTGGGTATTCTAGAACTCCCAACATTCTATTTTGGAATTCTGCAACACCAAAATTATATCTTGGAATTCTAGAAACTCCCAACATTCTATTTTGGAATTCTAGAACTCCCAACATTCTATTTTGGCATTCTAGAACTCCCAATATTCTTTTTTGAAATTCTAGAACTCACAACTGTGTGTTTTGGAATTCTAGAACTCCAAACATTCTATATAGGAATTCTAGAACTCACAACATTCTATCTTGGACTTCTAGAAATCCCAACATTCTATTTGGGTATTCCAGAACTCCCAACATTATATTTTGGAATTCTAAAACACCAACATTCTATTTTGGCATTCTAGAACTCCCAATGTTCTATTTTGGAATTCTAGATCTCCCAATATTCTATTTTTAAATTCTAGAACTCCCAACATTCTATTTTAGTATTCTAGAACTAATAACAGACTATTTTGGAATTCTAGAACTCCCAACATTCTTTTTTGGAATTCTAGAACTCACAACAGTGTGTTTTGGAATTCTAGAACTCCCAATATACTATTCTGAAATTCTAGAACTCCCAACATTCTATTTTGGAATTATAGAACTCCCAACATTCTATTTTGGAATTCTGCAACACCAACTATCTATTTTGGAATTCTAGAACACCCAATATTCTTTTTTGAAATCCTAGAACTCACAACAGTGTGTTTTGGAATTCTAGAACTCCAAACATTAAATATAGAAATTCTAGAACTCCCAACATTCTATCTTGGACTTCTAGAACTCCCAACATTCTATTTTTGAATTCTAGAACTCACAACAGTGTGTTTTGGAATTCTAGAACTCCCAACATTCTATATAGGAATTCTAGAACTCACAACATTCTATATAGGAATTATAGAACTCACAACATTCTATCTTGAACTTCTAGAACTCCCAACATTCTATTTGGGTATTCTAGAACTCCCAACATTCTATTTTAGTATTCTAGAACTCCTAACAGACTATTTTGGAATTCTAGAACTCCCAACATTCTATTTTGGAATTCTAAAACACCAACATTCTATCTTGGAATTCTAGAACTCCCAACATTCTATTTTGGAATTCTAGAACTCCCAACATTCTATTTTGGAATTATAGAACTCCCAACATTCTATTTTGGAATTCTGCAACACCAACTATCTATTTTGGAATTCTAGAACACCCAATATTCTTTTTTGAAATTCTAGAACTCACAACAGTGTGTTTTGGAATTCTAGAACTCCCAACATTCTATATAGGAATTCTAAAACTCCCAACATTCTATCTTGAACTTCTAGAACTCCCAACATTCTATTTGGGTATTCTAGAACTCCCAACATTCTATTTTAGTATTCTAGAACTCCTAACAGACTATTTTGGAATTTTAGAACTCCCAATATATTTTTTTTTATAATTCTAGAACTCCCAACATTCTATTTTGGAATTCTAGAACACCCAATATTCTTTTTTGGAATTCTAGAACTCACAACAGTGTGTTTTGGAATTCTAGAACTTCCAACATTCTATATAGGAATTCTAGAACTCCCAACATTCTATCTTGGACTTCTAGAACTCTCAACATTCTATTTGGGTATTCTAGAACTCCCAACATTATATTTTGATATTCTAGAACTCTTAACATTCTATTTTGGAATTCTAGAACTCCCAACATTCTATTTTGGCATTCTAGAACTCCCAATATTCTATTTTGAAATTCTAGAACTCCCAACATTCTATTTTAGTATTCTAGAACTCCTAACAGACTATTTTGGAATTCTTGAACTCCCAATATTTTTTTTATAATTCTAGAACTCCCAACATTCTATTTTGGAATTATAGAAGTCACAGCATTCTATTTTGGAATTCTGCTACACCAACATTCTATCTTGGACTTCTAGAACTCCCAACATCTATTTTGGAATTCTAGAACTCCCAACAATCTCTTTTGGAATTCTAGAACTTACAACAGTGTGATTTGGAATTCTAGAACTCCCAACATTCTATTTTGGTATTCTAGAACTTCCAGCATTCTATCTTGGAGTTCTAGAACTCCCAACATTCTATTTGGGTATTCTAGAACTCCCAACATTATATTTTGATATTCTAGAACTCCCAACATTCTATTTTGGAATTCTGCAACGCCAACATTCTATTTTGGAATTCTAGAACTCCCAACATTCTATTTTGGAATTCTGCAACACCAAAATTATATCTTGGAATTCTAGAAATTCTAGAAACTCCCAACATTCTATTTTGGAATTCTGCAACACCAAAATTAAATCTTGGAATTCTAGAAACTCCCAACATTCTATTTTGGAATTCTAGAACTCCCAACATTCTATTTTGGAATTCTGCAACAACAACATTCTATTTTGGAATTCTCAAACTCCCAACATTCTATTTTGGAATTCTGCAACACCAAAATTATATCTTGGAATTCTAGAAACTCCCAACATTCTATTTTGGAATTCTAGAACTCCCAACATTCTATTTTGGAATTCTGCAACAACAACATTCTATTTTGGAATTCTCAAACTCCCATAATTCTATTTTGGAATTCTGCTACACCAACATTCTATTTTGGAATGATAGAACTCCCAACATTCTATTTTGGAAAATCTAGAACTCCCAATATTCTATTTTGGAAAATCTAGAACTACCAATATACTATTCTGAAATTCTAGAACTCCCAACATTCTATTTTGGAACTCTGCAATACCAACATTCTATTTTGGAATTCTAGAACTCCCAACATTCTATTTTGGAATTATAGAACTCCCAGCATTCTATTTTGGAATTCTGCTACACCAACATTCTATTTTGGAATTCTAGAACTCCCAACATTCTTTTTTGGAATTCTAGAACTCACAACAGTGTGTTTTGGAATTCTAGAACTCCCAACATTCTATATAGGAATTCTAGAACTCCCAACATTCTATCTTGGACTTCTAGAACTCCCAACATCTATTTTGGAATTCTAGAACTCCCAACATCTATTTTGGAATTCTAGAACTCCCAACATTCTTTTTTGGAATTCTAGAACTCACAACAGGGTGATTTGGAATTCTAGAACTCCCAACATTATATATATAGGAATTCTAGAACTCACAACATTCTATCCTGGACTTCTAGAACTCCCAACATTCTATTTTAGTATTCTAAAACTCCCAACATTCTATTTTGGAATTCTAGAACTCCCAACATTCTATTTTGGAATTCTAGAACTCCCCACATTCTTTTTTGGAATTCTAGAACTACCAACATTTTATTTTGTAATTCTGCCACACCAACATTCTTTCTTTGAATTCTAGAATTTTCAACATTTTATTTGGTATTCTAGAACTCCCAACATTATATTTTGATATTCTAGAACTCTCAACATTCTATTTTGGAATTATAGAACTCCCAACATTCTTTTTTGGAATTGTGCAACACCAACATTCTATTTTGAAATTCTAGAACACCCAATATTCTTTTTTTGGAATTCTAGAACTCACAACAGTGTGTTTTGGAATTCTAGAACTCCCAACATTCTATATAGGAATTCTAGAACTCCCAACATTCTATCTTGGACTTCTAGAACTCCCAACATTCTATTTTTGAATTCTAGAACTCCCAACATTCTTTTTTGGAATTCTAGAACTTACAACAGTGTGTTTTGGAATTCTAGAACTCCCAACATTCTATATAGGAATTCTAAAACTCCCAACATTCTATCTTGAACTTCTAGAACTCCCAACATTCTATTTGGGTATTCTAGAACTCCAAACATTCTATTTTAGTATTCTAGAACTCCTAACAGACTATTTTGGAATTCTAGAACTCCCAATATATTTTTTTTATAATTCTAGAACTCCCAACATTCTATTTTGGAATTCTAGAACACCCAATATTCTTTTTTGGAATTCTAGAACTCACAACAGTGTGTTTTGGAATTCTAGAACTTCCAACATTCTATATAGGAATTCTAGAACTCCCAACATTCTATCTTGGACTTCTAGAACTCTCAACATTCTATTTGGGTATTCTAGAACTCCCAACATTATATTTTGATATTCTAGAACTCTCAACATTCTATTTTGGAATTCTAGAACTCCCAACATTCTATTTTAGTATTCTAGAACTCCTAACAGACTATTTTGGAATTCTAGAACTCCCAATATTTTTTTTTTATAATTCTAGAACTCCCAACATTCTATTTTGGAATTATAGAACTCCCAGCATTCTATTTTGGAATTCTGCTACACCAACATTCTATTTTGGAATTCTAGAACTCCCAACATTCTTTTTTGGAATTCTAGAACTCACAACAGTGTTTTTTGGAATTCTAGAACTCCCAACATTCTATCTTGGACTTCTAGAACTCCCAACATCTATTTTGGAATTCTAGAACTCCCAACAATCTTTTTTGGAATTCTAGAACTTACAACAGTGTGATTCGGAATTTTAGAACTCCAAACATTCTATATAGGAATTATAGAACTCACAACATTCTATCTTGGACTTCTAGAAATCCCAACATTCTATTTTTGAATTCTAGAACTCACAACAGTGTGTTTTGGAATTCTAGAACTCCCAACATTCTATATAGGAATTCTAGAACTCACAACATTCTATCTTGGACTTCTAGAAATACCAACATTATATTTTTGAATTCTAGTACTCACAACAGTGTGTTTTGGAATTCTAGAACTCCCAACATTCTATATAGGAATTCTAGAACTCACAACATTCTCTCTTGGACTTCTAGAACTCCCAACATTCTATTTTGGCATTCTAGAACTCCCAATATTCTATTTTGGAATTATAGATCTCCCAATATTCTATTTTGAAATTCTATAACTCCCAACATTCTATTTTAGTATTCTAGAACTCCTAACAGACTATTTTGGAATTCTAGAACTCCCAATATTCTTTTTTTTTATAATTATAGAACTCCCAACATTCTATTTTGGAATTCTAGAACTCCCAATAAACTATTCTGAAATTCTAGAACTCCCAACATTCTATTTTGGAACTCTGCAATACCAACATTCTATTTTGGAATTCTAGAACTCCCAACATTCTTTTTTGGAATTCTAGAACTCACAACAGTGTGTTTTGGAATTCTAGAACTCCCAACATTCTATATAGGAATTCTAGAACTCCCAACATTCTATTTTGGACTTCTAGAACTCCCAACATTCTATTTTGGAATTCTAGGTTGCCCAACCTTCTATTTTGGAATTCTAGAACTCCCAACATTCTATTTTGGAATTCTAGAACTCCCAACATTCTATTTTGGAATTCTAGAACTCCCCACATTTTTTTTTTGAATTCTAGAACTACCAACATTTTATTTTGTAATTCTGCCACACCAACATTCTTTCCTGGAATTCTAGAATTTTCAACATTTTATTTGGTATTCTAGAACTCCCAACATTATATTTTGATATTCTAGAACTCTCAACATTCTATTTTGGAATTATAGAACTCCCAACATTCTATTTTGGAATTGTGCAACACCAACATTCTATTTTGGAATTCTAGAACACCCAATATTCTTTTTTGGAATTATAGAACTCACAACAGTGTGTTTTGGAATTCTAGAACTCCCAACATTCTATATAGGAATTCTAGAACTCCCAACATTCTATCTTGAACTTCTAGAACTCCCAACATTCTATTTGGGTATTCTAGAACTCCCAACATTATATTTTGATATTCTAGAACTCTCAACATTCTATTTTGGAATTCTAGAACTCCCAACATTCTATTTTGGCATTCTAGAACTCCCAATATTCTATTTTGGAATTCTAGATCTCCCAATATTCTATTTTGAAATTCTAGAACTCCCAACATTCTATTTTAGTATTCTAGAACTCCTAACAGACTATTTTGGAATTTTAGAACTCCCAATATATTTTTTTTTTATAATTCTAGAACTCCCAACATTCTATTTTGGAATTCTAGAACACCCAATATTCTTTTTTGGAATTCTAGAACTCACAACAGTGTGTTTTGGAATTCTAGAACTTCCAACATTCTATATAGGAATTCTAGAACTCCCAACATTCTATCTTGGACTTCTAGAACTCTCAACATTCTATTTGGGTATTCTAGAACTCCCAACATTATATTTTGATATTCTAGAACTCTCAACATTCTATTTTGGAATTCTAGAACTCCCAACATTCTATTTTAGTATTCTAGAACTCCTAACAGACTATTTTGGAATTCTAGAACTCCCAATATTTTTTTTTATAATTCTAGAACTCCCAACATTCTATTTTGGAATTATAGAACTCCCAGCATTCTATTTTGGAATTCTGCTACACCAACATTCTATTTTGGAATTCTAGAACTCCCAACATTCTATTTTAGTATTCTAGAACTCCTAACAGACTATTTTGGAATTCTAGAACTCCCAATATTTTTTTTTATAATTCTAGAACTCCCAACATTCTATTTTGGAATTATAGAACTCCCAGCATTCTATTTTGGAATTCTGCTACACCAACATTCTATTTTGGAATTCTAGAACTCCCAACATTCTATTTTGGAATTCTAGAACTCCCAACAATCTTTTTTGGAATTCTAGAACTTACAACAGTGTGATTTGGAATTTTAGAACTCCAAACATTCTATATAGGAATTATAGAACTCACAACATTCTATCTTGGACTTCTAGAAATCCCAACATTCTATTTTTGAATTCTAGAACTCACAACAGTGTGTTTTGGAATTCTAGAACTCCCAACATTCTATATAGGAATTCTAGAACTCACAACATTCTATCTTGGACTTCTAGAAATACCAACATTCTATTTGGGTATTCTAGAACTCCCAACATTATATTTTGAAATTCTAGAACTCCCAACATTCTATTTTAGTATTCTAGAACTCCTAACAGACTATTTTGGAATTCTAGAACTCCCTATATATTTTTTTTTATAATTCTAGAACTCCCAACATTCTATTTTGGAATTCTAGAACACCCAATATTCTTTTTTGGAATTCTAGAACTCACAACAGTGTGTTTTGGAATTCTAGAACTTCCAACATTCTATATAGGAATTCTAGAACTCCCAACATTCTATCTTGGACTTCTAGAACTCTCAACATTCTATTTGGGTATTCTAGAACTCCCAACATTATATTTTGATATTCTAGAACTCTCAACATTCTATTTTGGAATTCTAGAACTCCCAACATTCTATTTTAGTATTCTAGAACTCCTAACAGACTATTTTGGAATTCTAGAACTCCCAATATTTTTTTTTTATAATTCTAGAACTCCCAACATTCTATTTTGGAATTATAGAACTCCCAGCATTCTATTTTGGAATTCTGCTACACCAACATTCTATTTTGGAATTCTAGAACTCCCAACATTCTTTTTTGGAATTCTAAAACTCACAACAGTGTTTTTTGGAATTCTAGAACTCCCAACATTCTATCTTGGACTTCTAGAACTCCCAACATCTATTTTGGAATTCTAGAACTCCCAACAATCTTTTTTGGAATTCTAGAACTTACAACAGTGTGATTTGGAATTTTAGAACTCCAAACATTCTATATAGGAATTATAGAACTCACAACATTCTATCTTGGACTTCTAGAAATCCCAACATTCTATTTTTGAATTCTAGAACTCACAACAGTGTGTTTTGGAATTCTAGAACTCCCAACATTCTATATAGGAATTCTAGAACTCACAACATTCTATCTTGGACTTCTAGAAATACCAACATTATATTTTTGAATTCTAGTACTCACAACAGTGTGTTTTGGAATTCTAGAACTCCCAACATTCTATATAGGAATTCTAGAACTCACAACATTCTCTCTTGGACTTCTAGAACTCCCAACATTCTATTTTGGCATTCTAGAACTCCCAATATTCTATTTTGGAATTATAGATCTCCCAATATTCTATTTTGAAATTCTATAACTCCCAACATTCTATTTTAGTATTCTAGAACTCCTAACAGACTATTTTGGAATTCTAGAACTCCCAATATTCTTTTTTTTTATAATTATAGAACTCCCAACATTCTATTTTGGAATTCTAGAACTCCCAATAAACTATTCTGAAATTCTAGAACTCCCAACATTCTATTTTGGAACTCTGCAATACCAACATTCTATTTTGGAATTCTAGAACTCCCAACATTCTTTTTTGGAATTCTAGAACTCACAACAGTGTGTTTTGGAATTCTAGAACTCCCAACATTCTATATAGGAATTCTAGAACTCCCAACATTCTATTTTGGACTTCTAGAACTCCCAACATTCTATTTTGGAATTCTAGGTTGCCCAACCTTCTATTTTGGAATTCTAGAACTCCCAACATTCTATTTTGGAATTCTAGAACTCCCAACATTCTATTTTGGAATTCTAGAACTCCCCACATTTTTTTTTGAATTCTAGAACTACCAACATTTTATTTTGTAATTCTGCCACACCAACATTCTTTCCTGGAATTCTAGAATTTTCAACATTTTATTTGGTATTCTAGAACTCCCAACATTATATTTTGATATTCTAGAACTCTCAACATTCTATTTTGGAATTATAGAACTCCCAACATTCTATTTTGGAATTGTGCAACACCAACATTCTATTTTGGAATTCTAGAACACCCAATATTCTTTTTTGGAATTATAGAACTCACAACAGTGTGTTTTGGAATTCTAGAACTCCCAACATTCTATATAGGAATTCTAGAACTCCCAATATTCTATCTTGGACTTCTAGAACTCCCAACATTCTATTTTTGAATTCTAGAACTCCCAACATACTTTTTTGGAATTCTAGAACTCACAACAGTGTGTTTTGGAATTCTAGAACTCCCAACATTCTATATAGGAATTCTAGAACTCCCAACATTCTATCTTGAACTTCTAGAACTCCCAACATTCTATTTGGGTATTCTAGAACTCCCAACATTATATTTTGATATTCTAGAACTCTCAACATTCTATTTTGGAATTCTAGAACTCCCAAAATTCTATTTTGGCATTCTAGAACTCCCAATATTCTATTTTGGAATTCTAGAACTCCCAATATTCTATTTTGAAATTCTAGAACTCCCAACATTCTATTTTAGTATTCTAGAACTCCTAACAGACTATTTTGGAATTTTAGAACTCCCAATATATTTTTTTTTATAATTCTAGAACTCCCAACATTCTATTTTGGAATTCTAGAACACCCAATATTCTTTTTTGGAATTCTAGAACTCACAACAGTGTGTTTTAGAATTCCAGAACTTCCAACATTCTATATAGGAATTCTAGAACTCCCAACATTCTATCTTGGACTTCTAGAACTCTCAACATTCTATTTGGGTATTCTAGAACTCCCAACATTATATTTTGATATTCTAGAACTCTTAACATTCTATTTTGGAATTCTAGAACTCCCAACATTCTATTTTGGCATTCTAGAACTCCCAATATTCTATTTTGAAATTCTAGAACTCCCAACATTCTATTTTAGTATTCTAGAACTCCTAACAGACTATTTTGGAATTCTTGAACTCCCAATATTTTTTTTATAATTCTAGAACTCCCAACATTCTATTTTGGAATTATAGAAGTCCCAGCATTCTATTTTGGAATTCTGCTACACCAACATTCTATTTTGGAATTCTAGAACTCACAACAGTGTGTTTTGGAATACTAGAACTCCCAACATTCTATCTTGGACTTCTAGAACTCCCAACATCTATTTTGGAATTCTAGAACTCCCAACAATCTCTTTTGGAATTCTAGAACTTACAACAGTGTGATTTGGAATTCTAGAACTCCCAACATTCTATTTTGGTATTCTAGAACTTCCAGCATTCTATCTTGGAGTTCTAGAACTCCCAACATTCTATTTGGGTATTCTAGAACTCCCAACATTATATTTTGATATTCTAGAACTCCCAACATTCTATTTTGGAATTCTGCAACGCCAACATTCTATTTTGGAATTCTAGAACTCCCAACATTCTATTTTGGAATTCTGCAACACCAAAATTATATCTTGGAATTCTAGAAACTCCCAACATTCTATTTTGGAATTCTGCAACACCAAAATTATATCTTGGAATTCTAGAAACTCCCAACATTCTATTTTGGAATTCTAGAACTCCCAACATTCTATTTTGGAATTCTGCAACAACAACATTCTATTTTGGAATTCTCAAACTCCCATAATTCTATTTTGGAATTCTGCTACACCAACATTCTATTTTGGAATGATAGAACTCCCAACATTCTATTTTGGAAAATCTATAACTCCCAATATTCTATTTTGGAAAATCTAGAACTCCCAACATTTTATTTTGGAATTCTAGAACTCCCAACATTCTATTTTGGAATTCTGCAACACCAAAATTATATCTTGGAATTCTAGAAACTCCCAACATTCTATTTTGGAATTCTGCAACACCAAAATTATATCTTGGAATTCTAGAAACTCCCAACATTCTATTTTGGAATTCTAGAACTCCCAACATTCTATTTTGGAATTCTGCAACAACAACATTCTATTTTGGAATTCTCAAACTCCCATAATTCTATTTTGGAATTCTGCTACACCAACATTCTATTTTGGAATGATAGAACTCCCAACATTCTATTTTGGAAAATCTAGAACTCCCAATATTCTATTTTGGAAAATCTAGAACTCCCAACATTTTATTTTGGAATTCTAGAACTCCCAACATTCTATTTTGGAATTCTAGAACTCCCAACATTTTATTTTGTAATTCTGCCACACCAACATTCTTTCCTGGAATTCTAGAATTTTCAACATTTTATTTGGTATTCTAGAACTCCCAACATTATATTTTGTAATTCTGCCACACCAACATTCTTTCCTGGAATTCTAGAATTTTCAACATTTTATTTGGTATTCTAGAACTCCCAACATTCTATTTTGGAATTCTGCAACGCCAACATTCTATTTTGGAATTCTAGAACTCCCAACATTCTATTTTGGAATTCTGCAACACCAAAATTATATCTTGGAATTCTAGAAACTCCCAACATTCTATTTTGGAATTCTGCAACACCAAAATTATATCTTGGAATTCTAGAAACTCCCAACATTCTATTTTGGAATTCTAGAACTCCCAACATTCTATTTTGGAATTCTGCAACAACAACATTCTATTTTGGAATTCTAAAACTCCCATAATTCTATTTTGGAATTCTGCTACACCAACATTCTATTTTGGAATGATAGAACTCCCAACATTCTATTTTGGAAAATCTAGAACTCCCAATATTCTATTTTGGAAAATCTAGAACTCCCAACATTTTATTTTGGAATTCTAGAACTCCCAACATTCTATTTTGGTATTCTAGAACTCCCAACATTATATTTTGATATTCTAGAACTCTTAACATTCTATTTTGGAATTCTAGAACTCCCAACATTCTATTTTGGCATTCTAGAACTCCCAATATTCTATTTTGAAATTCTAGAACTCCCAACATTCTATTTTAGTATTCTAGAACTCCTAACAGACTATTTTGGAATTCTTGAACTCCCAATATTTTTTTTATAATTCTAGAACTCCCAACATTCTATTTTGGAATTATAGAAGTCCCAGCATTCTATTTTGGAATTCTGCTACACCAACATTCTATTTTGGAATTCTAGAACTCACAACAGTGTGTTTTGGAATAATAGAACTCCCAACATTCTATCTTGGACTTCTAGAACTCCCAACATCTATTTTGGAATTCTAGAACTCCCAACAATCTCTTTTGGAATTCTAGAACTTACAACAGTGTGATTTGGAATTCTAGAACTCCCAACATTCTATTTTGGTATTCTAGAACTTCCAGCATTCTATCTTGGAGTTCTAGAACTCCCAACATTCTATTTGGGTATTCTAGAACTCCCAACATTCTATTTTGGAATTCTGCAACACCAAAATTATATCTTGGAATTCTAGAAACTCCCAACATTCTATTTTGGAATTCTAGAACTCCCAACATTCTATTTTGGAATTCTGCAACAACAACATTCTATTTTGGAATTCTCAAACTCCCATAATTCTATTTTGGAATTCTGCTACACCAACATTCTATTTTGGAATGATAGAACTCCCAACATTCTATTTTGGAAAATCTAGAACTCCCAATATTCTATTTTGGAAAATCTAGAACTCCCAACATTTTATTTTGGAATTCTAGAACTCCCAACATTCTATTTTGGAATTCTGCAACACCAAAATTATATCTTGGAATTCTAGAAACTCCCAACATTCTATTTTGGAATTCTGCAACACCAAAATTATATCTTGGAATTCTAGAAACTCCCAACATTCTATTTTGGAATTCTAGAACTCCCAACATTCTATTTTGGAATTCTGCAACAACAACATTCTATTTTGGAATTCTCAAACTCCCATAATTCTATTTTGGAATTCTGCTACACCAACATTCTATTTTGGAATGATAGAACTCCCAACATTCTATTTTGGAAAATCTAGAACTCCCAATATTCTATTTTGGAAAATCTAGAACTCCCAACATTTTATTTTGGAATTCTAGAACTCCCAACATTCTATTTTGGAATTCTAGAACTCCCAACATTTTATTTTGTAATTCTGCCACACCAACATTCTTTCCTGGAATTCTAGAATTTTCAACATTTTATTTGGTATTCTAGAACTCCCAACATTATATTTTGTAATTCTGCCACACCAACATTCTTTCCTGGAATTCTAGAATTTTCAACATTTTATTTGGTATTCTAGAACTCCCAACATTCTATTTTGGAATTCTGCAACGCCAACATTCTATTTTGGAATTCTAGAACTCCCAACATTCTATTTTGGAATTCTGCAACACCAAAATTATATCTTGGAATTCTAGAAACTCCCAACATTCTATTTTGGAATTCTGCAACACCAAAATTATATCTTGGAATTCTAGAAACTCCCAACATTCTATTTTGGAATTCTAGAACTCCCAACATTCTATTTTGGAATTCTGCAACAACAACATTCTATTTTGGAATTCTCAAACTCCCATAATTCTATTTTGGAATTCTGCTACACCAACATTCTATTTTGGAATGATAGAACTCCCAACATTCTATTTTGGAAAATCTAGAACTCCCAATATTCTATTTTGGAAAATCTAGAACTCCCAACATTTTATTTTGGAATTCTAGAACTCCCAACATTCTATTTTGGAATTCTGCAACACCAAAATTATATCTTGGAATTCTAGAAACTCCCAACATTCTATTTTGGAATTCTGCAACACCAAAATTATATCTTGGAATTCTAGAAACTCCCAACATTCTATTTTGGAATTCTAGAACTCCCAACATTCTATTTTGGAATTCTGCAACAACAACATTCTATTTTGGAATTCTCAAACTCCCATAATTCTATTTTGGAATTCTGCTACACCAACATTCTATTTTGGAATGATAGAACTCCCAACATTCTATTTTGGAAAATCTATAACTCCCAATATTCTATTTTGGAAAATCTAGAACTCCCAACATTTTATTTTGGAATTCTAGAACTCCCAACATTCTATTTTGGAATTCTAGAACTCCCAAAATTTTATTTTGTAATTCTGCCACACCAACATTCTTTCCTGGAATTCTAGAATTTTCAACATTTTATTTGGTATTCTAGAACTCCCAACATTATATTTTGTAATTCTGCCACACCAACATTCTTTCCTGGAATTCTAGAATTTTCAACATTTTATTTGGTATTCTAGAACTCCGAACATTCTATTTTGGAATTCTGCAACACCAACATTCTATCTTGGACTTCTAGAACTCCCAACATTCTATTTTTGAATTCTAGAACTCCCAACATTCTTTTTTGGAATTCTAGAACTCTCAACAGTGTGTTTTGGAATTCTAGAACTCCCAACATTCTATATAGGAATTCTAAAACTCCCAACATTCTATCTTGGACTTCTAGAACTCCCAACATTCTATTTGGGTATTCTAGAACTCCCAACATTATATTTTGATATTCTAGAACTCTCAACATTCTATTTTGGAATTAAAGAACTCCCAACATTCTATTTTGGAATTGTGCAACACCAACATTCTATTTTGGAATTCTAGAACACCCAATATTCTTTTTTGGAATTCTAGAACTCACAACAGTGTGTTTTGGAATTCTAGAACTCCCAACATTCTATATAGGAATTCTAGAACTCCCAACATTCTATCTTGGACTTCTAGAACTCCCAACATTCTATTTGGGTATTCTAGAACTCCCAACATTATATTTTGATATTCTAGAACTCTCAGCATTCTATTTTGGAATTCTAGAACTCCCAACATTCTATTTTGGCATTCTAGAACTCCCAATATTCTATTTTGGAATTCTAGATCTCCCAACATTTTATTTTGTAATTCTGCCACACCAACATTCTTTCCTGGAATTCTAGAATTTTCAACATTTTACTTGGTATTCTAGAACTCCCAACATTATATTTTGTAATTCTGCCACACCAACATTCTTTCCTGGAATTCTAGAATTTTCAACATTTTATTTGGTATTCTAGAACTCCGAACATTATATTTTGATATTCTAGAACTCTCAACATTCTATTTTGGAATTATAGAACTCCCAACATTCTATTTTGGAATTCTGCAACACCAACATTCTATTTTGGAATTCTAGAACTCACAACAGTATGTTTTGGAATTCTAGAACTCCCAACATTCTATATAGGAATTCTAGAACTCCCAACATTCTATCTTGGACTTCTAGAACTCCCAACATTCTATTTTTGAATTCTAGAACTCCCAACATTCTTTTTTGGAATTCTAGAACTCTCAACAGTGTGTTTTGGAATTCTAGAACTCCCAACATTCTATATAGGAATTCTAAAACTCCCAACATTCTATCTTGGAATTCTAGAACTCCCAACATTCTATTTGGGTATTCTAGAACTCCCAACATTATATTTTGATATTCTAGAACTCTCAACATTCTATTTTGGAATTAAAGAACTCCCAACATTCTATTTTGGAATTGTGCAACACCAACATTCTATTTTGGAATTCTAGAACACCCAATATTCTTTTTTGGAATTCTAGAACTCACAACAGTGTGTTTTGGAATTCTAGAACTCCCAACATTCTATATAGGAATTCTAGAACTCCAAACATTCTATCTTGGACTTCTAGAACTCCCAACATTCTATTTGGGTATTCTAGAACTCCCAACATTATATTTTGATATTCTAGAACTCTCAACATTCTATTTTGGAATTAAAGAACTCCCAACATTCTATTTTGGAATTGTGCAACACCAACATTCTATTTTGGAATTCTAGAACACCCAATATTCTTTTTTGGAATTCTAGAACTCACAACAGTGTGTTTTGGAATTCTAGAACTCCCAACATTCTATATAGGAATTCTAGAACTCCCAACATTCTATCTTGGACTTCTAGAACTCCCAACATTCTATTTGGGTATTCTAGAACTCCCAACATTATATTTTGATATTCTAGAACTCTCAGCATTCTATTTTGGAATTCTAGAACTCCCAACATTCTATTTTGGCATTCTAGAACTCCCAATATTCTATTTTGGAATTCTAGATCTCCCAATATTCTATTTTGAAATTCTAGAACTCCCAACATTCCATTTTAGAATTCTAGAACTCCCAGCATTCTATTTTGGAATTCTGCTACACCAACATTCTATTTTGGAATTCTAGAACTCCCAACATTCTTTTTTGGAATTCTAGAACGCACAACAGTGTGTTTTGGAATTCTAGAACTCCCATCATTCTATCTTGGACTTCTAGAACTCCCAACATTCTATCTTGGACTTCTAGAACTCCCAACATCTATTTTGGAATTCTAGAACTCCCAACAATCTTTTTTGGAATTCTAGAACTTACAACAGTGTGATTTGGAATTCTAGAACTCCCAACATTCTATATAGGAATTCTAGAACTCACAACATTCTATCTTGGACTTCTAGAACTCCCAACATTTAATTTGGGTTTTCCAGAACTCCCAACATTATATTTTGGAATTCTAAAACACCAACATTCTATCTTGGAATTCTAGAACTCCCAACATTCTATTTTGGAATTCTAGAACCCCCAACATTCTATTTTTGAATTCTAGAACTCCCAACATTCTTTTTTGGAATTCTAGAACTCCCAACATTCTATTTTGGAACTCTGATATTCCAACATTCTATTTTGGAATTCTAGAACTCCCAACATTCTATTTTGGAATTCTAAGACTCCCAACATTCTATTTTGGAATACTGCAACACAAAAATATTATTTTGGTATTCTAGAACTACCAACATTTTAGTTTTCTTGAACTTATAACAGTGTATATTGGAATTATAGAACTCACAATATTCTATTTTGGAATTCTAGAACTCCCAACATTCTATTTTGGCATTCTGCAACACCAACATTCTATTTTGGAATTCTAGAACACCCAATATTCTTTTTAGAAATTCTAGAACTCACAACAGTGTGTTTTGGAATTCTAGAACTCCCAACATTCTATATAGGAATTCTAGAACTCCCAACATTCTATCTTGGACTTCTAGAACTTCCAACATTCTATTTTTGAATTCTAGAACTCCCAACATTATATTTTGATATTCTAGAACTCTCAACATTCTATTTGGAATTCTATAACTCCCAACATTCTATTTTGGCATTCTAGAACTCCCAATATTCTATTTTGGAATTATAGAACTCCCAACATTCTATTTTGGAATTATAGAACTCCCAGCATTCTATTTTGGAATTCTGCTACACCAACATTCTATTTTGGAATTCTAGAACTCCCAACATTCTAAATAGGAATTCTAGAACTCCCAACATTCTATCTTGGAATTCTAGAACTCCCAACATTCTTTTTTGGAATTCTAGAACTCACAACAGTGTGATTTGGAATTCTAGAACTCCCAACATTCTATATAGGAATTCTAGAACTCACAACATTCTATCCTGGACTTCTAGAACTCCCAACATTCTATTTTAGTATTCTAAAACTCCCATTATTCTATTTTGGAATTTCTTAAACTCCCAACATTCTATTTTGGAATTCCAGGATGCCCAACCTTCTATTTTGGAATTCTAGAACTCCCAACATTCTATTTTGGAATTCTAGAACTCCCAACATTCTATTTTGGAATTCTAGAACTCCCAACATTCTTTTTTGGAATTCTAGAACTACCAACATTTTATTTTGTAATTCTGCCACACCATCATTCTTTCCTGGAATTCTAGAATTTTCAACATTTTATTTGGTATTCTAGAACTCCCAACATTATATTTTGATATTCTAGATCTCTCAACATTCTATTTTGGAATTATAGAACTCCCAACATTCTATTTTGGAATTCTGCAACACCAACATTCTATTTTGGAATTCTAGAACAGCCAATATTCTTTTTTTGGAATTCTAGAACTCACAACAGTGTGTTTTGGAATTCTAGAACTCCCAACATTCTATATAGGAATTCTAGAACTCCCAACATTCTATTTTGGCATTATAGAGCTCCTAACAGACTATTTTGGAATTCTAGAACTCCCAATATATTTTTTTTTATAATTCTAGAACTCCCAACATTCTATTTTGGAATTCTAGAACACCCAATATTCTTTTTTGGAATTCTAGAACTCACAACAGTGTGTTTTGGAATTCTAGAACTCCCAACATCCTTTTTTGGAATTCTAGAACTCCCAATATACTATTCTGAAATTCTAGAACTCCCAACATTCTATTTTGGAACTCTGCAATACCAACATTCTATTTTGGAATTCTAGAACTCCCAACATTCTATTTTGGAATTATAGAACTCCCAGCATTCTATTTTGGAATTCTGCTACACCAACATTCTATATAGGAATTCTAGAACTCCCAACATTCTATCTTGGACTTCTAGAACTCCCAACATCTTTTTTTGGAATTCTAGAACTCCCAACATTCTTTTTTGGAATTCTAGAACTCACAACAGTGTGTTTTGGAATTCTAGAACTCCCAACATTCTATCTTGGACTTCTAGAACTCCCAACATCTATTTTGGAATTCTAGAACTCCCAACAATCTTTTTTGGAATTATAGAACTTACAACAGTGTGATTTGGAATTCTAGAACTCCCAACATTCTATATAGGAATTCTAGAACTCACAACATTCTATCTTGGACTTATAGAACTCCCAACATTCTATTTTAGTATTCTAAAACTCCCAACATTTTATTTTGGAATTCTAGAACTCCCAACATTCTTTTTTGGAATTCTAGAACTCACAACAGTGTGATTTGGAATTCTAGAACTCCCAACATTCTATATAGGAATTCTAGAACTCACAACATTCTATCCTGGACTTCTAGAACTCCGAACATTCTATTTTAGTATTCTAAAACTCCCAACATTTTATTTTGGAATTCTAGAACTCCCAACATTCTTTTTTAAAATTCTAGAACTCCCAACATTCTATTTTGGAATTCTAGAACTCTTAACATTCTATTTTGGCATTCTGCAACACCAACATTCTATTTTGGAATTCTAGAACACCCAATATTCTTTTTTGAAATTCTAGAACTCACAACAGTGTGTTTTGGAATTCTAGAACTCCCAACATTCTATATAGGAATTCTAGAACTCCCAACATTCTATCTTGGACTTCTAGAACTTCCAACATTCTATTTTTGAATTCTAGAACTCCCAACATTCTATCTTGGAATTCTAGAACTCCCAACATTCTTTTTTGGACTTCTAGAACTCACAACAGTGTGATTTGGAATTCTAGAACTCCCAACATTCTATATAGGAATTCTAGAACTCACAACATTCTATCCTGGACTTCTAGAACTCCCAACATTCTATTTTAGTATTCTAAAACTCCCAACATTCTATTTTGTAATTCTAGAAATCCCAACATTCTATTTTGGAATTCTAGAACTCCCAACATTCTATTTTGGAATTCCAGGTTGCCCAACCTTCTATTTTGGAATTCTAGAACTCCCAACATTCTATTTTGGAATTCTAGAACTCCCAACATTCTATTTTGGAATTATTGAACTCCCAACATTCTTTTTTGGAATTCTAGAACTACCAACATTTTATTTTGTAATTCTGCCACACCATCATTCTTTCCTGGAATTCTAGAATTTTCAACATTTTATTTGGTATTCTAGAACTCCCAACATTATATTTTGATATTCTAGTACTCTCAACATTCTATTTTGGAATTATAGAACTCCCAACATTCTATTTTGGCATTCTAGAACTCCCAATATTCTATTTTGGAATTCTAGAACTCACAACAGTGTGTTTTGGAATTCTAGAACTCCCAACATTCTATATAGGAATTCTAGAACTCCCAACATTCTATTTTGGCATTATAGAACTCCTAACAGACTATTTTGGAATTCTAGAACTCCCAATATATTTTTTTTATAATTCTAGAACTCCCAACATTCTATTTTGGAATTCTAGAACACCCAATATTCTTTTTTGGAATTCTAGAACTCACAACAGTGTGTTTTGGAATTCTAGAACTCCCAACATTCTATATAGGAATTCTAGAACTCCCAACATTCTATCTTGGACTTCTAGAACTCCCAACATCTATTTTGGAATTCTAGAACTCCCAACATCCTTTTTTGGAATTCTAGAACTCCCAATATACTATTCTGAAATTCTAGAACTCCCAACATTCTATTTTGGAACTCTGCAATACCAACATTCTATTTTGGAATTCTAGAACTCCCAACATTCTATTTTGGAATTATAGAACTCCCAGCATTCTATTTTGGAATTCTGCTACACCAACATTCTATATAGGAATTCTAGAACTCCCAACATTATATCTTGGACTTCTAGAACTCCCAACATCTTTTTTTGGAATTCTAGAACTCCCAACATTCTTTTTTGGAATTCTAGAACTCACAACAGTGTGTTTTGGAATTCTAGAACTCCCAACATTCTATATAGGAATTCTAGAACTCACAACATTCTATCTTGGACTTATAGAACTCCCAACATTCTTTTTTGGAATTCTAGAACTCCCAACATTCTTTTTTGGAATTCTAGAACTACCTACATTTTATTTTGAAATTCTAGAACTACCAACATTTTATTTTGTAATTCTGCCACACCATCATTCTTTCCTGGAATTCTAGAATTTTCAACATTTTATTTGGTATTCTAGAACTCCCAACATTATATTTTGATATTCTAGAACTCTCAACATTCTATTTTGGAATTATAGAACTCCCAACATTCTATTTTGGAATTCTGCAATACCAACATTCTATTTTGGAATTCTAGAACACCCAATATTCTTTTTTGGAATTCTAGAACTCACAACAGTGTGTTTTGGAATTCTAGAACTCCCAACATTCTATCTTGGACTTCTAGAACTCTCAACATTCTATTTGGGTATTCTAGAACTCCCAACATTCTATCTTGGACTTCTAGAACTCCCAACATCTTTTTTTGGAATTCTAGAACTCCCAACATTCTTTTTTGGAATTCTAGAACTCACAACAGTGTGATTTGGAATTCTAGAACTCCCAACATTCTATATAGGAATTCTAGAACTCACAACATTCTATCCTGGACTTCTAGAACTCCCAACATTCTATTTTAGTATTCTAAAACTCCCAACATTTTATTTTGGAATTCTAGAACTCCCAACATTCTATCTTGGACTTCTAGAACTCCCAACATCTATTTTGGAATTCTAGAACTCCCAACAATCTTTTTTTGGAATTCTAGAACTTACAACAGTGTGATTTGGAATTCTAGAACTCCCAACATTCTATATAGGAATTCTAGAACTGACAACATTCTATCTTGGACTTATAGAACTCCCAACATTCTTTTTTTGAATTCTAGAACTCCCAACATTCTATTTTGGCATTCTAGAACTCCCAATATTCTATTTTGGAATTATAGAACTCCCAACATTCTATTTTGGAATTATAGAACTCCCAGCATTCTATTTTGGAATTCTGCTACACCAACATTCTATTTTGGAATTCTAGAACTCCCAACATTCTAAATAGGAATTCTAGAACTCCCAACATTCTATCTTGGAATTCTAGAACTCCCAACATTCTTTTTTGGAATTCTAGAACTCACAACATTGTGATTTGGAATTCTAGAACTCCCAACATTCTATATAGGAATTCTAGAACTCACAACATTCTATCCTGGACTTCTAGAACTCCCAACATTCTATTTTAGTATTCTAAAACTCCCATTATTCTATTTTGGAATTTCTTAAACTCCCAACATTCTATTTTGGAATTCCAGGATGCCCAACCTTCTATTTTGGAATTCTAGAACTCCCAACATTCTATTTTGGAATTCTAGAACTCCCAACATTCTATTTTGGAATTCTAGAACTCCCAACATTCTTTTTTGGAATTCTAGAACTACCAACATTTTATTTTGTAATTCTGCCACACCATCATTCTTTCCTGGAATTCTAGAATTTTCAACATTTTATTTGGTATTCTAGAACTCCCAACATTATATTTTGATATTCTAGATCTCTCAACATTCTATTTTGGAATTATAGAACTCCCAACATTCTATTTTGGAATTCTGCAACACCAACATTCTATTTTGGAATTCTAGAACAGCCAATATTCTTTTTTTGGAATTCTAGAACTCACAACAGTGTGTTTTGGAATTCTAGAACTCCCAACATTCTATATAGGAATTCTAGAACTCCCAACATTCTATTTTGGCATTATAGAGCTCCTAACAGACTATTTTGGAATTCTAGAACTCCCAATATATTTTTTTTATAATTCTAGAACTCCCAACATTCTATTTTGGAATTCTAGAACACCCAATATTCTTTTTTGGAATTCTAGAACTCACAACAGTGTGTTTTGGAATTCTAGAACTCCCAACATCCTTTTTTGGAATTCTAGAACTCCCAATATACTATTCTGAAATTCTAGAACTCCCAACATTCTATTTTGGAACTCTGCAATACCAACATTCTATTTTGGAATTCTAGAACTCCCAACATTCTATTTTGGAATTATAGAACTCCCAGCATTCTATTTTGGAATTCTGCTACACCAACATTCTATATAGGAATTCTAGAACTCCCAACATTCTATCTTGGACTTCTAGAACTCCCAACATCTTTTTTTGGAATTCTAGAACTCCCAACATTCTTTTTTGGAATTCTAGAACTCACAACAGTGTGTTTTGGAATTCTAGAACTCCCAACATTCTATCTTGGACTTCTAGAACTCCCAACATCTATTTTGGAATTCTAGAACTCCCAACAATCTTTTTTGGAATTATAGAACTTACAACAGTGTGATTTGGAATTCTAGAACTCCCAACATTCTATATAGGAATTCTAGAACTCACAACATTCTATCTTGGACTTATAGAACTCCCAACATTCTATTTTAGTATTCTAAAACTCCCAACATTTTATTTTGGAATTCTAGAACTCCCAACATTCTTTTTTGGAATTCTAGAACTCACAACAGTGTGATTTGGAATTCTAGAACTCCCAACATTCTATATAGGAATTCTAGAACTCACAACATTCTATCCTGGACTTCTAGAACTCCGAACATTCTATTTTAGTATTCTAAAACTCCCAACATTTTATTTTGGAATTCTAGAACTCCCAACATTCTTTTTTAAAATTCTAGAACTCCCAACATTCTATTTTGGAATTCTAGAACTCTTAACATTCTATTTTGGCATTCTGCAACACCAACATTCTATTTTGGAATTCTAGAACACCCAATATTCTTTTTTGAAATTCTAGAACTCACAACAGTGTGTTTTGGAATTCTAGAACTCCCAACATTCTATATAGGAATTCTAGAACTCCCAACATTCTATCTTGGACTTCTAGAACTTCCAACATTCTATTTTTGAATTCTAGAACTCCCAACATTCTATCTTGGAATTCTAGAACTCCCAACATTCTTTTTTGGACTTCTAGAACTCACAACAGTGTGATTTGGAATTCTAGAACTCCCAACATTCTATATAGGAATTCTAGAACTCACAACATTCTATCCTGGACTTCTAGAACTCCCAACATTCTATTTTAGTATTCTAAAACTCCCAACATTCTATTTTGTAATTCTAGAAATCCCAACATTCTATTTTGGAATTCTAGAACTCCCAACATTCTATTTTGGAATTCCAGGTTGCCCAACCTTCTATTTTGGAATTCTAGAACTCCCAACATTCTATTTTGGAATTCTAGAACTCCCAACATTCTATTTTGGAATTATTGAACTCCCAACATTCTTTTTTGGAATTCTAGAACTACCAACATTTTATTTTGTAATTCTGCCACACCATCATTCTTTCCTGGAATTCTAGAATTTTCAACATTTTATTTGGTATTCTAGAACTCCCAACATTATATTTTGATATTCTAGTACTCTCAACATTCTATTTTGGAATTATAGAACTCCCAACATTCTATTTTGGCATTCTAGAACTCCCAATATTCTATTTTGGAATTCTAGAACTCACAACAGTGTGTTTTGGAATTCTAGAACTCCCAACATTCTATATAGGAATTCTAGAACTCCCAACATTCTATTTTGGCATTATAGAACTCCTAACAGACTATTTTGGAATTCTAGAACTCCCAATATATTTTTTTTATAATTCTAGAACTCCCAACATTCTATTTTGGAATTCTAGAACACCCAATATTCTTTTTTGGAATTCTAGAACTCACAACAGTGTGTTTTGGAATTCTAGAACTCCCAACATTCTATATAGGAATTCTAGAACTCCCAACATTCTATCTTGGACTTCTAGAACTCCCAACATCTATTTTGGAATTCTAGAACTCCCAACATCCTTTTTTGGAATTCTAGAACTCCCAATATACTATTCTGAAATTCTAGAACTCCCAACATTCTATTTTGGAACTCTGCAATACCAACATTCTATTTTGGAATTCTAGAACTCCCAACATTCTATTTTGGAATTATAGAACTCCCAGCATTCTATTTTGGAATTCTGCTACACCAACATTCTATATAGGAATTCTAGAACTCCCAACATTATATCTTGGACTTCTAGAACTCCCAACATCTTTTTTTGGAATTCTAGAACTCCCAACATTCTTTTTTGGAATTCTAGAACTCACAACAGTGTGTTTTGGAATTCTAGAACTCCCAACATTCTATCTTGGACTTCTAGAACTCCCAACATCTATTTTGGAATTCTAGAACTCCCAACAATCTTTTTTGGAATTCTAGAACTTACAACAGTGTGATTTGGAATTCTAGAACTCCCAACATTCTATATAGGAATTCTAGAACTCACAACATTCTATCTTGGACTTATAGAACTCCCAACATTCTTTTTTGGAATTCTAGAACTCCCAACATTCTTTTTTGGAATTCTAGAACTACCTACATTTTATTTTGAAATTCTAGAACTACCAACATTTTATTTTGTAATTCTGCCACACCATCATTCTTTCCTGGAATTCTAGAATTTTCAACATTTTATTTGGTATTCTAGAACTCCCAACATTATATTTTGATATTCTAGAACTCTCAACATTCTATTTTGGAATTATAGAACTCCCAACATTCTATTTTGGAATTCTGCAATACCAACATTCTATTTTGGAATTCTAGAACACCCAATATTCTTTTTTGGAATTCTAGAACTCACAACAGTGTGTTTTGGAATTCTAGAACTCCCAACATTCTATCTTGGACTTCTAGAACTCTCAACATTCTATTTGGGTATTCTAGAACTCCCAACATTCTATCTTGGACTTCTAGAACTCCCAACATCTTTTTTTGGAATTCTAGAACTCCCAACATTCTTTTTTGGAATTCTAGAACTCACAACAGTGTGATTTGGAATTCTAGAACTCCCAACATTCTATATAGGAATTCTAGAACTCACAACATTCTATCCTGGACTTCTAGAACTCCCAACATTCTATTTTAGTATTCTAAAACTCCCAACATTTTATTTTGGAATTCTAGAACTCCCAACATTCTATCTTGGACTTCTAGAACTCCCAACATCTATTTTGGAATTCTAGAACTCCCAACAATCTTTTTTTGGAATTCTAGAACTTACAACAGTGTGATTTGGAATTCTAGAACTCCCAACATTCTATATAGGAATTCTAGAACTGACAACATTCTATCTTGGACTTATAGAACTCCCAACATTCTTTTTTTGAATTCTAGAACTCCCAACATTCTATTTTGGAATTCTAGAACTCCCAACATTCTTTTTTGGAATTCTAGATCTACCTACATTTTATTTTGAAATTCTAGAACTACCAACATTTTATTTTGTAATTTTGCCACACCATCATTCTTTCCTGGAATTCTAGAATTTTCAACATTTTATTTGGTATTCTAGAACTCCCAACATTATATTTTGATATTCTAGAACTCTCAACATTCTATTTTGGAATTATAGAACTCCCAACATTCTATTTTGGAATTCTGCAACACCAACATTCTATTTTGGAATTCTAGAACACCCAATATTCTTTTTTGGAATTCTAGAACTCCCAACATTCTATATAGGAATTCTAGAACTCCCAACATTCTATCTTGGACTTCTAGAACTCTCAACATTCTATTTGGGTATTCTAGAACTCCCAACATTATATTTTGATATTCTAGAACTCCCAACATTCTATATAGGAATTCTAGAACTCCCAACATTCTATCTTGGACTTCTAGAATCCCAACATTCTATTTTTGAATTCTAGAACTCCCAACATACTTTTTTGGAATTCTAGAACTCACAACAGTGTGTTTTGGAATTCTAGAACTCCCAACATTCTATATAGGAATTCTAGAACTCCCAACATTCTATCTTGAACTTCTAGAACTCCCAACATTCTATTTGGGTATTCTAGAACTCCCAACATTATATTTAGATATTCTAGAACTCTCAACATTCTATTTTGGAATTCTAGAACTCCCAACAGTCTATTTTGGTATTCTAGAACTCCCAATATTCTATTTTGGAATTCTAGATCTCCCAATATTCTATTTTGAAATTCTAGAACTCCCAACATTCTATTTTAGTATTCTAGAACTCCTAACAGACTATTTTGGAATTCTATAACTCCCAATATATTTTTTTTTATAATTCTAGAACTCCCAACATTCTATTTTGGAATTCTAGAACACCCAATATTCTTTTTTGGAATTCTAGAACTCACAACAGTGTGTTTTGGAATTCTAGAACTTCCAACATTCTATATAGGAATTCTAGAACTCCCAACATTCTATCTTGGACTTCTGGAACTCCCAACATTCTTTTTTGGAATTCTAGAACTCCCAACATTCTTTTTTAGTATTCTAGAACTCCTAATAGACTATTTTGGGATTCTAGAATTCCAAAAATCTAGAATTTTCAACATTTTATTTGGTATTCTAGAACTCCCAACATTATATTTTGATATTCTAGAACTCTCAACATTCTATTTTGGAATTATAGAACTCCCAACATTCTATTTTGGAATTCTGCAACACCAACATTCTATTTTGGAATTCTAGAACACCCAATATTCTTTTTTGGAATTCTAGAACTCACAACAGTGTGTTTTGGAATTCTAGAACTCCCAACATTCTATATAGGAATTCTAGAACTCCCAACATTCTATCTTGGACTTCTAGAACTCTCAACATTCTATGTGGGTATTCTAGAACTCCCAACATTATATTTTGATATTCTAGAACTCTCAACATTCTATTTTGGAATTCTAGAACTCCCAATATTCTATTTTGTAATTCTAGATCTCCCAATATTCTATTTTGAAATTCTAGAACTCCCAGCATTCTATTTTAGTATTCTAGAACTCCTAACAGACTATTTTGGAATTCTAGAACTCCCAATATTTTTTTTTTATAATTCTAGAACTCCCAACATTCTATTTTGGAATTCTAGAACTCCCAGCATTCTATTTTGGAATTCTAGAACTCACAACAGTGTGTTTTGGAATTATAGAACTCCCAACATTCTATATAGGAATTCTAGAACTCCCAACATTCTATCTTGGACTTCTGGAACTCCCAACATTCTTTTTTGGAATTCTAGAACTCCCAACATTCTATTTTAGTATTCTAGAACTCCTAACAGACTATTTTGGGATACTAGAACCCCAATATTCTTTTTTTTATAATTCTAGCACTCCCAACATTCTATTTTGGAATTCTAGGACTCCCAACATTCTATTTTGGTACTCTAGAACTCCCAATATACTATTCTGAAATGCTAGAACTCCCAACATTCTATTTTGGAACTCTGCAATACCAACATTCTATTTTGGAATTCTACAACACCAACATTCTATTTTAGTATTTTAAAACTCCCAACAATCTTTTTTGAATTCTAGAACTCACAAGAGTGTATATAGGAATTCTAGAACTCCCAACATTCTATCTTGGACTTCTACAACTCCCGATATTCTATTTTGGAATTCTAGAACTCCCAACATTCTATTTAGGAATTCT
Source organism: Pseudophryne corroboree (assembly GCF_028390025.1). Taxonomy (NCBI): domain Eukaryota; kingdom Metazoa; phylum Chordata; class Amphibia; order Anura; family Myobatrachidae; genus Pseudophryne; species Pseudophryne corroboree. The sequence goes on along the minus strand of NC_086448.1, from coordinate 369,431,653 downwards.
AGAACTCCCAACATTCTTTTTTGGAATTCAAGAACTCACAACAGTGTGTTTTGGAATTCTAGAACTCCCAACATTCTATATAGGAATTCTAGAACTCCCAACATTCTATCTTGGACTTCTAGAACTATCAACATTCTATTTGGGTATTCTAGAACTCCCAACATTATATTTTGATATTCTAGAACACTCAACATTCTATTTTGGAATTCTAGAACTCCCAACATTCTATTTTGGCATTCTAGAACTCCCAATATTCTATTTTGGAATTCTAGATCTCCCAATATTCTGTTTTGAAATTCTAGAACTCCCAACATTCTATTTTAGTATTCTAGAACTCCTAACAGACTATTTTGGAATTCTAGAACTCCCAATATTTTTTTTTCTAATTCTAGAACTCCCAACATTCTATTTTGGAATTCTAGAACTCCCAGCATTCTATTTTGGAATTATGCTACACCAACATTCTATTTTGGAATTCTAGAACTCCCAACATTATTTTTTGGAATTCTAGAACTCACAACAGTGTGTTTTGGAATTATAGAACTCTTAACATTCTATATAGGAATTCTAGAACTCCCAACATTCTATCTTGGACTTCTGGAACTCCCAACATTCTTTTTTGGAATTCTAGAACTCCCAACATTCTATTTTAGTATTCTAGAACTCCTAATAGACTATTTTGGGATTCTAGAACTCCCAATATTCTATATAGGAATTCTAGAACTCACAACATTCTATCTTGGACTTATAGAACTCCCAACATTCTTTTTTGGAATTCTAGAACTCACAACAGTGTGTTTTGGAATTCTAGAACTCCCAACATTCTATATAGGTATTTTAGATCTCCCAGCATTCTACCTTGGAGTTCTAGAACTCCCAACATTCTATTTGGGTATTCTAGAACTCCCAACATTATATTTTGATATTCTAGAACTCCCAACATTCTATTTTGGAATTCTGCAACGCCAACATTCTATTTTGGAATTCTAGAACTCCCAAAATTCTATTTTGGAATTCTGCAACACCAAAATTATATCTTGGAATTCTAGAAACTCCCAACATTCTATTTTGGAATTCTAGAACTCCCAACATTATATTTTAAAATTCTGTAACACCAACATTCTATTTTGGAATTCTAGAACTCCCAATATTCTATTTTGGAATTCTGCAACAACAACATTCTATTTTGGAATTATCAAACTCCCATAATTCTATTTTGGAATTCTGCTACACCAACATTCTATTTTGGAATGATAGAACTCCCAACATTCTATTTCGGAAAATCTAGAACTCCCAATATTCTATTTTGGAAAATCTAGAACTCCCAACATACTATTTTGGAATTCTAGAACTCCCAACATTCTATATAGGTATTCTAGATCTCCCAGCATTCTACCTTGGAGTTCTAGAACTCCCAACATTCTATTTGGGTATTCTAGAACTCCCAACATTATATTTTGATATTCTAGAACTCCCAACATTCTATTTTGGAATTCTGCAACGCCAACATTCTATTTTGGAATTCTAGAACTCCCAAAATTCTATTTTGGAATTCTGCAACACCAAAATTATATCTTGGAATTCTAGAAACTCCCAACATTCTATTTTGGAATTCTAGAACTCCCAACATTATATTTTAAAATTCTGTAACACCAACATTCTATTTTGGAATTCTAGAACTCCCAATATTCTATTTTGGAATTCTGCAACAACAACATTCTATTTTGGAATTATCAAACTCCCATAATTCTATTTTGGAATTCTGCTACACCAACATTCTATTTTGGAATGATAGAACTCCCAACATTCTATTTCGGAAAATCTAGAACTCCCAATATTCTATTTTGGAAAATCTAGAACTCCCAACATACTATTTTGGAATTCTAGAACTCCCAACATTCTATTTTAGTATTCTAAAACTCCCAACATTCTATTTTGGAATTAAAGAACTCACAACATTCTATTTTGGAATTCTGCAACACCAACATTCTATTTTGGAATTCTAGAACACCCTATATTCTTTTTTGAAATTCTAGAACTCACAACAGTGTGTTTTGGAATTCTAGAACTCCCAACATCCTATATAGGAATTCTAGAACTCCCAACATTCTATCTTGACTTCTAGAACTCCCAACATTCTATTTTTGAATTCTAGAACTCCCAACATTCTTTTTTGGAATTCTAAAACACCAACATTATATCTTGGAATTCTAGAACTCCCAACATTATATTTTGATATTCTAGAGCTCTCAACATTCTATTTGGAATTCTAGAACTCCCAACATTCTATTTTGGCATTCTAGAACTCCCAATATTCTATTTTGGAATTATAGAACTCCCAACATTCTATTTTAGTATTCTAGAACTCCCAATATTCTATTTTGAAATTCTAGAACTCCCAACATTCTATTTTAGTATTCTAGAACTCCTAACAGACTATTTTGGAATTCTAGAACTCCCAACATTCTTTTTTGGAATTCTAGAACTCCCAACATTCTTTTTTAGTATTCTAGAACTCCTAATAGACTATTTTGGGATTCTTGAATTCCAAAAATCTAGAATTTTCAACATTTTATTTGGTATTCTAGAACTCCCAACATTATATTTTGATATTCTAGAACTCTCAACATTCTATTTTGGAATTATAGAACTCCCAACATTCTATTTTGGAATTCTGCAACACCAACATTCTATTTTGGAATTCTGCAACACCAACATTCTATTTTGGAATTCTAGAACACCCAATATTCTATATAGGAATTCTAGAACTCCCAACATTCTATCTTGGACTTCTAGAACTCTCAACATTCTATTTGGGTATTCTAGAACTCCCAACATTATATTTTGATATTCTAGAACTCTCAACATTCTATTTTGGAATTCTAGAACTCCCAATATTCTATTTTGTAATTCTAGATCTCCCAATATTCTATTTTGAAATTCTAGAACTCCCAGCATTCTATTTTAGTATTCTAGAACTCCTAACAGACTATTTTGGAATTCTAGAACTCCCAATATTTTTTTTTATAATTCTAGAACTCCCAACATTCTATTTTGGAATTCTAGAACTCCCAGCATTCTATTTTGGAATTCTAGAACTCACAACAGTGTGTTTTGGAATTCTAGAACTCCCAACATTCTATATAGGAATTCTAGAACTCCCAACATTCTATCTTGGACTTCTGGAACTCCCAACATTCTTTTTTGGAATTCTAGAACTCCCAACATTCTATTTTAGTATTCTAGAACTCCTAACAGACTATTTTGGGATTCTAGAACCCCAATATTCTTTTTTTTTTATAATTCTAGAACTCCCAACATTCTATTTTGGAATTCTAGGACTCCCAACATTCTATTTTGGTACTCTAGAACTCCCACTATACTATTCTGAAATGCTAGAACTCCCAACATTCTATTTTGGAACTCTGCAATACCAACATTCTATTTTGGAATTCTACAACACCAACATTCTATTTTAGTATTTTAAAACTCCCAACAATCTTTTTTGAATTCTAGAACTCACAAGAGTGTATATTGGAATTCTAGAACTCCCAAAATTATATTTTGGAATTCTAGAACTCCCAACATTCTATTTTGGCATTCTAGAACTCCCAATATTCTATTTTGGAATTCTAGATCTCCCAATATTCTGTTTTGAAATTCTAGAACTCCCAACATTCTATTTTAGTATTCTAGAACTCCTAACAGACTATTTTGGAATTCTAGAACTCCCAATATTTTTTTTTATAATTCTAGAACTCCCAACATTCTATTTTGGAATTCTAGAACTCCCAGCATTCTATTTTGGAATTCTGCTACACCAACATTCTATTTTGGAATTCTAGAACTCCCAACATTCTATTTTGGAATTCTAGAACTCCCAACATTCTTTTTTGGAATTCTAGAACTCACAACAGTGTGTTTTGGAATTATAGAACTCCCAACATTCTATATAGGAATTCTAGAACTCCCAACATTCTATCTTGGACTTCTGGAACTCCCAACATTCTTTTTTGGAATTCTAGAACTCCCAACATTCTATTTTAGTATTCTAGAACTCCTAATAGACTATTTTGGGATTCTAGAACTCCCAATATTCTATATAGGAATTCTAGAACTCACAACATTCTATCTTGGACTTATAGAACTCCCAACATTCTTTTTTGGAATTCTAGAACTCACAACAGTGTGTTTTGGAATTCTAGAACTCCCAACATTCTATATAGGTATTCTAGAACTCCCAGCATTCTACCTTGGAGTTCTAGAACTCCCAACATTCTATTTGGGTATTCTAGAACTCCCAACATTATATTTTGATATTCTAAAACTCCCAACATTCTATTTTGGAATTCTGCAACGCCAACATTCTATTTTGGAATTCAAGAACTCCCAACATTCTATTTTGGAATTCTGCAACACCAAAATTATATCTTGGAATTCTAGAAACTCCCAACATTCTATTTTGGAATTCTAGAACTCCCAACATTATATTTTAAAATTCTGTAACACCAACATTCTATTTTGGAATTCTAGAACTCCCAGCATTCTATTTTGGAATTCTGCTACACCAACATTCTATTTTGGAATGATAGAACTCCCAACATTCTATTTCGGAAAATCTAGAACTCCCAATATTCTATTTTGGAAAATCTAGAACTCCCAACATACTATTTTGGAATTCTAGAACTCCCAACATTCTATTTTAGTATTCTAAAACTCCCAACATTCTATTTTGAAATTCTAGAACTCCCAACATTCTATTTTGGAATTCAAGGTTGCCCAACCTTCTATTTTGGAATTCTAGAACTCCCAACATTTTATTTTGTAATTCTGCCACACCAACATTCTTTCCTGGAATTCTAGAATTTTCAACATTTTATTTGGTATTCTAGAACTCCCAACATTATAATTTGTAATTCTGCCACACCAACATTCTTTCCTGGAATTCTAGAATTTTCAACATTTTATTTGGTATTCTAGAACTCCCAACATTATATTTTGATATTCTAGAACTCTCAACATTCTATTTTGGAATTATAGAACTCCCAACATTCTATTTTGGAATTCTGCAACACCAACATTTTTTTTTGGAATTCTAGAACTCATAACAGTGTGTTTTGGAATTCTAGAACTCCCAACATTCTATTTTGGCATTCTAGAACTCCCAATATTCTATTTTGGAATTCTAGATCTCCCAATATTCTATTTTGAAATTCTAGAACTCCCAACATTCCATTTTAGAATTCTAGAACTCCCAACATTCTATTTTGGAATTATAGAACTCCCAGCATTCTATTTTGGAATTCTGCTACACCAACATTCTATTTTGGAATTCTAGAACTCCCAACATTCTATCTTGGACTTATAGAACTCCCAACATCTATTTTGGAATTCTAGAACTCCCAACAATCTTTTTTGGAATTCTAGAACTTACAACAGTGTGATTTGGAATTCTAGAACTCCCAACATTCTATATAGGAATTCTAAAACTCTCAACATTCTATCTTGGACTTATTGAACTCCCAACATCAATTTTGGAAATCTAGAACTCCCAACATTCTTTTTTGGAATTCTAGAACTCACAACAGTGTGATTTGGAATTCTAGAACTCCCAACATTCTATCTTGGACTTCTAGAACTCCCAACATTCTATTTGGGTATTCCAGAACTAACAACATTATATTTTGGAATTCTAAAACACCAACATTCTATCTTGGAATTCTAGAACTCCCAACATTCTATTTTGGAATTCTAGAACTCCCAACATTCTATTTTTGAATTCTAGAACTCCCAACATTCTTTTTTGGAATTCTAGAACTCCCAACATTCTATTTTGGAACTCTGCAATACCAACATTCTATTTTTGAATTCTAGAACTCCCAACATTCTTTTTTGGAATTCTAGAACTCACAACAGTGTGTTTTGGAATTCTAGAACTCCCAACATTCTATATAGGAATTCTAGAACTCCCAACATTCTATCTTGGACTTCTAGAACTCCCAACATGCTATTTGGGTTTTCTAGAACTCCCAACATTATATTTTGATATTCTAGAACTCTCAACATTCTATTTTGGAATTCTAGAACTCCCAACATTCTATTTTGGCATTCTAGAACTCCCAATATTCTATTTTGGAATTCTAGATCTCCCAATATTCTATTTTGAAATTCTAGAACTCCCAACATTCTTTTTTGGAATTCTAGAACTCACAACAGTGTGTTTTGGAATTCTAGAACTCCCAACATTCTATATAGGTATTCTAGAACTCCCAACATTCTATATAGGTATTCTAGAACTCCCAGCATTCTACCTTGGAGTTCTAGAACTCCCAACATTCTATTTGGGTATTCTAGAACTCCCAACATTATATTTTGATATTCTAAAACTCCCAACATTCTATTTTGGAATTCTGCAACGCCAACATTCTATTTTGGAATTCAAGAACTCCCAACATTCTATTTTGGAATTCTGCAACACCAAAATTATATCTTGGAATTCTAGAAACTCCCAACATTCTATTTTGGAATTCTAGAACTCCCAACATTATATTTTAAAATTCTGTAACACCAACATTCTATTTTGGAATTCTAGAACTCCCAGCATTCTATTTTGGAATTCTGCTACACCAACATTCTATTTTGGAATGATAGAACTCCCAACATTCTATTTCGGAAAATCTAGAACTCCCAATATTCTATTTTGGAAAATCTAGAACTCCCAACATACTATTTTGGAATTCTAGAACTCCCAACATTCTATTTTAGTATTCTAAAACTCCCAACATTCTATTTTGGAATTCTAGAACTCCCAACATCTATTTTGGAATTCTAGAACTCCCAACAATCTTTTTTGGAATTATAGAACTTACAACAGTGTGATTTGGAATTCTAGAACTCCCAACATTCTATATAGGAATTCTAGAACTCACAACATTCTATCTTGGACTTATAGAACTCCCAACATTCTATTTTAGTATTCTAAAACTCCCAACATTTTATTTTGGAATTCTAGAACTCCCAACATTCTTTTTTGGAATTCTAGAACTCACAACAGTGTGATTTGGAATTCTAGAACTCCCAACATTCTATATAGGAATTCTAGAACTCACAACATTCTATCCTGGACTTCTAGAACTCCGAACATTCTATTTTAGTATTCTAAAACTCCCAACATTTTATTTTGGAATTCTAGAACTCCCAACATTCTTTTTTAAAATTCTAGAACTCCCAACATTCTATTTTGGAATTCTAGAACTCTCAACATTCTATTTTGGCATTCTGCAACACCAACATTCTATTTTGGAATTCTAGAACACCCAATATTCTTTTTTGAAATTCTAGAACTCACAACAGTGTGTTTTGGAATTCTAGAACTCCCAACATTCTATATAGGAATTCTAGAACTCCCAACATTCTATCTTGGACTTCTAGAACTTCCAACATTCTATTTTTGAATTCTAGAACTCCCAACATTCTATCTTGGAATTCTAGAACTCCCAACATTCTTTTTTGGACTTCTAGAACTCACAACAGTGTGATTTGGAATTCTAGAACTCCCAACATTCTATATAGGAATTCTAGAACTCACAACATTCTATCCTGGACTTCTAGAACTCCCAACATTCTATTTTAGTATTCTAAAACTCCCAACATTCTATTTTGTAATTCTAGAAATCCCAACATTCTATTTTGGAATTCTAGAACTCCCAACATTCTATTTTGGAATTCCAGGTTGCCCAACCTTCTATTTTGGAATTCTAGAACTCCCAACATTCTATTTTGGAATTCTAGAACTCCCAACATTCTATTTTGGAATTCTAGAACTCCCAACATTCTTTTTTGGAATTCTAGAACTACCAACATTTTATTTTGTAATTCTGCCACACCATCATTCTTTCCTGGAATTCTAGAATTTTCAACATTTTATTTGGTATTCTAGAACTCCCAACATTATATTTTGATATTCTAGTACTCTCAACATTCTATTTTGGAATTATAGAACTCCCAACATTCTATTTTGGCATTCTAGAACTCCCAATATTCTATTTTGGAATTCTAGAACTCACAACAGTGTGTTTTGGAATTCTAGAACTCCCAACATTCTATATAGGAATTCTAGAACTCCCAACATTCTATTTTGGCATTATAGAACTCCTAACAGACTATTTTGGAATTCTAGAACTCCCAATATATTTTTTTTATAATTCTAGAACTCCCAACATTCTATTTTGGAATTCTAGAACACCCAATATTCTTTTTTGGAATTCTAGAACTCACAACAGTGTGTTTTGGAATTCTAGAACTCCCAACATTCTATATAGGAATTCTAGAACTCCCAACATTCTATCTTGGACTTCTAGAACTCCCAACATCTATTTTGGAATTCTAGAACTCCCAACATCCTTTTTTGGAATTCTAGAACTCCCAATATACTATTCTGAAATTCTAGAACTCCCAACATTCTATTTTGGAACTCTGCAATACCAACATTCTATTTTGGAATTCTAGAACTCCCAACATTCTATTTTGGAATTATAGAACTCCCAGCATTCTATTTTGGAATTCTGCTACACCAACATTCTATATAGGAATTCTAGAACTCCCAACATTTTATCTTGGACTTCTAGAACTCCCAACATCTTTTTTTGGAATTCTAGAACTCCCAACATTCTTTTTTGGAATTCTAGAACTCACAACAGTGTGTTTTGGAATTCTAGAACTCCCAACATTCTATCTTGGACTTCTAGAACTCCCAACATTCTATTTGGGTATTCCAGAACTAACAACATTCTATCTTGGACTTATAGAACTCCCAACATTCTTTTTTGGAATTCTAGAACTCCCAACATTCTTTTTTGGAATTCTAGAACTACCTACATTTTATTTTGAAATTCTAGAACTACCAACATTTTATTTTGTAATTCTGCCACACCATCATTCTTTCCTGGAATTCTAGAATTTTCAACATTTTATTTGGTATTCTAGAACTCCCAACATTATATTTTGATATTCTAGAACTCTCAACATTCTATTTTGGAATTATAGAACTCCCAACATTCTATTTTGGAATTCTGCAATACCAACATTCTATTTTGGAATTCTAGAACACCCAATATTCTTTTTTGGAATTCTAGAACTCACAACAGTGTGTTTTGGAATTCTAGAACTCCCAACATTCTATCTTGGACTTCTAGAACTCTCAACATTCTATTTGGGTATTCTAGAACTCCCAACATTCTATCTTGGACTTCTAGAACTCCCAACATCTTTTTTTGGAATTCTAGAACTCCCAACATTCTATTGTGGAATTCAAGAACTCCCAACATTGTATTTTGGAATTCTGCAACACCAACATTATATCTAGGTATTCTAGAACTCCCAATATTCTATTTTGGAATTATAGAACTCCCAACATTCTATTTTGGAATTCTAGAACTCCCAACATTCTATTTTGGAATTCTAAAACTCCCAATATACTGTTCTGAAATTCTAGAACTCCCAACATTCTATTTTGGAATTCTAGAACGCCCAACATTCTATTACAGTATTCTAGAACTCCTAACAGACTATTTTGGTATTCTAGAACTCCCAACATTCTTTTTTAAAATTCTAGAACTCCCAACATTCTATTTTGGAATTCTAGAACTCCCAACATTCTATTTTGGAATTCTAGATCTCCCAACATTCTATTTTGGAATTCTAGAACACCGACATTCTATTTTGGAATTTTAGAACTCCCAACATTCTATTTTTGAATTCTAGAACTCCCAACATTCTATTTTGGAATTCTAGAACGCCCAACATTCTATTACAGTATTCTAAAACTCCTAACAGACTATTTTGGTATTCTAGAACTCACAACATTCTTTTTTAAAATTCTAGAACTCCCAACATTCTATTTTGGAATTCTAGAACTCCCAACATTCTATTTTGGAATTCTAGAACTCCCAATATTCTATTTTGGAATTAGAGAACTCCTAATATTCTATTTTGGAATTCTAGAACGCCCAACATTCTATTACAGTATTCTAGAACTCCTAATAGACTATTTTGGTATTCTAGAACTCCCAACATTCTTTTTTTTAAATTCTAGAACTCCCAAAATTCTGTTTTGAAATTCTAGAACTCCCAACATTCTTTTTTGGAATTCTAGAACTCCCAACATTGTATTTTGGAATTCTAGAACTCCCAACATTCTATTTTGGAATTCTAGAACTCCCAACATTCTATTGTGGAATTCAAGAACTCCCAACATTGTATTTTGGAATTCTGCAACACCAGCATTATATCTAGGTATTCTAGAACTCCCAATATTCTATTTTGGAATTCTAGAACTCCCAACATTCTATTTTAGTATTCTAGAACTCCCAACATTCTATTTTGGAATTCTGCAACACCAACATTCTATTTTGGAATTCTAGAACTCTCAACATTCTATTTTGGAATTCTGGAACTCCCAACATTCTATTTTGGAATTCTAGAACTCACAACATTCTATTTTAGTATTCTAGAACTCCCAACATTCTATTTTGGAATTCTGCAACACCAACATTCTATCTTGGAATTCTAGAACTCCCAACATTCTATTTTGGAATTCTAGAACTCCCAATATTCTATTTTGGAATTATAGAACTCCCAACATTCTATTTTGGAATTCTAGAACTCCTAATATTCTATTTTGGAATTCTAGAACGCCCAACATTCTATTACAGTATTCTAGAACTCATAATAGACTATTTTGGTATTCTAGAACTCCCAACTTTCTTTTTTTTAAATTCTAGAACTCCCAAAATTCTGTTTTGAAATTCAAGAACTCCCAACATTCTTTTTTGGAATTCTAGATCTCCCAACATTCTATTTTGGAATTCTAGAACGCCCAACATTCTATTACAGTATTCTAGAACTCATAATAGACTATTTTGGTATTCTAGAACTCCCAACTTTCTTTTTTTTAAATTCTAGAACTCCCAAAATTCTGTTTTGAAATTATAGAACTCCCAACATTCTTTTTTGGAATTCTAGATCTCCCAACAGACTATTTTGGTATTCTAGAACTCCCAACATTCTTTTTTAAAATTCTAGAACTCCCAACATTCTATTTTAAAATTCTAGAACTCCCAACATTCTATTTTGGAATTCTAGATCTCCCAACATTCTATTTTGTAATTCTAGAACACCGACATTCCATTTTCGAATTCTAGAACTCCCAACATTCTATTTTGGAATTTTGCAACACCAACATTCTATTTTGGAATTCTAGAACTCCCAACATTCTTTTTTGGAATTCTAGAACTCCCAACATTCTTTTTTTAATTCTAGAACCCCAATATTCTATTTTGGAATTCTAGAACTCCCAACATTCTATTTTGGTATTCTAGAACTCCCAACATACTATTTTGGAATTCTAGAACTCCCAACATTCTATTTTGTAATTCTAGAACACCAACATTCCATTTTCGAATTCTAGAACTCCCAACATTCTATTTTGGAATTCTGCAACACAAACATTCTATTTTGGAATTCTACAACTCTCAACATTCTATTTTGGAATTCTGGAACTCCCAACATTCTATTTTGGAATTCTAGAACTCCCAACATTCTATTTTAGTATTCTAGAACTCCCAACATTCTATTTTGGAATTCTGCAACACCAACATTCTATCTTGGAATTCTAGAACTCCCAACATTCTATTTTGGAATTCTAGAACTCCCAATATTCTATTTTGGAATTAGAGAACTCCTAATATTCTATTTTGGAATTCTAGAACGCCCAACATTCTATTACAGTATTCTAGAACTCCTAATAGACTATTTTGGTATTCTAGAACTCCCAACATTCTTTTTTTTTAATTCTAGAACTCCCAAAATTCTGTTTTGAAATTCTAGAACTCCCAACATTCTTTTTTGGAATTCTAGAACTCCCAACATTGTATTTTGGAATTCTAGAACTCCCAACATTCTATTTTGGAATTCTAGAACTCCCAACATTCTATTGTGGAATTCAAGAACTCCCAACATTGTATTTTGGAATTCTGCAACACCAACATTATATCTAGGTATTCTAGAACTCCCAATATTCTATTTTGGAATTATAGAACTCCCAACATTCTATTTTGGAATTCTAGAACTCCCAACATTCTATTTTGGAATTCTAAAACTCCCAATATACTGTTCTGAAATTCTAGAACTCCCAACATTCTATTTTGGAATTCTAGAACGCCCAACATTCTATTACAGTATTCTAGAACTCCTAACAGACTATTTTGGTATTCTAGAACTCCCAACATTCTTTTTTAAAATTCTAGAACTCCCAACATTCTATTTTGGAATTCTAGAACTCCCAACATTCTATTTTGGAATTCTAGATCTCCCAACATTCTATTTTGGAATTCTAGAACTCCCAACATTCTATTGTGGAATTCAAGAACTCCCAACATTGTATTTTGGAATTCTGCAACACCAACATTATATCTAGGTATTCTAGAACTCCCAATATTCTATTTTGGAATTATAGAACTCCCAACATTCTATTTTGGAATTCTAGAACTCCCAACATTCTATTTTGGAAATCTAAAACTCCCAATATACTGTTCTGAAATTCTAGAACTCCCAACATTCTATTTTGGAATTCTAGAATGCCCAACATTCTATTACAGTATTATAGAACTCCTAACAGACAATTTTGGTATTCTAGAACTCCCAACATTCTTTTTTAAAATTCTAGAACTCCCAACATTCTATTTTGGAATTCTAGAACTCCCAACATTCTATTTTGGAATTCTAGATCTCCCAACATTCTATTTTGTAATTCTAGAACACCGACATTCTATTTTGGAATTCTAGAACTCCCAACATTCTATTTTTGAATTCTAGATCTCCCAACATTCTATTTTGGAATTCTAGAACACCCAACATTCTATTACAGTATTCTAAAACTCCTAACAGACTATTTTGGTATTCTAGAACTCACAACATTCTTTTTTTAAATTCTAGAACTCCCAACATTCTATTTTGGAATTCTAGAACTCCCAATATTCTATTTTGGAATTATAGAACTCCCAACATTCTATTTTAGTATTCTAGAACTCCCAACATTCTATTTTGGAATTCTAGAACTCCTAATATTCTATTTTGGAATTCTAGAACGCCCAACATTCTATTACAGTATTCTAGAACTCCTAATAGACTATTTTGGTATTCTAGAACTCCCAACATTCTTTTTTTTTAATTCTAGAACTCCCAAAATCCTGTATTGAAATTCTAGAACTCCCAACATTCTTTTTTGGAATTCTAGATCTCCCAACATTCTATTTTGGAATTCTAGATCGCCCAACATTATATTACAGTATTCTAGAACTCCTAACAGACTATTTTGGTATTCTAGAACTCCCAACATTCTTTTTTAAAATTCTAGAACTCCCAACATTCTATTTTGGAATTCTAGAACTCCCAACATTCTATTTTGGAATTCTAGATCTCCCAACATTCTATTTTGTAATTCTAGAACACCGACATTCCATTTTCGAATTCTAGAACTCCCAACATTCTATTTTGGAATTCTGCAACATCAACATTCTATTTTGGAATTCTAGAACTCCCAACATTCTATTTTGGAATTCTGCAACACCAACATTCTATTTTGGAATTCTAGAACTCCCAACATTCTTTTTTGGAATTCTAGAACTCCCAACATTCTTTTTTTTTTATTCTAGAACCCCAATATTCTATTTTGGAATTCTGGAACTCCCAACATTCTATTTTGGAATTCTAGAACTCCCAACATTCTATTTTGGTATTCTAGAACTCCCAACATTCTATTTTGGAATTCTGCAACACCAACATTCTATCTTGGAATTCTAGAACTCCCAACATTCTATTTTGGAATTCTAGATCTCCCAACATTCTATTTTGGAATTCTAGAACTCCCAACATTCTATTGTGGAATTCAAGAACTCCCAACATTGTATTTTGGAATTCTGCAACACCAACATTATATCTAGGTATTCTAGAACTCCCAATATTCTATTTTGGAATTATAGAACTCCCAACATTCTATTTTGGAATTCTAGAACTCCCAACATTCTATTTTGGAATTCTAAAACTCCCAATATACTGTTCTGAAATTCTAGAACTCCCAACATTCTATTTTGGAATTCTAGAACGCCCAACATTCTATTACAGTATTCTAGAACTCCTAACAGACTATTTTGGTATTCTAGAACTCCCAACATTCTTTTTTAAAATTCTAGAACTCCCAACATTCTATTTTGGAATTCTAGAACTCCCAACATTCTATTTTGGAATTCTAGATCTCCCAACATTCTATTTTGTAATTCTAGAACACCGACATTCTATTTTGGAATTCTAGAACTCCCAACATTCTATTTTTGAATTCTAGATCTCCCAACATTCTATTTTGGAATTCTAGAACTCCTAATATTCTATTTTGGAATTCTAGAACGCCCAACATTCTATTACAGTATTCTAGAACTCCTAATAGACTATTTTGGTATTCTAGAACTCCCAACATTCTTTTTTTTTAATTCTAGAACTCCCAAAATCCTGTTTTGAAATTCTAGAACTCCCAACATTCTTTTTTGGAATTCTAGATCTCCCAACATTCTATTTTGGAATTCTAGATCGCCCAACATTATATTACAGTATTCTAGAACTCCTAACAGACTATTTTGGTATTCTAGAACTCCCAACATTCTTTTTTAAAATTCTAGAACTCCCAACATTCTATTTTGGAATTCTAGAACTCCCAACATTCTATTTTGGAATTCTAGATCTCCCAACATTCTATTTTGTAATTCTAGAACACCGACATTCCATTTTCGAATTCTAGAACTCCCAACATTCTATTTTGGAATTCTGCAACATCAACATTCTATTTTGGAATTCTAGAACTCCCAACATTCTATTTTGGAATTCTGCAACACCAACATTCTATTTTGGAATTCTAGAACTCCCAACATTCTTTTTTGGAATTCTAGAACTCCCAACATTCTTTTTTTTTATTCTAGAACCCCAATATTCAATTTTGGAATTCTGGAACTCCCAACATTCTATTTTGGAATTCTAGAACTCCCAACATTCTATTTTGGTATTCTAGAACTCCCAACATTCTATTTTGGAATTCTGCAACACCAACATTCTATCTTGGAATTCTAGAACTCCCAACATTCTATTTTGGAATTCTAGAACTCCCAATATTCTATTTTGGAATTATAGAACTCCCAACATTCTATTTTAGTATTCCAGAACTCCCAACATTCTATTTTGGAATTCTAGTACTCCTAATATTCTATTTTGGAATTCTAGAACGCCCAACATTCTATTACAGTATTCTAGAACTCCTAATAGACTATTTTGGTATTCTAGAACTCCCAAGATTCTTTTTTTAAATTCTAGAACTCCCAAAATTCTGTTTTGAAATTCTAGAACTCCCAACATTCTATTTTTGAATTCTAGATCTCCCAACATTCTATTTTGGAATTCTAGAACGCCCAACATTCTATTACAGTATTCTAGAACTCCTAAAAGACTATTTTGGTATTCTAGAACTCCCAACATTCTTTTTTACAATTCTAGAACTCCCAACATTCTATTTTGGAATTCTAGAACTCCCAACATTCTATTTTGGAATTCTAGATCTCCCAACATTCTATTTTGTAATTCTAGAACACCGACATTCCATTTTCGAATTCTATAACTCCCAACATTCTATTTTGGAATTCTGCAACATCAACATTCTATTTTGGAATTCTAGAACTCCCAACATTCTATTTTGGAATTCTGCAACACCAACATTCTATTTTGGAATTCTAGAACTCCCAACATTCTATTTTGGAATTCTAGAACTCCCAACATTCTATTGTGGAATTCAAGAACTCCCAACATTGTATTTTGGAATTCTGCAACACCAACATTATATCTAGGTATTCTAGAACTCCCAATATTCTATTTTGGAATTATAGAACTCCCAACATTCTATTTTGGAATTATAGAACTCCCAACATTCTATTTTGGAATTCTAAAACTCCCAATATACTGTTCTGAAATTCTAGAACTCCCAACATTCTATTTTGGAATTCTAGAACGCCCAACATTCTATTACAGTATTCTAGAACTCCTAACAGACTATTTTGGTATTCTAGAACTCCCAACATTCTTTTTTAAAATTCTAGAACTCCCAACATTCTATTTTGGAATTCTAGAACTCCCAACATTCTATTTTGGAATTCTAGATCTCCCAACATTCTATTTTGGAATTCTAGAACTCCCAACATTCTATTGTGGAATTCAAGAACTCCCAACATTGTATTTTGGAATTCTGCAACACCAACATTATATCTAGGTATTCTAGAACTCCCAATATTCTATTTTGGAATTATAGAACTCCCAACATTCTATTTTGGAATTCTAGAACTCCCAACATTCTATTTTGGAAATCTAAAACTCCCAATATACTGTTCTGAAATTCTAGAACTCCCAACATTCTATTTTGGAATTCTAGAATGCCCAACATTCTATTACAGTATTATAGAACTCCTAACAGACAATTTTGGTATTCTAGAACTCCCAACATTCTTTTTTAAAATTCTAGAACTCCCAACATTCTATTTTGGAATTCTAGAACTCCCAACATTCTATTTTGGAATTCTAGATCTCCCAACATTCTATTTTGTAATTCTAGAACACCGACATTCTATTTTGGAATTCTAGAACTCCCAACATTCTATTTTTGAATTCTAGATCTCCCAACATTCTATTTTGGAATTCTAGAACACCCAACATTCTATTACAGTATTCTAAAACTCCTAACAGACTATTTTGGTATTCTAGAACTCACAACATTCTTTTTTTAAATTCTAGAACTCCCAACATTCTATTTTGGAATTCTAGAACTCCCAATATTCTATTTTGGAATTATAGAACTCCCAACATTCTATTTTAGTATTCTAGAACTCCCAACATTCTATTTTGGAATTCTAGAACTCCTAATATTCTATTTTGGAATTCTAGAACGCCCAACATTCTATTACAGTATTCTAGAACTCCTAATAGACTATTTTGGTATTCTAGAACTCCCAACATTCTTTTTTTTTAATTCTAGAACTCCCAAAATCCTGTATTGAAATTCTAGAACTCCCAACATTCTTTTTTGGAATTCTAGATCTCCCAACATTCTATTTTGGAATTCTAGATCGCCCAACATTATATTACAGTATTCTAGAACTCCTAACAGACTATTTTGGTATTCTAGAACTCCCAACATTCTTTTTTAAAATTCTAGAACTCCCAACATTCTATTTTGGAATTCTAGAACTCCCAACATTCTATTTTGGAATTCTAGATCTCCCAACATTCTATTTTGTAATTCTAGAACACCGACATTCCATTTTCGAATTCTAGAACTCCCAACATTCTATTTTGGAATTCTGCAACATCAACATTCTATTTTGGAATTCTAGAACTCCCAACATTCTATTTTGGAATTCTGCAACACCAACATTCTATTTTGGAATTCTAGAACTCCCAACATTCTTTTTTGGAATTCTAGAACTCCCAACATTCTTTTTTTTTTATTCTAGAACCCCAATATTCTATTTTGGAATTCTGGAACTCCCAACATTCTATTTTGGAATTCTAGAACTCCCAACATTCTATTTTGGTATTCTAGAACTCCCAACATTCTATTTTGGAATTCTGCAACACCAACATTCTATCTTGGAATTCTAGAACTCCCAACATTCTATTTTGGAATTCTAGATCTCCCAACATTCTATTTTGGAATTCTAGAACTCCCAACATTCTATTGTGGAATTCAAGAACTCCCAACATTGTATTTTGGAATTCTGCAACACCAACATTATATCTAGGTATTCTAGAACTCCCAATATTCTATTTTGGAATTATAGAACTCCCAACATTCTATTTTGGAATTCTAGAACTCCCAACATTCTATTTTGGAATTCTAAAACTCCCAATATACTGTTCTGAAATTCTAGAACTCCCAACATTCTATTTTGGAATTCTAGAACGCCCAACATTCTATTACAGTATTCTAGAACTCCTAACAGACTATTTTGGTATTCTAGAACTCCCAACATTCTTTTTTAAAATTCTAGAACTCCCAACATTCTATTTTGGAATTCTAGAACTCCCAACATTCTATTTTGGAATTCTAGATCTCCCAACATTCTATTTTGTAATTCTAGAACACCGACATTCTATTTTGGAATTCTAGAACTCCCAACATTCTATTTTTGAATTCTAGATCTCCCAACATTCTATTTTGGAATTCTAGAACTCCTAATATTCTATTTTGGAATTCTAGAACGCCCAACATTCTATTACAGTATTCTAGAACTCCTAATAGACTATTTTGGTATTCTAGAACTCCCAACATTCTTTTTTTTTAATTCTAGAACTCCCAAAATCCTGTTTTGAAATTCTAGAACTCCCAACATTCTTTTTTGGAATTCTAGATCTCCCAACATTCTATTTTGGAATTCTAGATCGCCCAACATTATATTACAGTATTCTAGAACTCCTAACAGACTATTTTGGTATTCTAGAACTCCCAACATTCTTTTTTAAAATTCTAGAACTCCCAACATTCTATTTTGGAATTCTAGAACTCCCAACATTCTATTTTGGAATTCTAGATCTCCCAACATTCTATTTTGTAATTCTAGAACACCGACATTCCATTTTCGAATTCTAGAACTCCCAACATTCTATTTTGGAATTCTGCAACATCAACATTCTATTTTGGAATTCTAGAACTCCCAACATTCTATTTTGGAATTCTGCAACACCAACATTCTATTTTGGAATTCTAGAACTCCCAACATTCTTTTTTGGAATTCTAGAACTCCCAACATTCTTTTTTTTTATTCTAGAACCCCAATATTCAATTTTGGAATTCTGGAACTCCCAACATTCTATTTTGGAATTCTAGAACTCCCAACATTCTATTTTGGTATTCTAGAACTCCCAACATTCTATTTTGGAATTCTGCAACACCAACATTCTATCTTGGAATTCTAGAACTCCCAACATTCTATTTTGGAATTCTAGAACTCCCAATATTCTATTTTGGAATTATAGAACTCCCAACATTCTATTTTAGTATTCCAGAACTCCCAACATTCTATTTTGGAATTCTAGTACTCCTAATATTCTATTTTGGAATTCTAGAACGCCCAACATTCTATTACAGTATTCTAGAACTCCTAATAGACTATTTTGGTATTCTAGAACTCCCAAGATTCTTTTTTTAAATTCTAGAACTCCCAAAATTCTGTTTTGAAATTCTAGAACTCCCAACATTCTATTTTTGAATTCTAGATCTCCCAACATTCTATTTTGGAATTCTAGAACGCCCAACATTCTATTACAGTATTCTAGAACTCCTAAAAGACTATTTTGGTATTCTAGAACTCCCAACATTCTTTTTTACAATTCTAGAACTCCCAACATTCTATTTTGGAATTCTAGAACTCCCAACATTCTATTTTGGAATTCTAGATCTCCCAACATTCTATTTTGTAATTCTAGAACACCGACATTCCATTTTCGAATTCTATAACTCCCAACATTCTATTTTGGAATTCTGCAACATCAACATTCTATTTTGGAATTCTAGAACTCCCAACATTCTATTTTGGAATTCTGCAACACCAACATTCTATTTTGGAATTCTAGAACTCCCAACATTCTATTTTGGAATTCTAGAACTCCCAACATTCTATTGTGGAATTCAAGAACTCCCAACATTGTATTTTGGAATTCTGCAACACCAACATTATATCTAGGTATTCTAGAACTCCCAATATTCTATTTTGGAATTCTAGAACTCCCAACATTCTATTTTGGAATTATAGAACTCCCAACATTCTATTTTGGAATTCTAGAACTCCAAACATTCTATTTTGGAATTCTAAAACTCCCAATATACTGTTCTGAAATTCTAGAACTCCCAACATTTTATTTTGGAACTCTGCAATACCAACATTCTATTTTGGAATTCTAGAACTCCCAACATTCTATTTTAGTATTCTAGAACTCCCAACATTCTATTTTGGAATTCTGCAACACCAACATTATATCTTGGTATTCTAGAACTCCCAATATTCTATTTTGGAATTCTAGAACTCCCAACATTCTATTTTGGAATTATAGAACTCCCAACATTCTATTTTGGAATTCTAGAACACCCAACATTCTATTTTGGAATTCTAAAACTCCCAATATACTGTTCTGAAATTCTAGAACTCCCAACATTTTATTTTGGAACTCTGCAATACCAACATTCTATTTTGGAATTCTAGAACTCATAACATTATATTTTAGTATTCTAGAACTCCCAACATTCTATTTTGGAATTCTGCAACACCAACATTCTATCTTGGAATTCTAGAACGCCCAACATTCTATTACAGTATTCTAGAACTCATAATAGACTATTTTGGTATTCTAGAACTCCCAACATTCTTTTTTTTTTATTCTAGAACTCCCAAAATTCTGTTTTGAAATTCTAGAACTCCCAACATTCTTTTTTGGAATTCAAGATCTCCCAACATCCTATTTTGGAATTCTAGAATGCCCAACATTCTATTACAGTATTCTAGAACTCCTAACAGACTATTTTGGTATTCTAGAACTCCCAACATTCTTTTTTGGAATTCAAGATCTCCCAACATCCTATTTTGGAATTCTAGAACGCCCAACATTCTATTACAGTATTCTAGAACTCCTAACAGACTATTTTGGTATTCTAGAACTCCCAACATTCTTTTTTGGAATTCTAGATCTCCCAACATTCTATTTTGTAATTCTAGAACACTGACATTCCATTTTCGAATTCTAGAACTCCCAACATTCTATTTTGGAATTCTGCAACATCAACATTCTATTTTGGAATTCTAGAACTCCCAACATTCTATTTTGGAATTCTGCAACACCAACATTCTATTTTGGAATTCTAGAACTCCCAACATTCTATTTTGTAATTCTAGAACACCAACATTCCATTTTCGAATTCTAGAACTCCCAACATTCTATTTTGGAATTCTGCAACACAAACATTCTATTTTGGAATTCTAGAACTCTCAACATTCTATTTTGGAATTCTGGAACTCCCAACATTCTATTTTGGAATTCTAGAACTCCCAACATTCTATTTTAGTATTCTAGAACTCCCAACATTCTATTTTGGAATTCTGCAACACCAACATTCTATCTTGGAATTCTAGAACTCCCAACATTCTATTTTGGAATTCTAGAACTCCCAATATTCTATTTTGGAATTAGAGAACTCATAATATTCTATTTTGGAATTCTAGAACGCCCAACATTCTATTACAGTATTCTAGAACTCCTAATAGACTATTTTGGTATTCTAGAACTCCCAACATTCTTTTTTTTAAATTCTAGAACTCCCAAAATTCTGTTTTGAAATTCTAGAACTCCCAACATTCTATTGTGGAATTCAAGAACTCCCAACATTGTATTTTGGAATTCTGCAACACCAACATTATATCTAGGTATTCTAGAACTCCCAATATTCTATTTTGGAATTATAGAACTCCCAACATTCTATTTTGGAATTCTAGAACTCCCAACATTCTATTTTGGAATTCTAAAACTCCCAATATACTGTTCTGAAATTCTAGAACTCCCAACATTCTATTTTGGAATTCTAGAACGCCCAACATTCTATTACAGTATTCTAGAACTCCTAACAGACTATTTTGGTATTCTAGAACTCCCAACATTCTTTTTAAAATTCTAGAACTCCCAACATTCTATTTTGGAATTCTAGAACGCCCAACATTCTATTACAGTATTCTAAAACTCCTAACAGACTATTTTGGTATTCTAGAACTCCCAACATTCTTTTTTAAAATTCTAGAACTCCCAACATTCTATTTTGGAATTCTAGAACTCTCAACATTCTATTTTGGAATTCTGGAACTCCCAACATTCTATTTTGGAATTCTAGATCTCCCAACATTCTATTTTGTAATTCTAGAACACCGACATTCTATTTTGGAATTCTAGATGTCCCAACATTCTATTTTTGAATTCTAGAACTCCCAACATTCTATTTTGGAATTCTAGATCTCCCAACATTCTATTTTGGAATTCTAGAATGCTCAACATTCTATTACAGTATTCTAAAACTCCTAACAGACTATTTTGGTATTCTAGAACTCCCAACATTCTTTTTTAAAATTCTAGAACGCCCAACATTCTATTACAGTATTCTAGAACTCCTAATAGACTATTTTGGTATTCTAGAACTCCCAACATTCTTTTTTAAAATTCTAGAACTCCAAACATTCTATTTTGGAATTCTAGAACTCTCAACATTCTATTTTGGAATTCTGGAACTCCCAACATTCTATTTTGGAATTCTAGAACTCCCAACATTCTATTTTAGTATTCTAGAACTCCCAACATTCTATTTTGGAATTCTGCAACACCAACATTCTATCTTGGAATTCTAGAACTCCCAACATTCTATTTTGGAATTCTAGAACTCCCAACATTCTATTTTAGTATTCTAGAACTCCCAACATTCTATTTTGGAATTCTAGAAATCCTAATATTCTATTTTGGAATTCTAGAACGCCCAACATTCTATTACAGTATTCTAGAACTCCTAATAGACTATTTTGGTATTCTAGAACTCCCAACATTCTTTTTTAAAAATTCTAGAACTCCCAAAATTCTGTTTTGAAATTCTAGAACTCCCAACATTCTTTTTTGGAATTCTAGATCTCCCAACATTCTATTTTGGAATTCTAGAACGCCCAACATTATATTACAGTATTCTAGAACTCCTAACAGACTATTTTGGAATTCTAGAACTCCCAACATTCTATTTTAGTATTCTAGAACTCCCAACATTCTATTTTGGAATTCTGCAACACCAACATTCTATCTTGGAATTCTAGAACTCCCAACATTCTATTTTGGAATTAGAGAACTCCTAATATTCTATTTTGGAATTCTAGAACGCCCAACATTCTATTACAGTATTCTAGAACTCCTAACAGACTATTTTGGTATTCTAGAACTCCAAACATTCTTTTTTTAAATTCTAGAACTCCCAACATTCTATTTTGGAATTCTAGAACGCCCAACATTCTATTACAGTATTCTAAAACTCCTAACAGACTATTTTGGTATTCTAGAACTCCCAACATTCTTTTTTAAAATTCTAGAACTCCCAACATTCTATTTTGGAATTCTAGAACTCTCAACATTCTATTTTGGAATTCTGGAACTCCCAACATTCTATTTTGGAATTCTAGATCTCCCAACATTCTATTTTGTAATTCTAGAACACCGACATTCTATTTTGGAATTCTAGATGTCCCAACATTCTATTTTTTAATTCTAGAACTCCCAACATTCTATTTTGGAATTCTAGATCTCCCAACATTCTATTTTGGAATTCTAGAATGCCCAACATTCTATTACAGTATTCTAAAACTCCTAACAGACTATTTTGGTATTCTAGAACTCCCAACATTCTTTTTTAAAATTCTAGAACGCCCAACATTCTATTACAGTATTCTAGAACTCCTAATAGACTATTTTGGTATTCTAGAACTCCCAACATTCTTTTTTAAAATTCTAGAACTCCAAACATTCTATTTTGGAATTCTAGAACTCCCAACATTCTATTTTGGAATTCTAGATCTCCCAACATTCTATTTTGTAATTCTAGAACACCGACATTCTATTTTGGAATTCTAGATGTCCCAACATTCTATTTTTGAATTCTAGAACTCCCAACATTCTATTTTGGAATTCTAGATCTCCCAACATTCTATTTTGGAATTCTAGAACGCCCAACATTCTATTACAGTATTCTAAAACTCCTAACAGACTATTTTGGTATTCTAGAACTCCCAACATTCTTTTTTAAAATTCTAGAACTCCCAACATTCTATTTTGGAATTCTAGAACTCTCAACATTCTATTTTGGAATTCTGGAACTCCCAACATTCTATTTTGGAATTCTAGAACTCCCAACATTCTATTTTAGTATTCTAGAACTCCCAACATTCTATTTTGGAATTCTGCAACACCAACATTCTATCTTGGAATTCTAGAACTCCCAACATTCTATTTTGGAATTCTAGAACTCCCAACATTCTATTTTAGTATTCTAGAACTCCCAACATTCTATTTTGGAATTCTAGAAATCCTAATATTCTATTATGGAATTCTAGAACGCCCAACATTCTATTACAGTATTCTAGAACTCCTAATAGACTATTTTGGTATTCTAGAACTCCCAACATTCTTTTTTTAAAATTCTAGAACTCCCAAAATTCTGTTTTGAAATTCTAGAACTCCCAACATTCTTTTTTGGAATTCTAGATCTCCCAACATTCTATTTTGGAATTCTAGAACGCCCAACATTATATTACAGTATTCTAGAACTCCTAACAGACTATTTTGGAATTCTAGAACTCCCAACATTCTATTTTAGTATTCTAGAACTCCCAACATTCTATTTTGGAATTCTGCAACACCAACATTCTATCTTGGAATTCTAGAACTCCCAACATTCTATTTTGGAATTAGAGAACTCCTAATATTCTATTTTGGAATTCTAGAACGCCCAACATTCTATTACAGTATTCTAGAACTCCTAATAGACTATTTTGGTATTATAGAACTCCCAACATTCTTTTTTTTAAATTCTAGATCTCCCAAAATTCTGTTTTGAAATTCTAGAACTCCCAACATTCTTTTTTGGAATTCTAGAACTCCCAACATTGTATTTTGGAATTCTAGAACTCCCAACATTCTATTTTGGAATTCTAGAACGCCCAACATTCTATTTTGGAATTCTAGAACTCCCAACATTCTATTGTGGAATTCAAGAACTCCCAACATTGTATTTTGGAATTCTGCAACACCAACATTATATCTAGGTATTCTAGAACTCCCAATATTCTATTTTGGAATTATAGAACTCCCAACATTCTATTTTGGAATTCTAGAACTCCCAACATTCTATTTTGGAATTCTAAAACTCCCAATATACTGTTCTGAAATTCTAGAACTCCCAACATTCTATTTTGGAATTCTAGAACGCCCAACATTCTATTACAGTATTCTAGAACTCCTAACAGACTATTTTGGTATTCTAGAACTCCCAACATTCTTTTTTAAAATTCTAGAACTCCCAACATTCTATTTTGGAATTCTAGAACTCCCAACATTCTATTTTGGAATTCTAGATCTCCCAACATTCTATTTTGTAATTCTAGAACACCGACATTCTATTTTGGAATTTTAGAACTCCCAACATTCTATTTTTGAATTCTAGAACTCCCAACATTCTATTTTGGAATTCTAGATCTCCCAACATTCTATTTTGGAATTCTAGAACGCCCAACATTCTATTACAGTATTCTAAAACTCCTAACAGACTATTTTGGTATTCTAGAACTCACAACATTCTTTTTTAAAATTCTAGAACTCCCAACATTCTATTTTGGAATTCTGCAACACCAGCATTCTATTTTGGAATTCTAGAACTCCCAACATTCTTTTTTGGAATTCTAGAACTCCCAACATTGTATTTTGGAATTCTAGAACTCCCAACATTCTATTTTGGAATTCTAGAACTCCCAACATTCTATTGTGGAATTCAAGAACTCCCAACATTGTATTTTGGAATTCTGCAACACCAACATTATATCTAGGTATTCTAGAACTCCCAATATTCTATTTTGGAATTATAGAACTCCCAACATTCTATTTTGGAATTCTAGAACTCCCAACATTCTATTTTGGAATTCTAAAACTCCCAATATACTGTTCTGAAATTCTAGAACTCCCAACATTCTATTTTGGAATTCTAGAACGCCCAACATTCTATTACAGTATTCTAGAACTCCTAACAGACTATTTTGGTATTCTAGAACTCCCAACATTCTTTTTTAAAATTCTAGAACTCCCAACATTCTATTTTGGAATTCTAGAACGCCCAACATTCTATTACAGTATTCTAAAACTCCTAACAGACTATTTTGGTATTCTAGAACTCCCAACATTCTTTTTTAAAATTCTAGAACTCCCAACATTCTATTTTGGAATTCTAGAACTCTCAACATTCTATTTTGGAATTCTGGAACTCCCAACATTCTATTTTGGAATTCTAGATCTCCCAACATTCTATTTTGTAATTCTAGAACACCGACATTCTATTTTGGAATTCTAGATGTCCCAACATTCTATTTTTGAATTCTAGAACTCCCAACATTCTATTTTGGAATTCTAGATCTCCCAACATTCTATTTTGGAATTCTAGAATGCCCAACATTCTATTACAGTATTCTAAAACTCCTAACAGACTATTTTGGTATTCTAGAACTCCCAACATTCTTTTTTAAAATTCTAGAACGCCCAACATTCTATTACAGTATTCTAGAACTCCTAATAGACTATTTTGGTATTCTAGAACTCCCAACATTCTTTTTTAAAATTCTAGAACTCCAAACATTCTATTTTGGAATTCTAGAACTCCCAACATTCTATTTTGGAATTCTAGATCTCCCAACATTCTATTTTGTAATTCTAGAACACCGACATTCTATTTTGGAATTCTAGATGTCCCAACATTCTATTTTTGAATTCTAGAACTCCCAACATTCTATTTTGGAATTCTAGATCTCCCAACATTCTATTTTGGAATTCTAGAACGCCCAACATTCTATTACAGTATTCTAAAACTCCTAACAGACTATTTTGGTATTCTAGAACTCCCAACATTCTTTTTTAAAATTCTAGAACTCCCAACATTCTATTTTGGAATTCTAGAACTCTCAACATTCTATTTTGGAATTCTGGAACTCCCAACATTCTATTTTGGAATTCTAGATCTCCCAACATTCTATTTTGTAATTCTAGAACACCGACATTCTATTTTGGAATTCTAGATGTCCCAACATTCTATTTTTGAATTCTAGAACTCCCAACATTCTATTTTGGAATTCTAGATCTCCCAACATTCTATTTTGGAATTCTAGAATGCCCAACATTCTATTACAATATTCTAAAACTCCTAACAGACTATTTTGGTATTCTAGAACTCCCAACATTCTTTTTTAAAATTCTAGAACGCCCAACATTCTATTACAGTATTCTAGAACTCCTAATAGACTATTTTGGTATTCTAGAACTCCCAACATTCTTTTTTAAAATTCTAGAACTCCAAACATCCTATTTTGGAATTCTAGAACTCCCAACATTCTATTTTGGAGTTCTAGATCTCCCAACATTCTATTTTGTAATTCTAGAACACCGACATTCTATTTTGGAATTCTAGATGTCCCAACATTCTATTTTTGAATTCTAGAACTCCCAACATTCTATTTTGGAATTCTAGATCTCCCAACATTCTATTTTGGAATTCTAGAACGCCCAACATTCTATTACAGTATTCTAAAACTCCTAACAGACTATTTTGGTATTCTAGAACTCCCAACATTCTTTTTTAAAATTCTAGAACTCCCAACATTCTATTTTGGAATTCTAGAACTCTCAACATTCTATTTTGGAATTCTGGAACTCCCAACATTCTATTTTGGAATTCTAGAACTCCCAACATTCTATTTTAGTATTCTAGAACTCCCAACATTCTATTTTGGAATTCTGCAACACCAACATTCTATCTTGGAATTCCAGAACTCCCAACATTCTATTTTGGAATTCTAGAACTCCCAACATTCTATTTTAGTATTCTAGAACTCCCAACATTCTATTTTGGAATTCTAGAAATCCTAATATTCTATTTTGGAATTCTAGAACGCCCAACATTCTATTACAGTATTCTAGAACTCCTAATAGACTATTTTGGTATTCTAGAACTCCCAACATTCTTTTTTTAAAATTCTAGAACTCCCAAAATTCTGTTTTGAAATTCTAGAACTCCCAACATTCTTTTTTGGAATTCTAGATCTCCCAACATTCTATTTTGGAATTCTAGAACGCCCAACATTATATTACAGTATTCTAGAACTCCTAACAGACTATTTTGGAATTCTAGAACTCCCAACATTCTATTTTAGTATTCTAGAACTCCCAACATTCTATTTTGGAATTCTGCAACACCAACATTATATCTTGGAATTCTAGAACTCCCAACATTCTATTTTGGAATTAGAGAACTCCTAATATTCTATTTTGGAATTCTAGAACGCCCAACATTCTATTACAGTATTCTAGAACTCCTAATAGACTATTTTGGTATTATAGAACTCCCAACATTCTTTTTTTTAAATTCTAGATCTCCCAAAATTCTGTTTTGAAATTCTAGAACTCCCAACATTCTTTTTTGGAATTCTAGAACTCCCAACATTGTATTTTGGAATTCTAGAACTCCCAACATTCTATTTTGGAATTCTAGAACTCCCAACATTCTATTTTGGAATTCTGCAACACCAACATTATATCTAGGTATTCTAGAACTCCCAATATTCTATTTTGGAATTATAGAACTCCCAACATTCTATTTTGGAATTCTAGAACTCCCAACATTCTATTTTGGAATTCTAAAACTCCCAATATACTGTTCTGAAATTCTAGAACTCCCAACATTCTATTTTGGAATTCTAGAACGCCCAACATTCTATTACAGTATTCTAGAACTCCTAACAGACTATTTTGGTATTCTAGAACTCCCAACATTCTTTTTTAAAATTCTAGAACTCCCAACATTCTATTTTGGAATTCTAGAACTCCCAACATTCTATTTTGGAATTCTGGAACTCCCAACATTCTATTTTGGAATTCTAGATCTCCCAACATTCTATTTTGTAATTCTAGAACACCGACATTCTATTTTGGAATTCTAGATGTCCCAACATTCTATTTTTGAATTCTAGAACTCCCAACATTCTATGTTGGAATTCTAGATCTCCCAACATTCTATTTTGGAATTCTAGAATGCCCAACATTCTATTACAGTATTCTAAAACTCCTAACAGACTATTTTGGTATTCTAGAACTCCCAACATTCTTTTTTAAAATTCTAGAACGCCCAACATTCTATTACAGTATTCTAGAACTCCTAATAGACTATTTTGGTATTCTAGAACTCCCAACATTCTTTTTTAAAATTCTAGAACTCCAAACATTCTATTTTGGAATTCTAGAACTCCCAACATTCTATTTTGGAGTTCTAGATCTCCCAACATTCTATTTTGTAATTCTAGAACACCGACATTCTATTTTGGAATTCTAGATGTCCCAACATTCTATTTTTGAATTCTAGAACTCCCAACATTCTATTTTGGAATTCTAGATCTCCCAACATTCTATTTTGGAATTCTAGAACGCCCAACATTCTATTACAGTATTCTAAAACTCCTAACAGACTATTTTGGTATTCTAGAACTCCCAACATTCTTTTTTAAAATTCTAGAACTCCCAACATTCTATTTTGGAATTCTAGAACTCTCAACATTCTATTTTGGAATTCTGGAACTCCCAACATTCTATTTTGGAATTCTAGAACTCCCAACATTCTATTTTAGTATTCTAGAACTCCCAACATTCTATTTTGGAATTCTGCAACACCAACATTCTATCTTGGAATTCTAGAACTCCCAACATTCTATTTTGGAATTCTAGAACTCCCAACATTCTATTTTAGTATTCTAGAACTCCCAACATTCTATTTTGGAATTCTAGAAATCCTAATATTCTATTTTGGAATTCTAGAACTCCCAACATTCTATTACAGTATTCTAGAACTCCTAATAGACTATTTTGGTATTCTAGAACTCCCAACATTCTTTTTTTAAAATTCTAGAACTCACAAAATTCTGTTTTGAAATTCTAGAACTCCCAACATTCTTTTTTGGAATTCTAGATCTCCCAACATTCTATTTTGGAATTCTAGAACGCCCAACATTATATTACAGTATTCTAGAACTCCTAACAGACTATTTTGGAATTCTAGAACTCCCAACATTCTATTTTAGTATTCTAGAACTCCCAACATTCTATTTTGGAATTCTGCAACACCAACATTCTATCTTGGAATTCTAGAACTCCCAACATTCTATTTTGGAATTAGAGAACTCCTAATATTCTATTTTGGAATTCTAGAACGCCCAACATTCTATTACAGTATTCTAGAACTCCTAATAGACTATTTTGGTATTATAGAACTCCCAACATTCTTTTTTTTAAATTCTAGATCTCCCAAAATTCTGTTTTGAAATTCTAGAACTCCCAACATTCTTTTTTGGAATTCTAGAACTCCCAACATTGTATTTTGGAATTCTAGAACTCCCAACATTCTATTTTGGAATTCTAGAACTCCCAACATTCTATTTTGGAATTCTAGAACTCCCAACATTCTATTTTGGAATTCTAGAACTCCCAACATTCTATTTTGGAATTCTAAAACTCCCAATATACTGTTCTGAAATTCTAGAACTCCCAACATTCTATTTTGGAATTCTAGAACGCCCAACATTCTATTACAGTATTCTAGAACTCCTAACAGACTATTTTGGTATTCTAGAACTCCCAACATTCTTTTTTAAAATTCTAGAACTCCCAACATTCTATTTTGGAATTCTAGAACTCCCAACATTCTATTTTGGAATTCTGGAACTCCCAACATTCTATTTTGGAATTCTAGATCTCCCAACATTCTATTTTGTAATTCTAGAACACCGACATTCTATTTTGGAATTCTAGATGTCCCAACATTCTATTTTTGAATTCTAGAACTCCCAACATTCTATGTTGGAATTCTAGATCTCCCAACATTCTATTTTGGAATTCTAGAATGCCCAACATTCTATTACAGTATTCTAAAACTCCTAACAGACTATTTTGGTATTCTAGAACTCCCAACATTCTTTTTTAAAATTCTAGAACGCCCAACATTCTATTACAGTATTCTAGAACTCCTAATAGACTATTTTGGTATTCTAGAACTCCCAACATTCTTTTTTAAAATTCTAGAACTCCAAACATTCTATTTTGGAATTCTAGAACTCCCAACATTCTATTTTGGAGTTCTAGATCTCCCAACATTCTATTTTGTAATTCTAGAACACCGACATTCTATTTTGGAATTCTAGATGTCCCAACATTCTATTTTTGAATTCTAGAACTCCCAACATTCTATTTTGGAATTCTAGATCTCCCAACATTCTATTTTGGAATTCTAGAACGCCCAACATTCTATTACAGTATTCTAAAACTCCTAACAGACTATTTTGGTATTCTAGAACTCCCAACATTCTTTTTTAAAATTCTAGAACTCCCAACATTCTATTTTGGAATTCTAGAACTCTCAACATTCTATTTTGGAATTCTGGAACTCCCAACATTCTATTTTGGAATTCTAGAACTCCCAACATTCTATTTTAGTATTCTAGAACTCCCAACATTCTATTTTGGAATTCTGCAACACCAACATTCTATCTTGGAATTCTAGAACTCCCAACATTCTATTTTGGAATTCTAGAACTCCCAACATTCTATTTTAGTATTCTAGAACTCCCAACATTCTATTTTGGAATTCTAGAAATCCTAATATTCTATTTTGGAATTCTAGAACTCCCAACATTCTATTACAGTATTCTAGAACTCCTAATAGACTATTTTGGTATTCTAGAACTCCCAACATTCTTTTTTTAAAATTCTAGAACTCCCAAAATTCTGTTTTGAAATTCTAGAACTCCCAACATTCTTTTTTGGAATTCTAGATCTCCCAACATTCTATTTTGGAATTCTAGAACGCCCAACATTATATTACAGTATTCTAGAACTCCTAACAGACTATTTTGGAATTCTAGAACTCCCAACATTCTATTTTAGTATTCTAGAACTCCCAACATTCTATTTTGGAATTCTGCAACACCAACATTCTATCTTGGAATTCTAGAACTCCCAACATTCTATTTTGGAATTAGAGAACTCCTAATATTCTATTTTGGAATTCTAGAACGCCCAACATTCTATTACAGTATTCTAGAACTCCTAATAGACTATTTTGGTATTATAGAACTCCCAACATTCTTTTTTTTAAATTCTAGATCTCCCAAAATTCTGTTTTGAAATTCTAGAACTCCCAACATTCTTTTTTGGAATTCTAGAACTCCCAACATTGTATTTTGGAATTCTAGAACTCCCAACATTCTATTTTGGAATTCTAGAACTCCCAACATTCTATTTTGGAATTCTAGAACTCCCAACATTCTATTGTGGAATTCAAGAACTCCCAACATTGTATTTTGGAATTCTGCAACACCAACATTATATCTAGGTATTCTAGAACTCCCAATATTCTATTTTGGAATTATAGAACTCCCAACATTCTATTTTGGAATTCTAGAACTCCCAACATTCTATTTTGGAATTCTAAAACTCCCAATATACTGTTCTGAAATTCTAGAACTCCCAACATTCTATTTTGGAATTCTAGAACGCCCAACATTCTATTACAGTATTCTAGAACTCCTAACAGACTATTTTGGTATTCTAGAACTCCCAACATTCTTTTTTAAAATTCTAGAACTCCCAACATTCTATTTTGGAATTCTAGAACTCCCAACATTCTATTTTGGAATTCTAGATCTCCCAACATTCTATTTTGTAATTCTAGAACACCAACATTCTATTTTGGAATTCTAGAAATCCTAATATTCTATTTTGGAATTCTAGAACGCCCAACATTCTATTACAGTATTCTAGAACTCCTAATAGACTATTTTGGTATTCTAGAACTCCCAACATTCTTTTTTTAAAATTCTAGAACTCCCAAAATTCTGTTTTGAAATTCTAGAACTCCCAACATTCTTTTTTGGAATTCTAGATCTCCCAACATTCTATTTTGGAATTCTAGAACGCCCAACATTATATTACAGTATTCTAGAACTCCTAACAGACTATTTTGGAATTCTAGAACTCCCAACATTCTATTTTAGTATTCTAGAACTCCCAACATTCTATTTTGGAATTCTGCAACACCAACATTCTATCTTGGAATTCTAGAACTCCCAACATTCTATTTTGGAATTAGAGAACTCCTAATATTCTATTTTGGAATTCTAGAACGCCCAACATTCTATTACAGTATTCTAGAACTCCTAATAGACTATTTTGGTATTATAGAACTCCCAACATTCTTTTTTTTAAATTCTAGATCTCCCAAAATTCTGTTTTGAAATTCTAGAACTCCCAACATTCTTTTTTGGAATTCTAGAACTCCCAACATTGTATTTTGGAATTCTAGAACTCCCAAC
This sequence comes from Pseudophryne corroboree, assembly GCF_028390025.1. Classification (NCBI taxonomy): domain Eukaryota; kingdom Metazoa; phylum Chordata; class Amphibia; order Anura; family Myobatrachidae; genus Pseudophryne; species Pseudophryne corroboree. The sequence continues at coordinate 369,398,336 of NC_086448.1, read as the reverse complement.
ATTCTATTTTGGAATTCTAGAACTCCCAACATTCTATTTTGGAATTCTAGAACTCCCAACATTCTATTGTGGAATTCAAGAACTCCCAACATTGTATTTTGGAATTCTGCAACACCAACATTATATCTAGGTATTCTAGAACTCCCAATATTCTATTTTGGAATTATAGAACTCCCAACATTCTATTTTGGAATTCTAGAACTCCCAACATTCTATTTTGGAATTCTAAAACTCCCAATATACTGTTCTGAAATTCTAGAACTCCCAACATTCTATTTTGGAATTCTAGAACGCCCAACATTCTATTACAGTATTCTAGAACTCCTAACAGACTATTTTGGTATTCTAGAACTCCCAACATTCTTTTTTAAAATTCTAGAACTCCCAACATTCTATTTTGGAATTCTAGAACTCCCAACATTCTATTTTGGAATTCTAGATCTCCCAACATTCTATTTTGTAATTCTAGAACACCAACATTCTATTTTGGAATTCTAGAAATCCTAATATTCTATTTTGGAATTCTAGAACGCCCAACATTCTATTACAGTATTCTAGAACTCCTAATAGACTATTTTGGTATTCTAGAACTCCCAACATTCTTTTTTTAAAATTCTAGAACTCCCAAAATTCTGTTTTGAAATTCTAGAACTCCCAACATACTTTTTTGGAATTCTAGATCTCCCAACATTCTATTTTGGAATTCTAGAACGCCCAACATTATATTACAGTATTCTAGAACTCCTAACAGACTATTTTGGAATTCTAGAACTCCCAACATTCTTTTTTTAAAATTCTAGAACTCCCAACATTCTATTTTGGAATTCTAGAACTCCCAACATTCTATTTTGGAATTCTAGATCTCCCAACATTCTATTTTGTAATTCTAGAACACCGACATTCTATTTTGGAATTTTAGAACTCCCAACATTCTATTTTTGAATTCTAGAACTCCCAACATTCTATTTTGGAATTCTAGATCTCCCAACATTCTATTTTGGAATTCTAGAATGCCCAACATTCTATTACAGTATTCTAAAACTCCTAACAGACTATTTTGGTATTCTAGAACTCCCAACATTCTTTTTTAAAATTCTAGAACGCCCAACATTCTATTACAGTATTCTAGAACTCCTAATAGACTATTTTGGTATTCTAGAACTCCCAACATTCTTTTTTAAAATTCTAGAACTCCAAACATTCTATTTTGGAATTCTAGAACTCCCAACATTCTATTTTGGAATTCTAGATCTCCCAACATTCTATTTTGTAATTCTAGAACACCGACATTCTATTTTGGAATTCTAGATGTCCCAACATTCTATTTTTGAATTCTAGAACTCCCAACATTCTATTTTGGAATTCTAGATCTCCCAACATTCTATTTTGGAATTCTAGAACGCCCAACATTCTATTACAGTATTCTAAAACTCCTAACATTCTATTTTGGAATTCTGCAACACCAACATTCTATCTTGGAATTCTAGAACTCCCAACATTCTATTTTAGTATTCTAGAACTCCCAACATTCTATTTTGGAATTCTAGAAATCCTAATATTCTATTTTGGAATTCTAGAACGCCCAACATTCTATTACAGTATTCTAGAACTCCTAATAGACTATTTTGGTATTCTAGAACTCCCAACATTCTTTTTTTAAAATTCTAGAACTCCCAAAATTCTGTTTTGAAATTCTAGAACTCCCAACATTCTTTTTTGGAATTCTAGATCTCCCAAAATTCTATTTTGGGATTCTAGAACGCCCAACATTATATTACAGTATTCTAGAACTCCTAACAGACTATTTTGGAATTCTAGAACTCCCAACATTCTATTTTAGTATTCTAGAACTCCCAACATTCTATTTTGGAATTCTGCAACACCAACATTCTATCTTGGAATTCTAGAACTCCCAACATTCTATTTTGGAATTAGAGAACTCCTAATATTCTATTTTGGAATTCTAGAACGCCCAACATTCTATTACAGTATTCTAGAACTCCTAATAGACTATTTTGGTATTATAGAACTCCCAACATTCTTTTTTTTAAATTCTAGATCTCCCAAAATTCTGTTTTGAAATTCTAGAACTCCCAACATTCTTTTTTGGAATTCTAGAACTCCCAACATTGTATTTTGGAATTCTAGAACTCCCAACATTCTATTTTGGAATTCTAGAACTCCCAACATTCTATTTTGGAATTCTAGAACTCCCAACATTCTATTGTGGAATTCAAGAACTCCCAACATTGTATTTTGGAATTCTGCAACACCAACATTATATCTAGGTATTCTAGAACTCCCAATATTCTATTTTGGAATTATAGAACTCCCAACATTCTATTTTGGAATTCTAGAACTCCCAACATTCTATTTTGGAATTCTAAAACTCCCAATATACTGTTCTGAAATTCTAGAACTCCCAACATTCTATTTTGGAATTCTAGAACGCCCAACATTCTATTACAGTATTCTAGAACTCCTAACAGACTATTTTGGTATTCTAGAACTCCCAACATTCTTTTTTAAAATTCTAGAACTCCCAACATTCTATTTTGGATTTCTAGAACTCCCAACATTCTATTTTGGAATTCTAGATCTCCCAACATTCTATTTTGTAATTCTAGAACACCGACATTCTATTTTGGAATTTTAGAACTCCCAACATTCTATTTTTGAATTCTAGAACTCCCAACATTCTATTTTGGAATTCTAGATCTCCCAACATTCTATTTTGGAATTCTAGAACGCCCAACATTCTATTACAGTATTCTAAAACTCCTAACAGACTATTTTGGTATTCTAGAACTCACAACATTCTTTTTTAAAATTCTAGAACTCCCAACATTCTATTTTGGAATTCTAGAACTCCCAACATTCTATTTTGGAATTCTAGATCTCCCAATATTCTATTTTGGAATTAGAGAACTCCTAATATTCTATTTTGGAATTCTAGAACGCCCAACATTCTATTACAGTATTCTAGAACTCCTAATAGACTATTTTGGTATTCTAGAACTCCCAACATTCTTTTTTTTAAATTCTAGAACTCCCAAAATTCTGTTTTGAAATTCTAGAACTCCCAACATTCTTTTTTGGAATTCTAGAACTCCCAACATTGTATTTTGGAATTCTAGAACTCCCAACATTCTATTTTGGAATTCTAGAACTCCCAACATTCTATTGTGGAATTCAAGAACTCCCAACATTGTATTTTGGAATTCTGCAACACCAGCATTATATCTAGGTATTCTAGAACTCCCAATATTCTATTTTGGATTTCTAGAACTCCCAACATTCTATTTTAGTATTCTAGAACTCCCAACATTCTATTTTGGAATTCTGCAACACCAACATTCTATTTTGGAATTCTAGAACTCTCAACATTCTATTTTGGAATTCTAGAACTCCCAACATTCTATTTTGTAATTCTAGAACACCAACATTCCATTTTCGAATTCTAGAACTCCCAACATTCTATTTTGGAATTCTGCAACACAAACATTCTATTTTGGAATTCTAGAACTCCCAACATTCTTTTTTGGAATTCTAGAACTCCCAACATTCTTTTTTTTTAATTCTAGAACCCCAATATTCTATTTTGGAATTCTAGAACTCCCAACATTCTATTTTGGTATTCTAGAACTCCCAACATACTATTTTGGAATTCTAGAACTCCCAACATTCTATTTTGTAATTCTAGAACACCAACATTCCATTTTCGAATTCTAGAACTCCCAACATTCTATTTTGGAATTCTGCATCACAAACATTCTATTTTGGAATTCTAGAACTCTCAACATTCTATTTTGGAATTCTGGAACTCCCAACATTCTATTTTGGAATTCTAGAACTCCCAACATTCTATTTTAGTATTCTAGAACTCCCAACATTCTATTTTGGAATTCTGCAACACCAACATTCTATCTTGGAATTCTAGAACTCCCAACATTCTATTTTGGAATTCTAGAACTCCCAATATTCTATTTTGGAATTAGAGAACTCCTAATATTCTATTTTGGAATTCTAGAACGCCCAACATTCTATTACAGTATTCTAGAACTCCTAATAGACTATTTTGGTATTCTAGAACTCCCAACATTCTTTTTTTTAATTCTAGAACTCCCAAAATTCTGTTTTGAAATTCTAGAACTCCCAACATTCTTTTTTGGAATTCTAGAACTCCCAACATTGTATTTTGGAATTCTAGAACTCCCAACATTCTATTTTGGAATTCTAGAACTCCCAACATTCTATTGTGGAATTCAAGAACTCCCAACATTGTATTTTGGAATTCTGCAACACCAACATTATATCTAGGTATTCTAGAACTCCCAATATTCTATTTTGGAATTATAGAACTCCCAACATTCTATTTTGGAATTCTAGAACTCCCAACATTCTATTTTGGAATTCTAAAACTCCCAATATACTGTTCTGAAATTCTAGAACTCCCAACATTCTATTTTGGAATTCTAGAACGCCCAACATTCTATTACAGTATTCTAGAACTCCTAACAGACTATTTTGGTATTCTAGAACTCCCAACATTCTTTTTTAAAATTCTAGAACTCCCAACATTCTATTTTGGAATTCTAGAACTCCCAACATTCTATTTTGGAATTCTAGATCTCCCAACATTCTATTTTGGAATTCTAGAACTCCCAACATTCTATTGTGGAATTCAAGAACTCCCAACATTGTATTTTGGAATTCTGCAACGCCAACATTATATCTAGGTATTCTAGAACTCCCAATATTCTATTTTGGAATTATAGAACTCCCAACATTCTATTTTGGAATTCTAGAACTCCCAACATTCTATTTTGGAATTCTAAAACTCCCAATATACTGTTCTGAAATTCTAGAACTCCCAACATTCTATTTTGGAATTCTAGAACGCCCAACATTCTATTACAGTATTCTAGAACTCCTAACAGACTATTTTGGTATTCTAGAACTCCCAACATTCTTTTTTAAAATTCTAGAACTCCCAACATTCTATTTTGGAATTCTAGAACTCCCAACATTCTATTTTGGAATTCTAGATCTCCCAACATTCTATTTTGTAATTCTAGAACACCGACATTCTATTTTGGAATTCTAGAACTCCCAACATTCTATTTTGGAATTCTAGATCTCCCAACATTCTATTTTGGAATTCTAGAACACCCAACATTCTATTACAGTATTCTAAAACTCCTAACAGACTATTTTGGTATTCTAGAACTCACAACATTCTTTTTTTAAATTCTAGAACTCCCAACATTCTATTTTGGAATTCTAGAACTCCTAATATTCTATTTTGGAATTCTAGAACGCCCAACATTCTATTACAGTATTCTAGAACTCCTAATAGACTATTTTGGTATTCTAGAACTCCCAACATTCTTTTTTTTTAATTCTAGAACTCCCAAAATCCTGTTTTGAAATTCTAGAACTCCCAACATTCTTTTTTGGAATTCTAGATCTCCCAACATTCTATTTTGGAATTCTAGATCGCCCAACATTATATTACAGTATTCTAGAACTCCTAACAGACTATTTTGGTATTCTAGAACTCCCAACATTCTTTTTTAAAATTCTAGAACTCCCAACATTCTATTTTGGAATTCTAGAACTCCCAACATTCTATTTTGGAATTCTAGATCTCCCAACATTCTATTTTGTAATTCTAGAACACCGACATTCCATTTTCGAATTCTAGAACTCCCAACATTCTATTTTGGAATTCTGCAACATCAACATTCTATTTTGGAATTCTAGAACTCCCAACATTCTATTTTGGAATTCTGCAACACCAACATTCTATTTTGGAATTCTAGAACTCCCAACATTCTTTTTTGGAATTCTAGAACTCCCAACATTCTTTTTTTTTTATTCTAGAACCCCAATATTCTATTTTGGAATTCTGGAACTCCCAACATTCTATTTTGGTATTCTAGAACTCCCAACATTCTATTTTGGAATTCTGCAACACCAACATTCTATCTTGGAATTCTAGAACTCCCAAAATTCTATTTTGGAATTCTAGATCTCCCAACATTCTATTTTGGAATTCTAGAACTCCCAACATTCTATTTTGGAATTCTAGAACTCCCAACATTCTATTGTGGAATTCAAGAACTCCCAACATTGTATTTTGGAATTCTGCAACACCAACATTATATCTAGGTATTCTAGAACTCCCAATATTCTATTTTGGAATTATAGAACTCCCAACATTCTATTTTGGAATTCTAGAACTCCCAACATTCTATTTTGGAATTCTAAAACTCCCAATATACTGTTCTGAAATTCTAGAACTCCCAACATTCTATTTTGGAATTCTAGAACGCCCAACATTCTATTACAGTATTCTAGAACTCCTAACAGACTATTTTGGTATTCTAGAACTCCCAACATTCTTTTTTAAAATTCTAGAACTCCCAACATTCTATTTTGGAATTCTAGAACTCCCAACATTCTATTTTGGAATTCTAGATCTCCCAACATTCTATTTTGGAATTCTAGAACTCCCAACATTCTATTGTGGAATTCAAGAACTCCCAACATTGTATTTTGGAATTCTGCAACACCAACATTATATCTAGGTATTCTAGAACTCCCAATATTCTATTTTGGAATTATAGAACTCCCAACATTCTATTTTGGAATTCTAGAACTCCCAACATTCTATTTTGGAATTCTAAAACTCCCAATATACTGTTCTGAAATTCTAGAACTCCCAACATTCTATTTTGGAATTCTAGAACGCCCAACATTCTATTACAGTATTCTAGAACTCCTAACAGACTATTTTGGTATTCTAGAACTCCCAACATTCTTTTTTAAAATTCTAGAACTCCCAACATTCTATTTTGGAATTCTAGAACTCCCAACATTCTATTTTGGAATTCTAGATCTCCCAACATTCTATTTTGTAATTCTAGAACACCGACATTCTATTTTGGAATTCTAGAACTCCCAACATTCTATTTTTGAATTCTAGATCTCCCAACATTCTATTTTGGAATTCTAGAACACCCAACATTCTATTACAGTATTCTAAAACTCCTAACAGACTATTTTGGTATTCTAGAACTCACAACATTCTTTTTTTAAATTCTAGAACTCCCAACATTCTATTTTGGAATTCTAGAACTCCCAATATTCTATTTTGGAATTATAGAACTCCCAACATTCTATTTTAGTATTCTAGAACTCCTAATATTCTATTTTGGAATTCTAGAACGCCCAACATTCTATTACAGTATTCTAGAACTCCTAATAGACTATTTTGGTATTCTAGAACTCCCAACATTCTTTTTTTTAATTCTAGAACTCCCAAAATCCTGTTTTGAAATTCTAGAACTCCCAACATTCTTTTTTGGAATTCTAGATCTCCCAACATTCTATTTTGGAATTCTAGATCGCCCAACATTATATTACAGTATTCTAGAACTCCTAACAGACTATTTTGGTATTCTAGAACTCCCAACATTCTTTTTTAAAATTCTAGAACTCCCAACATTCTATTTTGGAATTCTAGAACTCCCAACATTCTATTTTGGAATTCTAGATCTCCCAACATTCTATTTTGTAATTCTAGAACACCGACATTCCATTTTCGAATTCTAGAACTCCCAACATTCTATTTTGGAATTCTGCAACATCAACATTCTATTTTGGAATTCTAGAACTCCCAACATTCTATTTTGGAATTCTGCAACACCAACATTCTATTTTGGAATTCTAGAACTCCCAACATTCTTTTTTGGAATTCTAGAACTCCCAACATTCTTTTTTTTTTATTCTAGAACCCCAATATTCTATTTTGGAATTCTGGAACTCCCAACATTCTATTTTGGTATTCTAGAACTCCCAACATTCTATTTTGGAATTCTGCAACACCAACATTCTATCTTGGAATTCTAGAACTCCCAACATTCTATTTTGGAATTCTAGATCTCCCAACATTCTATTTTGGAATTCTAGAACTCCCAACATCCTATTTTGGAATTCTAGAACTCCCAACATTCTATTGTGGAATTCAAGAACTCCCAACATTGTATTTTGGAATTCTGCAACACCAACATTATATCTAGGTATTCTAGAACTCCCAATATTCTATTTTGGAATTATAGAACTCCCAACATTCTATTTTGGAATTCTAGAACTCCCAACATTCTATTTTGGAATTCTAAAACTCCCAATATACTGTTCTGAAATTCTAGAACTCCCAACATTCTATTTTGGAATTCTAGAACGCCCAACATTCTATTACAGTATTCTAGAACTCCTAACAGACTATTTTGGTATTCTAGAACTCCCAACATTCTTTTTTAAAATTCTAGAACTCCCAACATTCTATTTTGGAATTCTAGAACTCCCAACATTCTATTTTGGAATTCTAGATCTCCCAACATTCTATTTTGTAATTCTAGAACACCGACATTCTATTTTGGAATTCTAGAACTCCCAACATTCTATTTTTGAATTCTAGATCTCCCAACATTCTATTTTGGAATTCTAGAACACCCAACATTCTATTACAGTATTCTAAAACTCCTAACAGACTATTTTGGTATTCTAGAACTCACAACATTCTTTTTTTAAATTCTAGAACTCCCATCATTCTATTTTGGAATTCTAGAACTCCCAATATTCTATTTTGAAATTATAGAACTCCCAACATTCTATTTTAGTATTCTAGAACTCCTAATATTCTATTTTGGAATTCTAGAACGCCCAACATTCTATTACAGTATTCTAGAACTCCTAATAGACTATTTTGGTATTCTAGAACTCCCAACATTCTTTTTTTTTAATTCTAGAACTCCCAAAATCCTGTTTTGAAATTCTAGAACTCCCAACATTCTTTTTTGGAATTCTAGATCTCCCAACATTCTATTTTGGAATTCTAGATCGCCCAACATTATATTACCGTATTCTAGAACTCCTAACAGACTATTTTGGTATTCTAGAACTCCCAACATTCTTTTTTAAAATTCTAGAACTCCCAACATTCTATTTTGGAATTCTAGAACTCCCAACATTCTATTTTGGAATTCTAGATCTCCCAACATTCTATTTTGTAATTCTAGAACACCGACATTCCATTTTCGAATTCTAGAACTCCCAACATTCTATTTTGGAATTCTGCAACATCAACATTCTATTTTGGAATTCTAGAACTCCCAACATTCTATTTTGGAATTCTGCAACACCAACATTCTATTTTGGAATTCTAGAACTCCCAACATTCTTTTTTGGAATTCTAGAACTCCCAACATTCTTTTTTTTTTATTCTAGAACCCCAATATTCTATTTTGGAATTCTGGAACTCCCAACATTCTATTTTGGAATTCTAGAACTCCCAACATTCTATTTTGGTATTCTAGAACTCCCAACATTCTATTTTGGAATTCTGCAACACCAACATTCTATCTTGGAATTCTAGAACTCCCAACATTCTATTTTGGAATTCTAGATCTCCCAACATTCTATTTTGGAATTCTAGAACTCCCAACATTCAATTTTGGAATTCTAGAACTCCCAACATTCTATTGTGGAATTCAAGAACTCCCAACATTGTATTTTGGAATTCTGCAACACCAACATTATATCTAGGTATTCTAGAACTCCCAATATTCTATTTTGGAATTATAGAACTCCCAACATTCTATTTTGTAATTCTAGAACTCCCAACATTCTATTTTGGAATTCTAAAACTCCCAATATACTGTTCTGAAATTCTAGAACTCCCAACATTCTATTTTGGAATTCTAGAACGCCCAACATTCTATTACAGTATTCTAGAACTCCTAACAGACAATTTTGGTATTCTAGAACTCCCAACATTCTTTTTTAAAATTCTAGAACTCCCAACATTCTATTTTGGAATTCTAGAACTCCCAACATTCTATTTTGGAATTCTAGATCTCCCAACATTCTATTTTGTAATTCTAGAACACCGACATTCTATTTTGGAATTCTAGAACTCCCAACATTCTATTTTTGAATTCTAGATCTCCCAACATTCTATTTTGGAATTCTAGAACACCCAACATTCTATTACAGTATTCTAAAACTCCTAACAGACTATTTTGGTATTCTAGAACTCACAACATTCTTTTTTTAAATTCTAGAACTCCCAACATTCTATTTTGGAATTCTAGAACTCCCAATATTCTATTTTGGAATTATAGAACTCCCAACATTCTATTTTAGTATTCTAGAACTCCCAACATTCTATTTTGGAATTCTAGAACTCCTAATATTCTATTTTGGAATTCTAGAACGCCCAACATTCTATTACAGTATTCTAGAACTCCTAATAGACTATTTTGGTATTCTAGAACTCCCAACATTCTTTTTTTTTAATTCTAGAACTCCCAAAATCCTGTTTTGAAATTCTAGAACTCCCAACATTCTTTTTTGGAATTCTAGATCTCCCAACATTCTATTTTGGAATTCTAGATCGCCCAACATTATATTACAGTATTCTAGAACTCCTAACAGACTATTTTGGTATTCTAGAACTCCCAACATTCTTTTTTAAAATTCTAGAACTCCCAACATTCTATTTTGGAATTCTAGAACTCCCAACATTCTATTTTGGAATTCTAGATCTCCCAACATTCTATTTTGTAATTCTAGAACACCGACATTCCATTTTCGAATTCTAGAACTCCCAACATTCTATTTTGGAATTCTGCAACATCAACATTCTATTTTGGAATTCTAGAACTCCCAACATTCTATTTTGGAATTCTGCAACACCAACATTCTATTTTGGAATTCTAGAACTCCCAACATTCTTTTTTGGAATTCTAGAACTCCCAACATTCTTTTTTTTTATTCTAGAACCCCAATATTCTATTTTGGAATTCTGGAACTCCCAACATTCTATTTTGGAATTCTAGAACTCCCAACATTCTATTTTGGTATTCTAGAACTCCCAACATTCTATTTTGGAATTCTGCAACACCAACATTCTATCTTGGAATTCTAGAACTCCCAACATTCTATTTTGGAATTCTAGAACTCCCAATATTCTATTTTGGAATTATAGAACTCCCAACATTCTATTTTAGTATTCTAGAACTCCCAACATTCTATTTTGGAATTCTAGTACTCCTAATATTCTATTTTGGAATTCTAGAACGCCCAACATTCTATTACAGTATTCTAGAACTCCTAATAGACTATTTTGGTATTCTAGAACTCCCAAGATTCTTTTTTTAAATTCTAGAACTCCCAAAATTCTGTTTTGAAATTCTAGAACTCCCAACATTCTATTTTTGAATTCTAGATCTCCCAACATTCTATTTTGGAATTCTAGAACGCCCAACTTTCTATTACAGTCTTCTAGAACTCCTAAAAGACTATTTTGGTATTCTAGAACTCCCAACATTCTTTTTTACAATTCTAGAACTCCCAACATTCTATTTTGGAATTCTAGAACTCCCAACATTCTATTTTGGAATTCTAGATCTCCCAACATTCTATTTTGTAATTCTAGAACACCGACATTCCATTTTCGAATTCTATAACTCCCAACATTCTATTTTGGAATTCTGCAACATCAACATTCTATTTTGGAATTCTAGAACTCCCAACATTGTATTTTGGAATTCTAGAACTCCCAACATTCTATTTTGGAATTCTAGAACTCCCAACATTCTATTGTGGAATTCAAGAACTCCCAACATTGTATTTTGGAATTCTGCAACACCAACATTATATCTAGGTATTCTAGAACTCCCAATATTCTATTTTGGAATTCTAGAACTCCCAACATTCTATTTTGGAATTATAGAACTCCCAACATTCTATTTTGGAATTCTAGAACTCCAAACATTCTATTTTGGAATTCTAAAACTCCCAATATACTGTTCTGAAATTCTAGAACTCCCAACATTTTATTTTGGAACTCTGCAATACCAACATTCTATTTTGGAATTCTAGAACTCCCAACATTCTATTTTAGTATTCTAGAACTCCCAACATTCTATTTTGGAATTCTGCAACACCAACATTATATCTTGGTATTCTAGAACTCCCAATATTCTATTTTGGAATTCTAGAACTCCCAACATTCTATTTTGGAATTATAGAACTCCCAACATTCTATTTTGGAATTCTAGAACACCCAACATTCTATTTTGGAATTCTAAAACTCCCAATATACTGTTCTGAAATTCTAGAACTCCCAACATTTTATTTTGGAACTCTGCAATACCAACATTCTATTTTGGAATTCTAGAACTCCCAACATTATATTTTAGTATTCTAGAACTCCCAACATTCTATTTTGGAATTCTGCAACACCAACATTCTATCTTGGAATTCTAGAACTCCCAACATTCTATTTCAGTATTCTAGAACTCCTAACATACTATTTTGGTATTCTAGAACTCCCAACATTTTTTTTAAATTCTAGAACTCCCAACATTCTATTTTGGAATTCTAGAACTCCCAACATTCTATTTTAGTATTCTAGAACTCCCAACATTCTATTTTGGAATTCTAGATCTCCCAACATTCTATTTTGTAATTCTAGAACACCAACATTCCATTTTCGAATTCTATAACTCCCAACATTCTATTTTGGAATTCTGCAACATCAACATTCTATTTTGGAATTCTAGAACTCCCAACATTCTATTTTGGAATTCTGCAACACCAACATTCTATTTTGGAATTCTAGAACTCCCAACATTCTTTTTTGGAATTCTAGAACTCCCAACATTGTATTTTGGAATTCTAGAACTCCCAACATTCTATTTTGGAATTCTAGAACTCCCAACATTCTATTGTGGAATTCAAGAACTCCCAACATTGTATTTTGGAATTCTGCAACACCAACATTATATCTTGGTATTCTAGAACTCCCAATATTCTATTTTGGAATTCTAGAACTCCCAACATTCTATTTTGGAATTCTAAAACTCCCAATATACTGTTCTGAAATTCTAGAACTCCCAACATTTTATTTTGGAACTCTGCAATACCAACATTCTATTTTGGAATTCTAGAACTCCCAACATTCTATTTTGGAATTCTGCAACACCAACATTCTATTTTGCAATTCTAGAACTCCCAAGATTCTTTTTTGAATTCTAGAACTCACAACAGTGTATTTTGGAATTCTAGAACTAACAACATTCTATTGTGGAATTCATGAACTCCCAACATTCTATATAGGAATTCAAGAACTCCCAACATTCTATCTTGGACTTCTAGAACTCCCAATATTCTATTTTGGAATTCTAGAACTCCCAACATTCTATTTTGGTATTCTAGAACTCCCAACATTCTATTTTGGAATTATAGAACTCCCAATATTCTATTTTAGAATTCTAGAACTCCCAACATTATATTTTGGTATTCAAGAACTCTCAACATTCTATTTTGGAATTCTGCAACACCAAAATTATATCTTGGTATTCTAGAACTCCAAACATTCTCTTTTGGAATTCTAGAGCTCCCAACATTCTATTTTGGAATTCTCGATTTCCCAACATTCTATTTTGGAATTCTAGAATGCCCAACATTCTATTACAGTATTCTAGAACTCCTAAAAGACTATTTTGGTATTCTAGAACTCCCAACATTCTTTTTTACAATTCTAGAACTCCCAACATTCTATTTTGGAATTCTAGAACTCCCAACATTCTATTTTGGAATTCTAGATCTCCCAACATTCTATTTTGTAATTCTAGAACACCGACATTCCATTTTCGAATTCTATAACTCCCAACATTCTATTTTGGAATTTTGCAACATCAACATTCTATTTTGGAATTCTAGAACTCCCAACATTCTTTTTTGGAATTCTAGAACTCCCAACATTGTATTTTGGAATTCTAGAACTCCTAACATTCTATTTTGGAATTCTAGAACTCCCAACATTCTATTGTGGAATTCAAGAACTCCCAACATTGTATTTTGGAATTCTGCAACACCAACATTATATCTTGGTATTCTAGAACTCCCAATATTCTATTTTGGAATTCTAGAACTCCCAACATTCTATTTTGGAATTATAGAACTCCCAACATTCTATTTTGGAATTCTAGAACTCCCAACATTCTATTTTGGAATTCTAAAACTCCCAATATACTGTTCTGAAATTCTAGAACTCCCAACATTTTATTTTGGAACTCTGCAATACCAACATTCTATTTTGGAATTCTAGAACTCCAAACATTCTATTTTAGTATTCTAGAACTCCCAACATTCTATTTTGGAATTCTGCAACACCAACATTATATCTTGGTATTCTAGAACTCCAAACATTCTCTTTTGGAATTCTAGAGCTCCCAACATTCTATTTTGGAATTCTACAACACCAACATTCTATCTTGGAATTCTAGTATTCCCAACATTCTATTTTGGAATTCTAGAACGCCCAACATTCTATTACAGTATTCTAGAACTCCTAAAAGACTATTTTGGTATTCTAGAACTCCCAACATTCTTTTTTACAATTCTAGAACTCCCAACATTCTATTTTGGAATTCTAGAACTCCCAACATTCTATTTTGGAATTCTAGATCTCCCAACATTCTATTTTGTAATTCTAGAACACCGACATTCCATTTTCGAATTCTATAACTCCCAACATTCTATTTTGGAATTCTGCAACATCAACATTCTATTTTGGAATTCTAGAACTCCCAACATTCTTTTTTGGAATTCTAGAACTCCCAACATTGTATTTTGGAATTCTAGAACTCCCAACATTCTATTTTGGAATTCTAGAACTCCCAACATTCTATTGTGGAATTCAAGAACTCCCAACATTGTATTTTGGAATTCTGCAACACCAACATTCTATCTTGGTATTCTAGAACTCCCAATATTCTATTTTGGAATTCTAGAACTCCCAACATTCTATTTTGGAATTATAGAACTCCCAACATTCTTTTGGAATTCTAGAACTCCCAACATTCTATTTTGGAATTCTAAAACTCCCAATATACTGTTCTGAAATTCTAGAACTCCCAACATTTTATTTTGGAACTCTGCAATACCAACATTCTATTTTGGAATTCTAGAACTCCAAACATTCTATTTTAGTATTCTAGAACTCCCAACATTCTATTTTGGAATTCTGCAACACCAACATTATATCTTGGTATTCTAGAACTCCAAACATTCTCTTTTGGAATTCTAGAGCTCCCAACATTCTTTTTGGAATTCTAGATTTCCCAACATTCTATTTTAGAATTCTGCAAAACCAACATTCTATCTTGGAACTCTAGAACTCCCAACATTCTATTTTGGAATTCTAGAACTCCCAACATTCTATTTTGTTATTCTAGAACACCAACATTCCATTTTCGAATTCTAGAACTCCCAACATTCTATTTTGGAATTCTGCAACACAAACATTCTATTTTGGAATTCTAGAACTCTCAACATTCTATTTTGGAATTCTAGAACTCCCAACATTCTATTTTGGTATTCTAGAACTCCCAACATTCTATTTTGGAATTCTGCAACACCAACATTCTATCTTGGAATTCTAGAACTCCCAATATTCTATTTTGGAATTATAGAACTCCCAACATTCTATTTTAGTATTCTAGAACTCCCAACATTCTATTTTTGAATTCTAGATCTCCCAACATTCTATTTTGGAATTCTAGAACACCCAACATTCTTTTACAGTATTCTAGAACTCCTAAAAGACTATTTTGATATTCTAGAACTCCCAACATTCTTTTTTACAATTCTAGAACTCCCAACATTCTATTTTGGAATTCTAGAACTCCCAACATTCTATTTTGGAATTCTAGATCTCCCAACATTCTATTTTGTAATTCTAGAACACCGACATTCCATTTTCGAATTCTATAACTCCCAACATTCTATTTTGGAATTCTGCAACATCAACATTCTATTTTGGAATTCTAGAACTCCCAACATTCTTTTTTGGAATTCTAGAACTCCCAACATTGTATTTTGGAATTCTAGAACTCCCAACATTCTATTTTGGAATTCTAGAACTCCCAACATTCTATTGTGGAATTCTGCAACACCAACATTATATCTTGGTATTCTAGAACTCCCAATATTCTATTTTGGAATTCTAGAACTCCCAACATTCTATTTTGGAATTCTAGAACTCCCAACATTCTATTTTGGAATTATAGAACTCCCAACATTCTTTTGGAATTCTAGAACTCCCAACATTCTATTTTGGAATTCTAAAACTCCCAATATACTGTTCTGAAATTCTAGAACTCCCAACATTTTATTTTGGAACTCTGCAATACCAACATTCTATTTTGGAATTCTAGAACTCCAAACATTCTGTTTTAGTATTCTAGAACTCCCAACATTCTATTTTGGAATTCTGCAACACCAACATTATATCTTGGTATTCTAGAACTCCAAACATTCTCTTTTGGAATTCTAGAGCTCCCAACATTCTTTTTGGAATTCTAGATTTCCCAACATTCTATTTTAGAATTCTGCAAAACCAACATTCTATCTTGGAACTCTAGAACTCCCAACATTCTATTTTGGAATTCTAGATCTCCTAATATTCTATTTTGGAATTCTAGAACGCCCAACATTCTATTTCAGTATTCTAGAACTCCTAACATACTATTGTGGTATTCTAGAACTCCCAACATTGTTTTTTTAAAATTCTAGAACTCCCAACATTCTATTTTGAAATTCTAGAACTCCCAACATTCTATTTTAGAATTCTAGAATGCCCAACATTCTATTTTTAGTATTCTAGATCTCTTAACAGACTATTTGGGAATTCTAGAACTCCCAACATTCTGATTTTGTTTTCTAGAACTCCCAACATACTATTTTGGAATTCTAGAACTCCCAACATTCTATTTTGTAATTCTAGAACACCAACATTCCATTTTCGAATTCTAGAACTCCCAACATTCTATTTTGGAATTCTGCAACACAAACATTCTATTTTGGAATTCTAGAACTCTCAACATTCTATTTTGGAATTCTGGAACTCCCAACATTCTATTTTGGAATTCTAGAACTCCCAACATTCTATTTTGTTATTCTAGAACACCAACATTCCATTTTCGAATTCTAGAACTCCCAACATTCTATTTTGGAATTCTGCAACACAAACATTCTATTTTGGAATTCTAGAACTCTCAACATTCTATTTTGGAATTCTGGAACTCCCAACATTCTATTTTGGAATTCTAGAACTCCCAACATTCTATTTTGGTATTCTAGAACTCACAACATTCTATTTTGGAATTCTGCAACACCAACATTCTATCTTGGAATTCTAGAACTCCCAATATTCTATTTTGGAATTATAGAACTCCCAACATTCTATTTTAGTATTCTAGAACTCCCAACATTCTATTTTGGAATGCTAGTACTCCTAATATTCTATTTTGGAATTCTAGAACGCCCAACATTCTATTACAGTATTCTAGAACTCCTAATAGACTATTTTGGTATTCTAGAACTCCCAACATTCTTTTTTTAAATTCTAGAACTCCCAAAATACTGTTTTGAAATTCTAGAACTCCCAACATTCTATTTTTGAATTCTAGATCTCCCAACATTCTATTTTGGAATTCTAGAACGCCCAACATTCTTTTACAGTATTCTAGAACTCCTAAAAGACTATTTTGATATTCTAGAACTCCCAACATTCTTTTTTACAATTCTAGAACTCCCAACATTCTATTTTGGAATTCTAGAACTCCCAACATTCTATTTTGGAATTCTAGATCTCCCAACATTCTATTTTGTAATTCTAGAACACCGACATTCCATTTTCGAATTCTATAACTCCCAATATTCTATTTTGGAATTCTGCAACATCAACATTCTATTTTGGAATTCTAGAACTCCCAACATTCTTTTTTGGAATTCTAGAACTCCCAACATTGTATTTTGGAATTCTAGAACTCCCAACATTCTATTTTGGAATTCTAGAACTCCCAACATTCTATTGTGGAATTCAAGAACTCCCAACATTGTATTTTGGAATTCTGCAACACCAACATTATATCTTGGTATTCTAGAACGCCCAACATTCTATTACAGTATTCTAGAACTCCTAAAAGACTATTTTGGTATTCTAGAACTCCCAATATTCTATTTTGAAATTATAGAACTCCCAACATTCTATTTTAGTATTCTAGAACTCCTAATATTCTATTTTGGAATTCTAGAACTCCCAACATTCTATTTTGGAATTCTAGAACTCCTAATATTCTATTTTGGAATTCTAGAACGCCCAACATTCTATTACAGTATTCTAGAACTCCTAATAGACTATTTTGGTATTCTAGAACTCCCAACATTCTTTTTTTTTAATTCTAGAACTCCCAAAATCCTGTTTTGAAATTCTAGAACTCCCAACATTCTTTTTTGGAATTCTAGATCTCCCAACATTCTATTTTGGAATTCTAGATCGCCCAACATTATATTACAGTATTCTAGAACTCCTAACAGACTATTTTGGTATTCTAGAACTCCCAACATTCTTTTTTAAAATTCTAGAACTCCCAACATTCTATTTTGGAATTCTAGAACTCCCAACATTCTATTTTGGAATTCTAGATCTCCCAACATTCTATTTTGTAATTCTAGAACACCGACATTCCATTTTCGAATTCTAGAACTCCCAACATTCTATTTTGGAATTCTGCAACATCAACATTCTATTTTGGAATTCTAGAACTCCCAACATTCTATTTTGGAATTCTGCAACACCAACATTCTATTTTGGAATTCTAGAACTCCCAACATTCTTTTTTGGAATTCTAGAACTCCCAACATTCTTTTTTTTTATTCTAGAACCCCAATATTCTATTTTGGAATTCTGGAACTCCCAACATTCTATTTTGGAATTCTAGAACTCCCAACATTCTATTTTGGTATTCTAGAACTCCCAACATTCTATTTTGGAATTCTGCAACACCAACATTCTATCTTGGAATTCTAGAACTCCCAACATTCTATTTTGGAATTCTAGAACTCCCAATATTCTATTTTGGAATTATAGAACTCCCAACATTCTATTTTAGTATTCTAGAACTCCCAACATTCTATTTTGGAATTCTAGTACTCCTAATATTCTATTTTGGAATTCTAGAACGCCCAACATTCTATTACAGTATTCTAGAACTCCTAATAGACTATTTTGGTATTCTAGAACTCCCAAGATTCTTTTTTTAAATTCTAGAACTCCCAAAATTCTGTTTTGAAATTCTAGAACTCCCAACATTCTATTTTTGAATTCTAGATCTCCCAACATTCTATTTTGGAATTCTAGAACGCCCAACTTTCTATTACAGTCTTCTAGAACTCCTAAAAGACTATTTTGGTATTCTAGAACTCCCAACATTCTTTTTTACAATTCTAGAACTCCCAACATTCTATTTTGGAATTCTAGAACTCCCAACATTCTATTTTGGAATTCTAGATCTCCCAACATTCTATTTTGTAATTCTAGAACACCGACATTCCATTTTCGAATTCTATAACTCCCAACATTCTATTTTGGAATTCTGCAACATCAACATTCTATTTTGGAATTCTAGAACTCCCAACATTGTATTTTGGAATTCTAGAACTCCCAACATTCTATTTTGGAATTCTAGAACTCCCAACATTCTATTGTGGAATTCAAGAACTCCCAACATTGTATTTTGGAATTCTGCAACACCAACATTATATCTAGGTATTCTAGAACTCCCAATATTCTATTTTGGAATTCTAGAACTCCCAACATTCTATTTTGGAATTATAGAACTCCCAACATTCTATTTTGGAATTCTAGAACTCCAAACATTCTATTTTGGAATTCTAAAACTCCCAATATACTGTTCTGAAATTCTAGAACTCCCAACATTTTATTTTGGAACTCTGCAATACCAACATTCTATTTTGGAATTCTAGAACTCCCAACATTCTATTTTAGTATTCTAGAACTCCCAACATTCTATTTTGGAATTCTGCAACACCAACATTATATCTTGGTATTCTAGAACTCCCAATATTCTATTTTGGAATTCTAGAACTCCCAACATTCTATTTTGGAATTATAGAACTCCCAACATTCTATTTTGGAATTCTAGAACACCCAACATTCTATTTTGGAATTCTAAAACTCCCAATATACTGTTCTGAAATTCTAGAACTCCCAACATTTTATTTTGGAACTCTGCAATACCAACATTCTATTTTGGAATTCTAGAACTCCCAACATTATATTTTAGTATTCTAGAACTCCCAACATTCTATTTTGGAATTCTGCAACACCAACATTCTATCTTGGAATTCTAGAACTCCCAACATTCTATTTCAGTATTCTAGAACTCCTAACATACTATTTTGGTATTCTAGAACTCCCAACATTTTTTTTTTAAATTCTAGAACTCCCAACATTCTATTTTGGAATTCTAGAACTCCCAACATTCTATTTTAGTATTCTAGAACTCCCAACATTCTATTTTGGAATTCTAGATCTCCCAACATTCTATTTTGTAATTCTAGAACACCAACATTCCATTTTCGAATTCTATAACTCCCAACATTCTATTTTGGAATTCTGCAACATCAACATTCTATTTTGGAATTCTAGAACTCCCAACATTCTATTTTGGAATTCTGCAACACCAACATTCTATTTTGGAATTCTGCAACACCAACATTCTATTTTGGAATTCTAGAACTCCCAACATTCTTTTTTGGAATTCTAGAACTCCCAACATTGTATTTTGGAATTCTAGAACTCCCAACATTCTATTTTGGAATTCTAGAACTCCCAACATTCTATTGTGGAATTCAAGAACTCCCAACATTGTATTTTGGAATTCTGCAACACCAACATTATATCTTGGTATTCTAGAACTCCCAATATTCTATTTTGGAATTCTAGAACTCCCAACATTCTATTTTGGAATTCTAAAACTCCCAATATACTGTTCTGAAATTCTAGAACTCCCAACATTTTATTTTGGAACTCTGCAATACCAACATTCTATTTTGGAATTCTAGAACTCCCAACATTCTATTTTGGAATTCTGCAACACCAACATTCTATTTTGCAATTCTAGAACTCCCAAGATTCTTTTTTGAATTCTAGAACTCACAACAGTGTATTTTGGAATTCTAGAACTAACAACATTCTATTGTGGAATTCATGAACTCCCAACATTCTATATAGGAATTCAAGAACTCCCAACATTCTATCTTGGACTTCTAGAACTCCCAATATTCTATTTTGGAATTCTAGAACTCCCAACATTCTATTTTGGTATTCTAGAACTCCCAACATTCTATTTTGGAATTCTAGATCTCCCAACATTCTATTTTGTAATTCTAGAACACCGACATTCCATTTTTGAATTCTATAACTCCCAATATTCTATTTTGGAATTCTGCAACATCAACATTCTATTTTGGAATTCTAGAACTCCCAACATTCTTTTTTGGAATTCTAGAACTCCCAACATTGTATTTTGGAATTCTAGAACTCCCAACATTCTATTTTGGAATTCTAGAACTCCCAACATTCTATTGTGGAATTCAAGAACTCCCAACATTGTATTTTGGAATTCTGCAACACCAACATTATATCTTGGTATTCTAGAACGCCCAACATTCTATTACAGTATTCTAGAACTCCTAAAAGACTATTTTGGTATTCTAGAACTCCCAATATTCTATTTTGAAATTATAGAACTCCCAACATTCTATTTTAGTATTCTAGAACTCCTAATATTCTATTTTGGAATTCTAGAACTCCCAACATTCTATTTTGGAATTCTAGAACTCCTAATATTCTATTTTGGAATTCTAGAACGCCCAACATTCTATTACAGTATTCTAGAACTCCTAATAGACTATTTTGGTATTCTAGAACTCCCAACATTCTTTTTTTTTAATTCTAGAACTCCCAAAATCCTGTTTTGAAATTCTAGAACTCCCAACATTCTTTTTTGGAATTCTAGATCTCCCAACATTCTATTTTGGAATTCTAGATCGCCCAACATTATATTACAGTATTCTAGAACTCCTAACAGACTATTTTGGTATTCTAGAACTCCCAACATTCTTTTTTAAAATTCTAGAACTCCCAACATTCTATTTTGGAATTCTAGAACTCCCAACATTCTATTTTGGAATTCTAGATCTCCCAACATTCTATTTTGTAATTCTAGAACACCGACATTCCATTTTCGAATTCTAGAACTCCCAACATTCTATTTTGGAATTCTGCAACATCAACATTCTATTTTGGAATTCTAGAACTCCCAACATTCTATTTTGGAATTCTGCAACACCAACATTATATTTTGGAATTCTAGAACTCCCAACATTCTTTTTTGGAATTCTAGAACTCCCAACATTCTTTTTTTTTATTCTAGAACCCCAATATTCTATTTTGGAATTCTGGAACTCCCAACATTCTATTTTGGAATTCTAGAACTCCCAACATTCTATTTTGGTATTCTAGAACTCCCAACATTCTATTTTGGAATTCTGCAACACCAACATTCTATCTTGGAATTCTAGAACTCCCAACATTCTATTTTGGAATTCTAGAACTCCCAATATTCTATTTTGGAATTATAGAACTCCCAACATTCTATTTTAGTATTCTAGAACTCCCAACATTCTATTTTGGAATTCTAGTACTCCTAATATTCTATTTTGGAATTCTAGAACGCCCAACATTCTATTACAGTATTCTAGAACTCCTAATAGACTATTTTGGTATTCTAGAACTCCCAAGATTCTTTTTTTAAATTCTAGAACTCCCAAAATTCTGTTATGAAATTCTAGAACTCCCAACATTCTATTTTTGAATTCTAGATCTCCCAACATTCTATTTTGGAATTCTAGAACGCCCAACTTTCTATTACAGTCTTCTAGAACTCCTAAAAGACTATTTTGGTATTCTAGAACTCCCAACATTCTTTTTTACAATTCTAGAACTCCCAACATTCTATTTTGGAATTCTAGAACTCCCAACATTCTATTTTGGAATTCTAGATCTCCCAACATTCTATTTTGTAATTCTAGAACACCGACATTCCATTTTCGAATTCTATAACTCCCAACATTCTATTTTGGAATTCTGCAACATCAACATTCTATTTTGGAATTCTAGAACTCCCAACATTGTATTTTGGAATTCTAGAACTCCCAACATTCTATTTTGGAATTCTAGAACTCCCAACATTCTATTGTGGAATTCAAGAACTCCCAACATTGTATTTTGGAATTCTGCAACACCAACATTATATCTAGGTATTCTAGAACTCCCAATATTCTATTTTGGAATTCTAGAACTCCCAACATTCTATTTTGGAATTATAGAACTCCCAACATTCTATTTTGGAATTCTAGAACTCCAAACATTCTATTTTGGAATTCTAAAACTCCCAATATACTGTTCTGAAATTCTAGAACTCCCAACATTTTATTTTGGAACTCTGCAATACCAACATTCTATTTTGGAATTCTAGAACTCCCAACATTCTATTTTAGTATTCTAGAACTCCCAACATTCTATTTTGGAATTCTGCAACACCAACATTATATCTTGGTATTCTAGAACTCCCAATATTCTATTTTGGAATTCTAGAACTCCCAACATTCTATTTTGGAATTATAGAACTCCCAACATTCTATTTTTGAATTCTAGAACACCCAACATTCTATTTTGGAATTCTAAAACTCCCAATATACTGTTCTGAAATTCTAGAACTCCCAACATTTTATTTTGGAACTCTGCAATACCAACATTCTATTTTGGAATTCTAGAACTCCCAACATTATATTTTAGTATTCTAGAACTCCCAACATTCTATTTTGGAATTCTGCAACACCAACATTCTATCTTGGAATTCTAGAACTCCCAACATTCTATTTCAGTATTCTAGAACTCCTAACATACTATTTTGGTATTCTAGAACTCCCAACATTTTTTTTTTAAATTCTAGAACTCCCAACATTCTATTTTGGAATTCTAGAACTCCCAACATTCTATTTTAGTATTCTAGAACTCCCAACATTCTATTTTGGAATTCTAGATCTCCCAACATTCTATTTTGTAATTCTAGAACACCAACATTCCATTTTCGAATTCTATAACTCCCAACATTCTATTTTGGAATTCTGCAACATCAACATTCTATTTTGGAATTCTAGAACTCCCAACATTCTATTTTGGAATTCTGCAACACCAACATTCTATTTTGGAATTCTAGAACTCCCAACATTCTTTTTTGGAATTCTAGAACTCCCAACATTGTATTTTGGAATTCTAGAACTCCCAACATTCTATTTTGGAATTCTAGAACTCCCAACATTCTATTGTGGAATTCAAGAACTCCCAACATTGTATTTTGGAATTCTGCAACACCAACATTATATCTTGGTATTCTAGAACTCCCAATATTCTATTTTGGAATTCTAGAACTCCCAACATTCTATTTTGGAATTCTAAAACTCCCAATATACTGTTCTGAAATTCTAGAACTCCCAACATTTTATTTTGGAACTCTGCAATACCAACATTCTATTTTGGAATTCTAGAACTCCCAACATTCTATTTTGGAATTCTGCAACACCAACATTCTATTTTGCAATTCTAGAACTCCCAAGATTCTTTTTTGAATTCTAGAACTCACAACAGTGTATTTTGGAATTCTAGAACTAACAACATTCTATTGTGGAATTCATGAACTCCCAACATTCTATATAGGAATTCAAGAACTCCCAACATTCTATCTTGGACTTCTAGAACTCCCAATATTCTATTTTGGAATTCTAGAACTCCCAACATTCTATTTTGGTATTCTAGAACTCCCAACATTCTATTTTGGAATTCTAGAACTCCCAATATTCTATTTTAGAATTCTAGAACTCCCAACATTATATTTTGGTATTCAAGAACTCTCAACATTCTATTTTGGAATTCTGCAACACCAAAATTATATCTTGGTATTCTAGAACTCCAAACATTCTCTTTTGGAATTCTAGAGCTCCCAACATTCTATTTTGGAATTCTCGATTTCCCAACATTCTATTTTGGAATTCTAGAATGCCCAACATTCTATTACAGTATTCTAGAACTCCTAAAAGACTATTTTGGTATTCTAGAACTCCCAACATTCTTTTTTACAATTCTAGAACTCCCAACATTCTATTTTGGAATTCTAGAACTCCCAACATTCTATTTTGGAATTCTAGATCTCCCAACATTCTATTTTGTAATTCTAGAACACCGACATTCCATTTTCGAATTCTATAACTCCCAACATTCTATTTTGGAATTCTGCAACATCAACATTCTATTTTGGAATTCTAGAACTCCCAACATTCTTTTTTGGAATTCTAGAACTCCCAACATTGTATTTTGGAATTCTAGAACTCCTAACATTCTATTGTGGAATTCAAGAACTCCCAACATTGTATTTTGGAATTCTGCAACACCAACATTATATCTTGGTATTCTAGAACTCCCAATATTCTATTTTGGAATTCTAGAACTCCCAACATTCTATTTTGGAATTATAGAACTCCCAACATTCTATTTTGGAATTCTAGAACTCCCAACATTCTATTTTGGAATTCTAAAACTCCCAATATACTGTTCTGAAATTCTAGAACTCCCAACATTTTATTTTGGAACTCTGCAATACCAACATTCTATTTTGGAATTCTAGAACTCCAAACATTCTATTTTAGTATTCTAGAACTCCCAACATTCTATTTTGGAATTCTGCAACACCAACATTATATCTTGGTATTCTAGAACTCCAAACATTCTCTTTTGGAATTCTAGAGCTCCCAACATTCTATTTTGGAATTCTACAACACCAACATTCTATCTTGGAATTCTAGTATTCCCAACATTCTATTTTGGAATTCTAGAACGCCCAACATTCTATTACAGTATTCTAGAACTCCTAAAAGACTATTTTGGTATTCTAGAACTCCCAACATTCTTTTTTACAATTCTAGAACTCCCAACATTCTATTTTGGAATTCTAGAACTCCCAACATTCTATTTTGGAATTCTAGATCTCCCAACATTCTATTTTGTAATTCTAGAACACCGACATTCCATTTTCGAATTCTATAACTCCCAACATTCTATTTTGGAATTCTGCAACATCAACATTCTATTTTGGAATTCTAGAACTCCCAACATTCTTTTTTGGAATTCTAGAACTCCCAACATTGTATTTTGGAATTCTAGAACTCCCAACATTCTATTTTGGAATTCTAGAACTCCCAACATTCTATTGTGGAATTCAAGAACTCCCAACATTGTATTTTGGAATTCTGCAACACCAACATTATATCTTGGTATTCTAGAACTCCCAATATTCTATTTTGGAATTCTAGAACTCCCAACATTCTATTTTGGAATTATAGAACTCCCAACATTCTTTTGGAATTCTAGAACTCCCAACATTCTATTTTGGAATTCTAAAACTCCCAATATACTGTTCTGAAATTCTAGAACTCCCAACATTTTATTTTGGAACTCTGCAATACCAACATTCTATTTTGGAATTCTAGAACTCCAAACATTCTATTTTAGTATTCTAGAACTCCCAACATTCTATTTTGGAATTCTGCAACACCAACATTATATCTTGGTATTCTAGAACTCCAAACATTCTCTTTTGGAATTCTAGAGCTCCCAACATTCTTTTTGGAATTCTAGATTTCCCAACATTCTATTTTAGAATTCTGCAAAACCAACATTCTATCTTGGAACTCTAGAACTCCCAACATTCTATTTTGGAATTCTAGAACTCCCAACATTCTATTTTGTTATTCTAGAACACCAACATTCCATTTTCGAATTCTAGAACTCCCAACATTCTATTTTGGAATTCTGCAACACAAACATTCTATTTTGGAATTCTAGAACTCTCAACATTCTATTTTGGAATTCTAGAACTCCCAACATTCTATTTTGGTATTCTAGAACTCCCAACATTCTATTTTGGAATTCTGCAACACCAACATTCTATCTTGGAATTCTAGAACTCCCAATATTCTATTTTGGAATTATAGAACTCCCAACATTCTATTTTAGTATTCTAGAACTCCCAACATTCTATTTTGGAATTCTAGTACTCCTAATATTCTATTTTGGAATTCTAGAACGCCCAACATTCTATTACAGTATTCTAGAACTCCTAATAGACTATTTTGGTATTCTAGAACTCCCAACATTCTTTTTTTAAATTCTAGAACTCCCAAAATACTGTTTTGAAATTCTAGAACTCCCAACATTCTATTTTTGAATTCTAGATCTCCCAACATTCTATTTTGGAATTCTAGAACACCCAACATTCTTTTACAGTATTCTAGAACTCCTAAAAGACTATTTTGATATTCTAGAACTCCCAACATTCTTTTTTACAATTCTAGAACTCCCAACATTCTATTTTGGAATTCTAGAACTCCCAACATTCTATTTTGGAATTCTAGATCTCCCAACATTCTATTTTGTAATTCTAGAACACCGACATTCCATTTTCGAATTCTATAACTCCCAACATTCTATTTTGGAATTCTGCAACATCAACATTCTATTTTGGAATTCTAGAACTCCCAACATTCTTTTTTTGAATTCTAGAACTCCCAACATTGTATTTTGGAATTCTAGAACTCCCAACATTCTATTTTGGAATTCTAGAACTCCCAACATTCTATTGTGGAATTCAAGAACTCCCAACATTGTATTTTGGAATTCTGCAACACCAACATTATATCTTGGTATTCTAGAACTCCCAATATTCTATTTTGGAATTCTAGAACTCCCAACATTCTATTTTGGAATTCTAGAACTCCCAACATTCTATTTTGGAATTATAGAACTCCCAACATTCTTTTGGAATTCTAGAACTCCCAACATTCTATTTTGGAATTCTAAAACTCCCAATATACTGTTCTGAAATTCTAGAACTCCCAACATTTTATTTTGGAACTCTGCAATACCAACATTCTATTTTGGAATTCTAGAACTCCAAACATTCTGTTTTAGTATTCTAGAACTCCCAACATTCTATTTTGGAATTCTGCAACACCAACATTATATCTTGGTATTCTAGAACTCCAAACATTCTCTTTTGGAATTCTAGAGCTCCCAACATTCTTTTTGGAATTCTAGATTTCCCAACATTCTATTTTAGAATTCTGCAAAACCAACATTCTATCTTGGAACTCTAGAACTCCCAACATTCTATTTTGGAATTCTAGATCTCCTAATATTCTATTTTGGAATTCTAGAACGCCCAACATTCTATTTCAGTATTCTAGAACTCCTAACATACTATTGTGGTATTCTAGAACTCCCAACATTGTTTTTTTAAAATTCTAGAACTCCCAACATTCTATTTTGAAATTCTAGAACTCCCAACATTCTATTTTAGAATTCTAGAATGCCCAACATTCTATTTTTAGTATTCTAGATCTCTTAACAGACTATTTTGGAATTCTAGAACTCCCAACATTCTGATTTTGTTTTCTAGAACTCCCAACATACTATTTTGGAATTCTAGAACTCCCAACATTCTATTTTGTAATTCTAGAACACCAACATTCCATTTTCGAATTCTAGAACTCCCAACATTCTATTTTGGAATTCTGCAACACAAACATTCTATTTTGGAATTCTAGAACTCTCAACATTCTATTTTGGAATTCTGGAACTCCCAACATTCTATTTTGGAATTCTAGAACTCCCAACATTCTATTTTGTTATTCTAGAACACCAACATTCCATTTTCGAATTCTAGAACTCCCAACATTCTATTTTGGAATTCTGCAACACAAACATTCTATTTTGGAATTCTAGAACTCTCAACATTCTATTTTGGAATTCTGGAACTCCCAACATTCTATTTTGGAATTCTAGAACTCCCAACATTCTATTTTGGTATTCTAGAACTCCCAACATTCTATTTTGGAATTCTGCAACACCAACATTCTATCTTGGAATTCTAGAACTCCCAATATTCTATTTTGGAATTATAGAACTCCCAACATTCTATTTTAGTATTCTAGAACTCCCAACATTCTATTTTGGAATGCTAGTACTCCTAATATTCTATTTTGGAATTCTAGAACGCCCAACATTCTATTACAGTATTCTAGAACTCCTAATAGACTATTTTGGTATTCTAGAACTCCCAACATTCTTTTTTTAAATTCTAGAACTCCCAAAATACTGTTTTGAAATTCTAGAACTCCCAACATTCTATTTTTGAATTCTAGATCTCCCAACATTCTATTTTGGAATTCTAGAACGCCCAACATTCTTTTACAGTATTCTAGAACTCCTAAAAGACTATTTTGATATTCTAGAACTCCCAACATTCTTTTTTACAATTCTAGAACTCCCAACATTCTATTTTGGAATTCTAGAACTCCCAACATTCTATTTTGGAATTCTAGATCTCCCAACATTCTATTTTGTAATTCTAGAACACCGACATTCCATTTTCGAATTCTATAACTCCCAATATTCTATTTTGGAATTCTGCAACATCAACATTGTATTTTGGAATTCTAGAACTCCCAACATTCTATTTTGGAATTCTAGAACTCCCAACATTCTATTGTGGAATTCAAGAACTCCCAACATTGTATTTTGGAATTCTGCAACACCAACATTATATCTTGGTATTCTAGAACGCCCAACATTCTATTACAGTATTCTAGAACTCCTAAAAGACTATTTTGGTATTCTAGAACTCCCAACATTCTTTTTTACAATTCTAGAACTCCCAACATTCTATTTTGGAATTCTAGAACTCCCAACATTCTATTTTGGAATTCTAGATCTCCCAACATTCTATTTTGCAATTCTAGAACACCGACATTCCATTTTCGAATTCTATAACTCCCAACATTCTATTTTGGAATTCTGCAACATCAACATTCTATTTTGGAATTCTAGAACTCCCAACATTCTTTTTTGGAATTCTAGAACTCCCAACATTGTATTTTGGAATTCTAGAACTCCTAACATTCTATTTTGGAATTCTAGAACTCCCAACATTCTATTGTGGAATTCAAGAACTCCCAACATTGTATTTTGGAATTCTGCAACACCAACATTATATCTTGGTATTCTAGAACTCCCAATATTCTATTTTGGAATTCTAGAACTCCCAACATTCTATTTTGGAATTATAGAACTCCCAACATTCTATTTTGGAATTCTAGAACTCCCAACATTCTATTTTGGAATTCTAAAACTCCCAATATACTGTTCTGAAATTCTAGAACTCCCAACATTTTATTTTGGAACTCTGCAATACCAACATTCTATTTTGGAATTCTAGAACTCCAAACATTCTATTTTAGTATTCTAGAACTCCCAACATTCTATTTTGGAATTCTGCAACACCAACATTATATCTTGGTATTCTAGAACTCCAAACATTCTCTTTTGGAATTCTAGAGCTCCCAACATTCTATTTTGGAATTCTACAACACCAACATTCTATCTTGGAATTCTAGTATTCCCAACATTCTATTTTGGAATTCTAGAACGCCCAACATTCTATTACAGTATTCTAGAACTCCTAAAAGACTATTTTGGTATTCTAGAACTCCCAACATTCTTTTTTACAATTCTAGAACTCCCAACATTCTATTTTGGAATTCTAGAACTCCCAACATTCTATTTTGGAATTCTAGATCTCCCAACATTCTATTTTGTAATTCTAGAACACCGACATTCCATTTTCGAATTCTATAACTCCCAACATTCTATTTTGGAATTCTGCAACATCAACATTCTATTTTGGAATTCTAGAACTCCCAACATTCTTTTTTGGAATTCTAGAACTCCCAACATTGTATTTTGGAATTCTAGAACTCCCAACATTCTATTGTGGAATTCAAGAACTCCCAACATTGTATTTTGGAATTCTGCAACACCAACATTATATCTTGGTATTCTAGAACTCCCAATATTCTATTTTGGAATTCTAGAACTCCCAACATTCTATTTTGGAATTATAGAACTCCCAACATTCTTTTGGAATTCTAAAACTCCCAATATACTGTTCTGAAATTCTAGAACTCCCAACATTTTATTTTGGAACTCTGCAATACCAACATTCTATTTTGGAATTCTAGAACTCCAAACATTCTATTTTAGTATTCTAGAACTCCCAACATTCTATTTTGGAATTCTGCAACACCAACATTATATCTTGGTATTCTAGAACTCCAAACATTCTCTTTTGGAATTCTAGAGCTCCCAACATTCTTTTTGGAATTCTAGATTTCCCAACATTCTATTTTAGAATTCTGCAAAACCAACATTCTATCTTGGAACTCTAGAACTCCCAACATTCTATTTTGGAATTCTAGAACTCCCAACATTCTATTTTGTTATTCTAGAACACCAACATTCCATTTTCGAATTCTAGAACTCCCAACATTCTATTTTGGAATTCTGCAACACAAACATTCTATTTTGGAATTCTAGAACTCTCAACATTCTATTTTGGAATTCTAGAACTCCCAACATTCTATTTTGGTATTCTAGAACTCCCAACATTCTATTTTGGAATTCTGCAACACCAACATTCTATCTTGGAATTCTAGAACTCCCAATATTCTATTTTGGAATTATAGAACTCCCAACATTCTATTTTAGTATTCTAGAACTCCCAACATTCTATTTTGGAATTCTAGTACTCCTAATATTCTATTTTGGAATTCTAGAACGCCCAACATTCTATTACAGTATTCTAGAACTCCTAATAGACTATTTTGGTATTCTAGAACTCCCAACATTCTTTTTTTAAATTCTAGAACTCCCAAAATACTGTTTTGAAATTCTAGAACTCCCAACATTCTATTTTTGAATTCTAGATCTCCCAACATTCTATTTTGGAATTCTAGAACACCCAACATTCTTTTACAGTATTCTAGAACTCTTAAAAGACTATTTTGATATTCTAGAACTCCCAACATTCTTTTTTACAATTCTAGAACTCCCAACATTCTATTTTGGAATTCTAGAACTCCCAACATTCTATTTTGGAATTCTAGATCTCCCAACATTCTATTTTGTAATTCTAGAACACCGACATTCCATTTTCGAATTCTATAACTCCCAACATTCTATTTTGGAATTCTGCAACATCAACATTCTATTTTGGAATTCTAGAACTCCCAACATTCTTTTTTGGAATTCTAGAACTCCCAACATTGTATTTTGGAATTCTAGAACTCCCAACATTCTATTTTGGAATTCTAGAACTCCCAACATTCTATTGTGGAATTCAAGAACTCCCAACATTGTATTTTGGAATTCTGCAACACCAACATTATATCTTGGTATTCTAGAACTCCCAATATTCTATTTTGGAATTCTAGAACTCCCAACATTCTATTTTGGAATTCTAGAACTCCCAACATTCTATTTTGGAATTATAGAACTCCCAACATTCTTTTGGAATTCTAGAACTCCCAACATTCTATTTTGGAATTCTAAAACTCCCAATATACTGTTCTGAAATTCTAGAACTCCCAACATTTTATTTTGGAACTCTGCAATACCAACATTCTATTTTGGAATTCTAGAACTCCAAACATTCTGTTTTAGTATTCTAGAACTCCCAACATTCTATTTTGGAATTCTGCAACACCAACATTATATCTTGGTATTCTAGAACTCCAAACATTCTCTTTTGGAATTCTAGAGCTCCCAACATTCTTTTTGGAATTCTAGATTTCCCAACATTCTATTTTAGAATTCTGCAAAACCAACATTCTATCTTGGAACTCTAGAACTCCCAACATTCTATTTTGGAATTCTAGATCTCCTAATATTCTATTTTGGAATTCTAGAACGCCCAACATTCTATTTCAGTATTCTAGAACTCCTAACATACTATTGTGGTATTCTAGAACTCCCAACATTGTTTTTTTAAAATTCTAGAACTCCCAACATTCTATTTTGAAATTCTAGAACTCCCAACATTCTATTTTAGAATTCTAGAATGCCCAACATTCTATTTTTAGTATTCTAGATCTCTTAACAGACTATTTTGGAATTCTAGAACTCCCAACATTCTGATTTTGTTTTCTAGAACTCCCAACATACTATTTTGGAATTCTAGAACTCCCAACATTCTATTTTGTAATTCTAGAACACCAACATTCCATTTTCGAATTCTAGAACTCCCAACATTCTATTTTGGAATTCTGCAACACAAACATTCTATTTTGGAATTCTAGAACTCTCAACATTCTATTTTGGAATTCTAGAACTCCCAACATTCTATTTTGGAATTCTAGAACTCCCAACATTCTATTTTGGTATTCTAGAACTCCCAACATTCTATTTTGGAATTCTGCAACACCAACATTCTATCTTGGAATTCTAGAACTCCCAATATTCTATTTTGGAATTATAGAACTCCCAACATTCTATTTTAGTATTCTAGAACTCCCAACATTCTATTTTGGAATGCTAGTACTCCTAATATTCTATTTTGGAATTCTAGAACGCCCAACATTCTATTACAGTATTCTAGAACTCCTAATAGACTATTTTGGTATTCTAGAACTCCCAACATTCTTTTTTTAAATTCTAGAACTCCCAAAATACTGTTTTGAAATTCTAGAACTCCCAACATTCTATTTTTGAATTCTAGATCTCCCAACATTCTATTTTGGAATTCTAGAACGCCCAACATTCTTTTACAGTATTCTAGAACTCCTAAAAGACTATTTTGATATTCTAGAACTCCCAACATTCTTTTTTACAATTCTAGAACTCCCAACATTCTATTTTGGAATTCTAGAACTCCCAACATTCTATTTTGGAATTCTAGATCTCCCAACATTCTATTTTGTAATTCTAGAACACCGACATTCCATTTTCGAATTCTATAACTCCCAATATTCTATTTTGGAATTCTGCAACATCAACATTCTATTTTGGAATTCTAGAACTCCCAACATTCTTTTTTGGAATTCTAGAACTCCCAACATTGTATTTTGGAATTCTAGAACTCCCAACATTCTATTTTGGAATTCTAGAACTCCCAACATTCTATTGTGGAATTCAAGAACTCCCAACATTGTATTTTGGAATTCTGCAACACCAACATTATATCTTGGTATTCTAGAACTCCCAACATTCTATTTTGGAATTATAGAACTCCCAACATTCTTTTGGAATTCTAGAACTCCCAACATTCTATTTTGGAATTCTAAAACTCCCAATATACTGTTCTGAAATTCTAGAACTCCCAACATTTTATTTTGGAACTCTGCAATACCAACATTCTATTTTGGAATTCTAGAACTCCAAACATTATATCTTGGTATTCTAGAACTCCAAACATTCTCTTTTGGAATTCTAGAGCTCCCAACATTCTTTTTGGAATTCTAGATTTCCCAACATTCTATTTTAGAATTCTGCAAAACCAACATTCTATCTTGGAACTCTAGAACTCCCAACATTCTATTTTGGAATTCTAGATCTCCTAATATTCTATTTTGGAATTCTAGAATGCCCAACATTCTATTTCAGTATTCTAGAACTCCTAACATACTATTGTGGTATTCTAGAACTCCCAACATTGTTTTTTTAAAATTCTAGAACTCCCAACATTCTATTTTGAAATTCTAGAACTCCCAACATTCTATTTTAGAATTCTAGAATGCCCAACATTCTATTTTTAGTATTCTAGATCTCTTAACAGACTATTTTGGAATTCTAGAACTCCCAACATTCTGATTTTGTTTTCTAGAACTCCCAACATACTATTTTGGAATTCTAGAACTCCCAACATTCTATTTTGTAATTCTAGAACACCAACATTCCATTTTCGAATTCTAGAACTCCCAACATTCTATTTTGGAATTCTGCAACACAAACATTCTATTTTGGAATTCTAGAACTCTCAACATTCTATTTTGGAATTCTGGATCTCCCAACATTCTATTTTGGAATTCTAGAACTCCCAACATTCTATTTTGTTATTCTAGAACACCAACATTCCATTTTCGAATTCTAGTACTCCCAACATTCTATTTTAGAATTCTTGAATGCCCAACATTCTATTTTTAGTATTCTAGAACTCCCAACATTCTTTTTTACAATTCTAGAACTCCCAACATTCTATTTTGGAATTCTAGAACTCCCAACATTCTATTTTGGAATTCTAGATCTCCCAACATTCTATTTTGTAATTCTAGAACACCGACATTCCATTTTCGAATTCTATAACTCCCAACATTCTATTTTGGAATTCTGCAACATCAACATTCTATTTTGG
This sequence comes from Pseudophryne corroboree, assembly GCF_028390025.1. Lineage (NCBI taxonomy): Eukaryota > Metazoa > Chordata > Amphibia > Anura > Myobatrachidae > Pseudophryne > Pseudophryne corroboree. Next base: position 369,363,030 of record NC_086448.1, on the reverse strand, counting down.
AATTCTAGAACTCCCAACATTCTATTTTGGAATTCTGCAACACCAACATTCTATTTTGGAATTCTAGAACTCCCAACATTCTTTTTTGGAATTCTAGAACTCCCAACATTGTATTTTGGAATTCTAGAACTCCCAACATTCTATTTTGGAATTCTAGAACTCCCAACATTCTATTGTGGAATTCAAGAACTCCCAACATTGTATTTTGGAATTCTGCAACACCAACATTATATCTTGGTATTCTAGAACTCCCAATATTCTATTTTGGAATTCTAGAACTCCCAACATTCTATTTTGGAATTATAGAACTCCCAACATTCTATTTTGGAATTCTAGAACTCCCAACATTCTATTTTGGAATTCTAAAACTCCCAATATACTGTTCTGAAATTCTAGAACTCCCAACATTTTATTTTGGAACTCTGCAATACCAACATTCTATCTTGGAATTCTAGAACTCCCAACATTCTATTTTGGAATTCTGCAACACCAACATTATATCTTGGTATTCTAGAACTCCCAATATTCTATTTTGGAATTCTAGAACTCCCAACATTCTATTTTGGAATTATAGAACTCCCAACATTCTATTTTGGAATTCTAGAACTCCCAACATTCTATTTTGGAATTCTAAAACTCCCAATATACTGTTCTGAAATTCTAGAACTCCCAACATTTTATTTTGGAACTCTGCAATACCAACATTCTATTTTGGAATTCTAGAACTCCCAACATTCTATTTTAGTATTCTAGAACTCCCAACATTCTATTTTGGAATTCTGCAACACCAAAATTCTATCTTGGAATTCTAGAACTCCCAACATTCTATTTCAGTATTCTAGAACTCCTAACATACTATTTTGGTATTCTAGAACTCCCAACATTGTTTTTTTTTTAAATTCTAGAACTTTCAACATTCTATTTTGAAATTCTAGAACTCCCAACATTCTATTTTAGAATTCTAGAATGCCCAACATTCTATTTTTAGTATTCTAGATCTCTTAACAGACTATTTTGGAATTCTAGAACTCCCAACATTCTGATTTTGTTTTCTAGAACTCCCAACATACTATTTTGGAATTCTAGAACTACCAACATTCTATTTTGTAATTCTAGAACACCAACATTCCATTTTCGAATTCTAGAACTCCCAACATTCTATTTTGGAATTCTAGAACTCCCAATATTCTATTTTGGAATTATAGAACTCCCAACATTCTATTTTAGTATTCTAGAATTCCCAACATTCTATTTTGGAATTCTAGAACTCCTAATATTCTATTTTGGAATTCTAGAACGCCCAACATTCTATTACAGTATTCTAGAACTCCTAATACACTATTTTGGTATTCTAGAACTCCCATCATTCTTTTTTTAAATTCTAGAACTCCCAAAATTCTGTTTTGAAATTCTAGAACTCCCAACATTCTATTTTTGAATTCTAGATCTCCCAACATTCTATTTTGGAATTCTAGAACGCCCAACATTCTATTACAGTATTCTAGAACTCCTAAAAGACTATTTTGGTATTCTAGAACTCCCAACATTCTTTTTTACAATTCTAGAACTCCCAACATTCTATTTTGGAATTCTAGATCTCCCAACATTCTATTTTGTAATTCTAGAACACCGACATTCCATTTTCGAATTCTCTAACTCCCAACATTCTATTTTGGAATTCTGCAACATCAACATTCTATTTTGGAATTCTAGAACTCCCAACATTCTATTTTGGAATTCTGCAACACCAACATTCTATTTTGGAATTCTAGAACTCCCAACATTCTTTTTTGGAATTCTAGAACTCCCAACATTGTATTTTGGAATTCTAGAACTCCCAACATTCTATTTTGGAATTCTAGAACTCCCAACATTCTATTGTGGAATTCAAGAACTCCCAACATTCTATTTTGGAATTCTAAAACTCCCAATATACTGTTCTGAAATTCTAGAACTCCCAACATTTTATTTTGGAACTCTGCAATACCAACATTCTATTTTGGAATTCTAGAATTCCCAACATTCTATTTTGGAATTCTGCAACACCAACATTCTATTTTGCAATTCTAGAACTCCCAACATTATTTTTTAAATTCTAGAACTCACAACAGTGTATTTTGGAATTCTAGAACTAACAACATTCTATTGTGGAATTCATGAACTCCCAACATTCTATATAGGAATTCAAGAACTCCCAACATTCTATCTTGGACTTCTAGAACTCCCAATATTCTATTTTGGAATTCTAGAACTCCCAACATTCTATTTTGGTATTCTAGAACTCCCAACATTCTATTTTGGATTTCTAGAACTCCCAATATTCTATTTTAGAATTCTAGAACTCCCAACATTATATTTTGGTATTCAAGAACTCTCAACACTCTATTTTGGAATTCTGCAACACCAACATTATATCTTGGTATTCTAGAACTCCAAACATTCTCTTTTGGAATTCTAGAGCTCCCAACATTCTATTTTGGAATTCTACAACACCAACATTCTATCTTGGAATTCTAGTATTCCCAACATTCTATTTTGGAATTCTAGAACGCCCAACATTCTATTACAGTATTCTAGAACTCCTAAAAGACTATTTTGGTATTCTAGAACTCCCAACATTATTTTTTACAATTCTAGAACTCCCAACATTCTATTTTGGAATTCTAGAACTCCCAACATTCTATTTTGGAATTCTAGATCTCCCAACATTCTATTTTGTAATTCTAGAACACCGACATTCCATTTTCGAATTCTATAACTCCCAACATTCTATTTTGGAATTCTGCAACATCAACATTCTATTTTGGAATTCTAGAACTCCCAACATTCTATTTTGGAATTCTAGATCTCCTAATATTCTATTTTGGAATTCTAGAACGCCCAACATTCTATTTCAGTATTCTAGAACTCCTAACATACTATTTTGGTATTCTAGAACTCCCAACATTGTTTTTTTAAATTCTAGAACTCCCAACATTCTATTTTGAAATTCTAGAACTCCCAACATTCTATTTTAGAATTCTAGAATGCCCAACATTCTATTTTTAGTATTCTAGATCTCTTAACAGACTATTTTGGAATTCTAGAACTCCCAACATTCTTTTTTTTTTTATTCTAGAACCCCAATATTCTATTTTGGAATTCTAGAACTCCCAACATTCTGATTTTGTTTTCTAGAACTCCCAACATACTATTTTGGAATTCTAGAACTCCCAACATACTATTTTGGAATTCTAGAACTCCCAACATTCTATTTTGTAATTCTAGAACACCAACATTCCATTTTCGAATTCTATAACTCCCAACATTCTATTTTGGAATTCTGCAACACAAACATTCTATTTTGGAATTCTAGAACTCTCAACATTCTATTTTGGAATTCTGGAACTCCCAACATTCTATTTTGGAATTATAGAACTCCCAACATTCTATTTTAGTATTCTAGAACTCCCAACATTCTATTTTGGAATTCTAGTACTCCTAATATTCTATTTTGGAATTCTAGAACGCCCAACATTCTATTACAGTATTCTAGAACTCCTAATAGACTATTTTGGTATTCTAGAACTCCCAATATTCTTTTTTTAAATTCTAGAACTCCCAAAATTCTGTTTTGAAATTCTAGAACTCCCAACATTCTATTTTTGAATTCTAGAACTCCCAACATTCTATTTTGGAATTCTAAAACTCCCAATATACTGTTCTGAAATTCTAGAACTCCCAACATTTTATTTTGGAACTCTGCAATACCAACATTCTATTTTGGAATTCTAGAACTCCAAACATTATATCTTGGTATTCTAGAACTCCAAACATTCTCTTTTGGAATTCTAGAGCTCCCAACATTCTTTTTGGAATTCTAGATTTCCCAACATTCTATTTTAGAATTCTGCAAAACCAACATTCTATCTTGGAACTCTAGAACTCCCAACATTCTATTTTGGAATTCTAGATCTCCTAATATTCTATTTTGGAATTCTAGAATGCCCAACATTCTATTTCAGTATTCTAGAACTCCTAACATACTATTGTGGTATTCTAGAACTCCCAACATTGTTTTTTTAAAATTCTAGAACTCCCAACATTATATTTTGAAATTCTAGAACTCCCAACATTCTATTTTAGAATTCTAGAATGCCCAACATTCTATTTTTAGTATTCTAGATCTCTTAACAGACTATTTTGGAATTCTAGAACTCCCAACATTCTGATTTTGTTTTCTAGAACTCCCAACATACTATTTTGGAATTCTAGAACTCCCAACATTCTATTTTGTAATTCTAGAACACCAACATTCCATTTTCGAATTCTAGAACTCCCAACATTCTATTTTGGAATTCTGCAACACAAACATTCTATTTTGGAATTCTAGAACTCTCAACATTCTATTTTGGAATTCTGGATCTCCCAACATTCTATTTTGGAATTCTAGAACTCCCAACATTCTATTTTGTTATTCTAGAACACCAACATTCCATTTTCGAATTCTAGTACTCCCAACATTCTATTTTAGAATTCTTGAATGCCCAACATTCTATTTTTAGTATTCTAGAACTCCCAACATTCTTTTTTACAATTCTAGAACTCCCAACATTCTATTTTGGAATTCTAGAACTCCCAACATTCTATTTTGGAATTCTAGATCTCCCAACATTCTATTTTGTAATTCTAGAACACCGACATTCCATTTTCGAATTCTATAACTCCCAACATTCTATTTTGGAATTCTGCAACATCAACATTCTATTTTGGAATTCTAGAACTCCCAACATTCTATTTTGGAATTCTGCAACACCAACATTCTATTTTGGAATTCTAGAACTCCCAACATTCTTTTTTGGAATTCTAGAACTCCCAACATTGTATTTTGGAATTCTAGAACTCCCAACATTCTATTTTGGAATTCTAGAACTCCCAACATTCTATTGTGGAATTCAAGAACTCCCAACATTGTATTTTGGAATTCTGCAACACCAACATTATATCTTGGTATTCTAGAACTCCCAATATTCTATTTTGGAATTCTAGAACTCCCAACATTCTATTTTGGAATTATAGAACTCCCAACATTCTATTTTGGAATTCTAGAACTCCCAACATTCTATTTTGGAATTCTAAAACTCCCAATATACTGTTCTGAAATTCTAGAACTCCCAACATTTTATTTTGGAACTCTGCAATACCAACATTCTATTTTGGAATTCTAGAACTCCCAACATTCTATTTTAGTATTCTAGAACTCCCAACATTCTATTTTGGAATTCTGCAACACCAACATTCTATCTTGGAATTCTAGAACTCCCAACATTCTATTTTGGAATTCTGCAACACCAACATTATATCTTGGTATTCTAGAACTCCCAATATTCTATTTTGGAATTCTAGAACTCCCAACATTCTATTTTGGAATTATAGAACTCCCAACATTCTATTTTGGAATTCTAGAACTCCCAACATTCTATTTTGGAATTCTAAAACTCCAAATATACTGTTCTGAAATTCTAGAACTCCCAACATTTTATTTTGGAACTCTGCAATACCAACATTCTATTTTGGAATTCTAGAACTCCCAACATTCTATTTTAGTATTCTAGAACTCCCAACATTCTATTTTGGAATTCTGCAACACCAAAATTCTATCTTGGAATTCTAGAACTCCCAACATTCTATTTCAGTATTCTAGAACTCCTAACATACTATTTTGGTATTCTAGAACTCCCAACATTGTTTTTTTTTTAAATTCTAGAACTCCCAACATTCTATTTTGAAATTCTAGAACTCCCAACATTCTATTTTAGAATTCTAGAATGCCCAACATTCTATTTTTAGTATTCTAGATCTCTTAACAGACTATTTTGGAATTCTAGAACTCCCAACATTCTGATTTTGTTTTCTAGAACTCCCAACATACTATTTTGGAATTCTAGAACTACCAACATTCTATTTTGTAATTCTAGAACACCAACATTCCATTTTCGAATTCTAGAACTCCCAACATTCTATTTTGGAATTCTAGAACTCCCAATATTCTATTTTGGAATTATAGAACTCCCAACATTCTATTTTAGTATTCTAGAACTCCCAACATTCTATTTTGGAATTCTAGAACTCCTAATATTCTATTTTGGAATTCTAGAACGCCCAACATTCTATTACAGTATTCTAGAACTCCTAATACACTATTTTGGTATTCTAGAACTCCCATCATTCTTTTTTTAAATTCTAGAACTCCCAAAATTCTGTTTTGAAATTCTAGAACTCCCAACATTCTATTTTTGAATTCTAGATCTCCCAACATTCTATTTTGGAATTCTAGAACGCCCAACATTCTATTACAGTATTCTAGAACTCCTAAAAGACTATTTTGGTATTCTAGAACTCCCAACATTCTTTTTTACAATTCTAGAACTCCCAACATTCTATTTTGGAATTCTAGATCTCCCAACATTCTATTTTGTAATTCTAGAACACCGACATTCCATTTTCGAATTCTATAACTCCCAACATTCTATTTTGGAATTCTGCAACATCAACATTCTATTTTGGAATTCTAGAACTCCCAACATTCTATTTTGGAATTCTGCAACACCAACATTCTATTTTGGAATTCTAGAACTCCCAACATTCTTTTTTGGAATTCTAGAACTCCCAACATTGTATTTTGGAATTCTAGAACTCCCAACATTCTATTTTGGAATTCTAGAACTCCCAACATTCTATTATGGAATTCAAGAACTCCCAACATTCTATTTTGGAATTCTAAAACTCCCAATATACTGTTCTGAAATTCTAGAACTCCCAACATTTTATTTTGGAACTCTGCAATACCAACATTCTATTTTGGAATTCTAGAATTCCCAACATTCTATTTTGGAATTCTGCAACACCAACATTCTATTTTGCAATTCTAGAACTCCCAACATTATTTTTTAAATTCTAGAACTCACAACAGTGTATTTTGGAATTCTAGAACTAACAACATTCTATTGTGGAATTCATGAACTCCCAACATTCTATATAGGAATTCAAGAACTCCCAACATTCTATCTTGGACTTCTAGAACTCCCAATATTCTATTTTGGAATTCTAGAACTCCCAACATTCTATTTTGGTATTCTAGAACTCCCAACATTCTATTTTGGATTTCTAGAACTCCCAATATTCTATTTTAGAATTCTAGAACTCCCAACATTATATTTTGGTATTCAAGAACTCTCAACACTCTATTTTGGAATTCTGCAACACCAACATTATATCTTGGTATTCTAGAACTCCAAACATTCTCTTTTGGAATTCTAGAGCTCCCAACATTCTATTTTGGAATTCTACAACACCAACATTCTATCTTGGAATTCTAGTATTCCCAACATTCTATTTTGGAATTCTAGAACGCCCAACATTCTATTACAGTATTCTAGAACTCCTAAAAGACTATTTTGGTATTCTAGAACTCCCAACATTATTTTTTACAATTCTAGAACTCCCAACATTCTATTTTGGAATTCTAGAACTCCCAACATTCTATTTTGGAATTCTAGATCTCCCAACATTCTATTTTGTAATTCTAGAACACCGACATTCCATTTTCGAATTCTATAACTCCCAACATTCTATTTTGGAATTCTGCAACATCAACATTCTATTTTGGAATTCTAGAACTCCCAACATTCTATTTTGGTATTCTAGAACTCCTAACATACTATTTTGGTATTCTAGAACTCCCAACATTGTTTTTTTAAATTCTAGAACTCCCAACATTCTATTTTGAAATTCTAGAACTCCCAACATTCTATTTTAGAATTCTAGAATGCCCAACATTCTATTTTTAGTATTCTAGATCTCTTAACAGACTATTTTGGAATTCTAGAACTCCCAACATTCTTTTTTTTTTTATTCTAGAACCCCAATATTCTATTTTGGAATTCTAGAACTCCCAACATTCTGATTTTGTTTTCTAGAACTCCCAACATACTATTTTGGAATTCTAGAACTCCCAACATTCTATTTTGTAATTCTAGAACACCAACATTCCATTTTCGAATTCTATAACTCCCAACATTCTATTTTGGAATTCTGCAACACAAACATTCTATTTTGGAATTCTAGAACTCTCAACATTCTATTTTGGAATTCTGGAACTCCCAACATTCTATTTTGGAATTATAGAACTCCCAACATTCTATTTTAGTATTCTAGAACTCCCAACATTCTATTTTGGAATTCTAGTACTCCTAATATTCTATTTTGGAATTCTAGAACGCCCAACATTCTATTACAGTATTCTAGAACTCCTAATAGACTATTTTGGTATTCTAGAACTCCCAAGATTCTTTTTTTAAATTCTAGAACTCCCAAAATTCTGTTTTGAAATTCTAAAACTCCCAACATTCTATTTTTGAATTCTAGATCTCCCAACATTCTATTTTGGAATTCTAGAACGCCCAACATTCTATTACAGTATTCTAGAACTCCTAAAAGACTATTTTGGTATTCTAGAACTCCCAACATTCTTTTTTACAATTCTAGAACTCCCAACATTCTATTTTGGAATTCTAGAACTCCCAACATTCTATTTTGGAATTCTAGATCTCCCAACATTCTATTTTGTAATTCTAGAACACCGACATTCCATTTTCGAATTCTATAACTCCCAACATTCTATTTTGGAATTCTGCAACATCAACATTCTATTTTGGAATTCTAGAACTCCCAACATTCTATTTTGGAATTCTGCAACACCAACATTCTATTTTGGAATTCTAGAACTCCCAACATTCTTTTTTGGAATTCTAGAACTCCCAACATTGTATTTTGGAATTCTAGAACTCCCAACATTCTATTTTGGAATTCTAGAACTCCCAACATTCTATTGTGGAATTCAAGAACTCCCAACATTGTATTTTGGAATTCTGCAACACCAACATTATATCTTGGTATTCTAGAACTCCCAATATTCTATTTTGGAATTCTAGAACTCCCAAAATTCTATTTTGGAATTATAGAACTCCCAACATTCTATTTTGGAATTATAGAACTCCAAACATTCTATTTTGGAATTCTAAAACTCCCAATATACTGTTCTGAAATTCTAGAACTCCCAACATTTTATTTTGGAACTCTGCAATACCAACATTCTATTTTGGAATTCTAGAACTCCCAACATTCTATTTTAGTATTCTAGAACTCCCAACATTCTATTTTGGAATTCTGCAACACCAACATTCTATCTTGGAATTCTAGAACTCCCAACATTCTATTTCAGTATTCTAGAACTCCTAACATACTATTTTGGTATTCTAGAACTCCCAACATTTTTTTTTTAATTCTAGAACTCCCAACATTCTATTTTGAAATTCTAGAACTCCCAACATTCTATTTTAGAATTCTAGAATGCCCAACATTCTATTTTTAGTATTCTAGATCTCTTAACAGACTATTTTGGAATTCTAGAACTCCCAACATTCTTTTTTTTTTTTAATTCTAGAACCCCAATATTCTATTTTGGAATTCTAGAACTCCCAACATTCTGATTTTGTTTTCTAGAACTCCCAACATACTATTTTGGAATTCTAGAACTCCCAACATTCTATTTTGTAATTCTAGAACACCAACATTCCATTTTCGAATTCTAGAACTCCCAACATTCTATTTTGGAATTCTGCAACACAAACATTCTATTTTGGAATTCTAGAACTCTCAACATTCTATTTTGGAATTCTGGAACTCCCAACATTCTATTTTGGAATTCTAGAACTCCCAACATTCTATTTTAGTATTCTAGAACTCCCAACATTCTATTTTGGAATTCTGCAACACCAACATTCTATCTTGGAATTCTAGAACTCCCAACATTCTATTTTGGAATTCTAGAACTCCCAATATTCTATTTTGGAATTATAGAACTCCCAACATTCTATTTTAGAATTCTAGAACTCCCAACATTCTATTTTGGAATTCTAGAACTCCTAATATTCTATTTTGGAATTCTAGAATGCCCAACATTCTATTACAGTATTCTAGAACTCCTAATACACTATTTTGGTATTCTAGAACTCCCAACATTCTTTTTTTAAATTCTAGAACTCCCAAAATTCTGTTTTGAAATTCTAGAACTCCCAACATTCTATTTTTGAATTCTAGATCTCCCAACATTCTATTTTGGAATTCTAGAATGCCCAACATTCTATTACAGTATTCTAGAACTCCTAAAAGACTATTTTGGTATTCTAGAACTTCCAACATTCTTTTTTACAATTCTAGAACTCCCAACATTCTATTTTGGAATTCTAGAACTCCCAACATTCTATTTTGGAATTCTAGATCTCCCAACATTCTATTTTGTAATTCTAGAACACCGACATTCCATTTTCGAATTCTATAACTCCCAACATTCTATTTTGGAATTCTGCAACATCAACATTCTATTTTGGAATTCTAGAACTCCCAACATTCTATTTTGGAATTCTGCAACACCAACATTCTATTTTGGAATTCTAGAACTCCCAACATTCTTTTTTGGAATTCTAGAACTCCCAACATTGTATTTTGGAATTATAGAACTCCCAACATTCTATTTTGGAATTCTAGAACTCCCAACATTCTATTGTGGAATTCAAGAACTCCCAACATTGTATTTTGGAATTCTGCAACACCAACATTATATCTTGGCATTCTAGAACTCCCAACATTCTATTTTGGAATTCTGCAACACCAACATTATATCTTGGTATTCTAGAACTCCCAATATTCTATTTTGGAATTCTAGAACTCCCAACATTCTATTTTGGAATTATAGAACTCCCAACATTCTATTTTGGAATTCTAGAACTCCCAACATTCTATTTTGGAATTCTAAAACTCCCAATATACTGTTCTGAAATTCTAGAACTCCCAACATTTTATTTTGGAACTCTGCAATACCAACATTCTATTTTGGAATTCTAGAACTCCCAACATTCTATTTTAGTATTCTAGAACTCCCAACATTCTATTTTGGAATTCTGCAACACCAAAATTCTATCTTGGAATTCTAGAACTCCCAACATTCTATTTCAGTATTCTAGAACTCCTAACATACTATTTTGGTATTCTAGAACTCCCAACATTGTTTTTTTTTTAAATTCTAGAACTCCCAACATTCTATTTTGAAATTCTAGAACTCCCAACATTCTATTTTAGAATTCTAGAATGCCCAACATTCTATTTTTAGTATTCTAGATCTCTTAACAGACTATTTTGGAATTCTAGAACTCCCAACATTCTGATTTTGTTTTCTAGAACTCCCAACATACTATTTTGGAATTCTAGAACTACCAACATTCTATTTTGTAATTCTAGAACACCAACATTCCAGTTTCGAATTCTAGAACTCCCAACATTCTATTTTGGAATTCTAGAACTCCCAATATTCTATTTTGGAATTATAGAACTCCCAACATTCTATTTTAGTATTCTAGAACTCCCAACATTCTATTTTGGAATTCTAGAACTCCTAATATTCTATTTTGGAATTCTAGAACGCCCAACATTCTATTACAGTATTCTAGAACTCCTAATACACTATTTTGGTATTCTAGAACTCCCATCATTCTTTTTTTAAATTCTAGAACTCCCAAAATTCTGTTTTGAAATTCTAGAACTCCCAACATTCTATTTTAGAATTCTAGAATGCCCAACATTCTATTTTTAGTATTCTAGATCTCTTAACAGACTATTTTGGAATTCTAGAACTCCCAACATTCTGATTTTGTTTTCTAGAACTCCCAACATACTATTTTGGAATTCTAGAACTACCAACATTCTATTTTGTAATTCTAGAACACCAACATTCCATTTTCGAATTCTAGAACTCCCAACATTCTATTTTGGAATTCTAGAACTCCCAATATTCTATTTTGGAATTATAGAACTCCCAACATTCTATTTTAGTATTCTAGAACTCCCAACATTCTATTTTGGAATTCTAGAACTCCTAATATTCTATTTTGGAATTCTAGAACGCCCAACATTCTATTACAGTATTCTAGAACTCCTAATACACTATTTTGGTATTCTAGAACTCCCATCATTCTTTTTTTAAATTCTAGAACTCCCAAAATTCTGTTTTGAAATTCTAGAACTCCCAACATTCTATTTTGAAATTCTAGAACTCCCAACATTCTATTTTAGAATTCTAGAATGCCCAACATTCTATTTTTAGTATTCTATATCTCTTAACAGACTATTTTGGAATTCTAGAACTCCCAACATTCTTTTTTTTTTTTAATTCTAGAACCCCAATATTCTATTTTGGAATTCTAGAACTCCCAACATTCTGATTTTGTTTTCTAGAACTCCCAACATACTATTTTGGAATTCTAGAACTCCCAACATTCTATTTTGTAATTCTAGAACACCAACATTCCATTTTCGAATTCTAGAACTCCCAACATTCTATTTTGGAATTCTGCAACACAAACATTCTATTTTGGAATTCTAGAACTCTCAACATTCTATTTTGGAATTCTGGAACTCCCAACATTCTATTTTGGAATTCTAGAACTCCCAACATTCTATTTTAGTATTCTAGAACTCCCAACATTCTATTTTGGAATTCTGCAACACCAACATTCTATCTTGGAATTCTAGAACTCCCAACATTCTATTTTGGAATTCTAGAACTCCCAATATTCTATTTTGGAATTATAGAACTCCCAACATTCTATTTTAGAATTCTAGAACTCCCAACATTCTATTTTGGAATTCTAGAACTCCTAATATTCTATTTTGGAATTCTAGAATGCCCAACATTCTATTACAGTATTCTAGAACTCCTAATACACTATTTTGGTATTCTAGAACTCCCAACATTCTTTTTTTAAATTCTAGAACTCCCAAAATTCTGTTTTGAAATTCTAGAACTCCCAACATTCTATTTTTGAATTCTAGATCTCCCAACATTCTATTTTGGAATTCTAGAACGCACAACATTCTATTACAGTATTCTAGAACTCCTAAAAGACTATTTTGGTATTCTAGAACTTCCAACATTCTTTTTTACAATTCTAGAACTCCCAACATTCTATTTTGGAATTCTAGAACTCCCAACATTCTATTTTGGAATTCTAGATCTCCCAACATTCTATTTTGTAATTCTAGAACACCGACATTCCATTTTCGAATTCTATAACTCCCAACATTCTATTTTGGAATTCTGCAACATCAACATTCTATTTTGGAATTCTAGAACTCCCAACACTCTATTTTGGAATTCTGCAACACCAACATTCTATTTTGGAATTCTAGAACTCCCAACATTCTTTTTTGGAATTCTAGAACTCCCAACATTGTATTTTGGAATTATAGAACTCCCAACATTCTATTTTGGAATTCTAGAACTCCCAACATTCTATTGTGGAATTCAAGAACTCCCAACATTGTATTTTGGAATTCTGCAACACCAACATTATATCTTGGCATTCTAGAACTCCCAATATTCTATTTTGGAATTCTAGAACTCCCAACATTCTATTTTGGAATTAAAGAACTCCCAACATTCTTTTTTGGAATTCTAGAACTCCCAACATTCTATTTTGGAATTCTAAAACTCCCCATATACTGTTCTGAAATTCTAGAACTCCCAACATTTTATTTTGGAACTCTGCAATACCAACATTCTATTTTGGAATTCTAGAACTCCCAACATTCTATTTTAGTATTCTAGAACTCCCAACATTCTATTTTGGAATTCTGCAACACCAACATTCTATCTTGGAATTCTAGAACTCCCAACATTCTATTTTGGAATTCTGCAACACCAACATTATATCTTGGTATTCTAGAACTCCCAATATTCTATTTTGGAATTCTAGAACTCCCAACATTCTATTTTGGAATTATAGAACTCCCAACATTCTATTTTGGAATTCTAGAACTCCCAACATTCTATTTTGGAATTCTAAAACTCCCAATATACTGTTCTGAAATTCTAGAACTCCCAACATTTTATTTTGGAACTCTGCAATACCAACATTCTATTTTGGAATTCTAGAACTCCCAACATTCTATTTTAGTATTCTAGAACTCCCAACATTCTATTTTGGAATTCTGCAACACCAAAATTCTATCTTGGAATTCTAGAACTCCCAACATTCTATTTCAGTATTCTAGAACTCCTAACATACTATTTTGGTATTCTAGTACTCCCAACATTGTTTTTTTTTTAAATTCTAGAACTCCCAACATTCTATTTTGAAATTCTAGAACTCCCAACATTCTATTTTAGAATTCTAGAATGCCCAACATTCTATTTTTAGTATTCTAGATCTCTTAACAGACTATTTTGGAATTCTAGAACTCCCAACATTCTGATTTTGTTTTCTAGAACTCCCAACATACTATTTTGGAATTCTAGAACTACCATCATTCTATTTTGTAATTCTAGAACACCAACATTCCATTTTCGAATTCTAGAACTCCCAACATTCTATTTTGGAATTCTAGAACTCCCAATATTCTATTTTGGAATTATAGAACTCCCAACATTCTATTTTAGTATTCTAGAACTCCCAACATTCTATTTTGGAATTCTAGAACTCCTAATATTCTATTTTGGAATTCTAGAACGCCCAACATTCTATTACAGTATTCTAGAACTCCTAATACACTATTTTGGTATTCTAGAACTCCCATCATTCTTTTTTTAAATTCTAGAACTCCCAAAATTCTGTTTTGAAATTCTAGAACTCCCAACATTCTATTTTTGAATTCTAGATCTCCCAACATTCTATTTTGGAATTCTAGAACGCCCAACATTCTATTACAGTATTCTAGAACTCCTAAAAGACTATTTTGGTATTCTAGAGCTCCCAACATTCTTTTTTACAATTCTAGAACTCCCAACATTCTATTTTGGAATTCTAGATCTCCCAACATTCTATTTTGTAATTCTAGAACACCGACATTCCATTTTCGAATTCTATAACTCCCAACATTCTATTTTGGAATTCTGCAACATCAACATTCTATTTTGGAATTCTAGAACTCCCAACATTCTATTTTGGAATTCTGCAACACCAACATTCTATTTTGGAATTCTAGAACTCCCAACATTCTTTTTTGGAATTCTAGAACTCCCAACATTGTATTTTGGAATTCTAGAACTCCCAACATTCTATTTTGGAATTCTAGAACTCCCAACATTCTATTGTGGAATTCAAGAACTCCCAACATTGTATTTTGGAATTCTGCAACACCAACATTATATCTTGGTATTCTAGAACTCCCAATATTCTATTTTGGAATTCTAGAACTCCCAACATTCTATTTTGGAATTATAGAACTCCCAACATTCTCTTTTGGAATTCTAGAACTCCCAACATTCTATTTTGGAATTCTAAAACTCCCAATATACTGTTCTGAAATTCTAGAACTCCCAACATTTTATTTTGGAACTCTGCAATACCAACATTCTATTTTGGAATTCTAGAATTCCCAACATTCTATTTTGGAATTCTGCAACACCAACATTCTATTTTGCAATTCTAGAACTCCCAACATTCTTTTTTAAATTCTAGAACTCACAACAGTGTATTTTGGAATTCTAGAACTAACAACATTCTATTGTGGAATTCATGAACTCCCAACATTCTATATAGGAATTCAAGAACTCCCAACATTCTATCTTGGACTTCTAGAACTCCCAATATTCTATTTTGGAATTCTAGAACTCCCAACATTCTATTTTGGTATTCTAGAACTCCCAACATTCTATTTTGGATTTCTAGAACTCCCAATATTCTATTTTAGAATTCTAGAACTCCCAACATTATATTTTGGTATTCAAGAACTCTCAACATTCTATTTTGGAATTCTGCAACACCAACATTATATCTTGGTATTCTAGAACTCCAAACATTCTCTTTTGGAATTCTAGAGCTCCCAACATTCTATTTTGGAATTCTACAACACCAACATTCTATCTTGGAATTCTAGTATTCCCAACATTCTATTTTGGAATTCTAGAATGCCCAACATTCTATTACAGTATTCTAGAACTCCTAAAAGACTATTTTGGTATTCTAGAACTCCCAACATTATTTTTTACAATTCTAGAACTCCCAACATTCTATTTTGGAATTCTAGAACTCCCAACATTCTATTTTGGAATTCTAGATCTCCCAACATTCTATTTTGTAATTCTAGAACACCGACATTCCATTTTCGAATTTTATAACTCCCAACATTCTATTTTGGAATTCTGCAACATCAACATTCTATTTTGGAATTCTAGAACTCCCAACATTCTATTTTGGAATTCTAGATCTCCTAATATTCTATTTTGGAATTCTAGAACGCCCAACATTCTATTTCAGTATTCTAGAACTCCTAACATACTATTTTGGTATTCTAGAACTCCCAACATTGTTTTTTTAAATTCTAGAACTCCCAACATTCTATTTTGAAATTCTAGAACTCCCAACATTCTATTTTAGAATTCTAGAATGCCCAACATTCTATTTTTAGTATTCTAGATCTCTTAACAGACTATTTTGGAATTCTAGAACTCCCAAAATTCTTTTTTTTTTTATTCTAGAACCCCAATATTCTATTTTGGAATTCTAGAACTCCCAACATTCTGATTTTGTTTTCTAGAACTCCCAACATACTATTTTGGAATTCTAGAACTCCCAACATTCTATTTTGTAATTCTAGAACACCAACATTCCATTTTCGAATTCTATAACTCCCAACATTCTATTTTGAAATTCTGCAACACAAACATTCTATTTTGGAATTCTAGAACTCTCAACATTCTATTTTGGAATTCTGGAACTCCCAACATTCTATTTTGGAATTATAGAACTCCCAACATTCTATTTTAGTATTCTAGAACTCCCAACATTCTATTTTGGAATTCTAGTACTCCTAATATTCTATTTTGGAATTCTAGAACGCCCAACATTCTATTACAGTATTCTAGAACTCCTAATAGACTATTTTGGTATTCTAGAACTCCCAAGATTCTTTTTTTAAATTCTAGAACTCCCAAAATTCTGTTTTGAAATTCTAGAACTCCCAACATTCTATTTTTGAATTCTAGATCTCCCAACATTCTATTTTGGAATTCTAGAATGCCCAACATTCTATTACAGTATTCTAGAACTCCTAAAAGACTATTTTGGTATTCTAGAACTCCCAACATTCTTTTTTACAATTCTAGAACTCCCAACATTCTATTTTGGAATTCTAGAACTCCCAACATTCTATTTTGGAATTCTAGATCTCCCAACATTCTATTTTGTAATTCTAGAACACCGACATTCCATTTTCGAATTCTATAACTCCCAACATTCTATTTTGGAATTCTGCAACATCAACATTCTATTTTGGAATTCTAGAACTCCCAACATTCTATTTTGGAATTCTGCAACACCAACATTCTATTTTGGAATTCTAGAACTCCCAACATTCTTTTTTGGAATTCTAGAACTCCCAACATTGTATTTTGGAATTCTAGAACTCCCAACATTCTATTTTGGAATTCTAGAACTCCCAACATTCTATTGTGGAATTCAAGAACTCCCAACATTGTATTTTGGAATTCTGCAACACCAACATTATATCTTGGTATTCTAGAACTCCCAATATTCTATTTTGGAATTCTAGAACTCCCAAAATTCTATTTTGGAATTATAGAACTCCCAACATTCTATTTTGGAATTATAGAACTCCAAACATTCTATTTTGGAATTCTAAAACTCCCAATATACTGTTCTGAAATTCTAGAACTCCCAACATTTTATTTTGGAACTCTGCAATACCAACATTCTATTTTGGAATTCTAGAACTCCCAACATTCTATTTTAGTATTCTAGAACTCCCAACATTCTATTTTGGAATTCTGCAACACCAACATTCTATCTTGGAATTCTAGAACTCCCAACATTCTATTTCAGTATTCTAGAACTCCTAACATACTATTTTGGTATTCTAGAACTCCCAACATTTTTTTTTTAAATTCTAGAACTCCCAACATTCTATTTTGAAATTCTAGAACTCCCAACATTCTATTTTAGAATTCTAGAATGCCCAACATTCTATTTTTAGTATTCTAGATCTCTTAACAGACTATTTTGGAATTCTAGAACTCCCAACATTCTTTTTTTTTTTTTAATTCTAGAACCCCAATATTCTATTTTGGAATTCTAGAACTCCCAACATTCTGATTTTGTTTTCTAGAACTCCCAACATACTATTTTGGAATTCTAGAACTCCCAACATTCTATTTTGTAATTCTAGAACACCAACATTCCATTTTCGAATTCTAGAACTCCCAACATTCTATTTTGGAATTCTGCAACACAAACATTCTATTTTGGAATTCTAGAACTCTCAACATTCTATTTTGGAATTCTGGAACTCCCAACATTCTATTTTGGAATTCTAGAACTCCCAACATTCTATTTTAGTATTCTAGAACTCCCAACATTCTATTTTGGAATTCTGCAACACCAACATTCTATCTTGGAATTCTAGAACTCCCAACATTCTATTTTGGAATTCTAGAACTCCCAATATTCTATTTTGGAATTATAGAACTCCCAACATTCTATTTTAGAATTCTAGAACTCCCAACATTCTATTTTGGAATTCTAGAACTCCTAATATTCTATTTTGGAATTCTAGAATGCCCAACATTCTATTACAGTATTCTAGAACTCCTAATACACTATTTTGGTATTCTAGAACTCCCAACATTCTTTTTTTAAATTCTAGAACTCCCAAAATTCTGTTTTGAAATTCTAGAACTCCCAACATTCTATTTTTGAATTCTAGATCTCCCAACATTCTATTTTGGAATTCTAGAACGCCCAACATTCTATTACAGTATTCTAGAACTCCTAAAAGACTATTTTGGTATTCTAGAACTTCCAACATTCTTTTTTACAATTCTAGAACTCCCAACATTCTATTTTGGAATTCTAGAACTCCCAACATTCTATTTTGGAATTCTAGATCTCCCAACATTCTATTTTGTAATTCTAGAACACCGACATTCCATTTTCGAATTCTATAACTCCCAACATTCTATTTTGGAATTCTGCAACATCAACATTCTATTTTGGAATTCTAGAACTCCCAACATTCTATTTTGGAATTCTGCAACACCAACATTCTATTTTGGAATTCTAGAACTCCCAACATTCTTTTTTGGAATTCTAGAACTCCCAACATTGTATTTTGGAATTATAGAACTCCCAACATTCTATTTTGGAATTCTAGAACTCCCAACATTCTATTGTGGAATTCAAGAACTCCCAACATTGTATTTTGGAATTCTGCAACACCAACATTATATCTTGGCATTCTAGAACTCCCAATATTCTATTTTGGAATTCTAGAACTCCCAACATTCTATTTTGGAATTAAAGAACTCCCAACATTCTTTTTTGGAATTCTAGAACTCCCAACATTCTATTTTGGAATTCTAAAACTCCCAATATACTGTTCTGAAATTCTAGAACTCCCAACATTTTATTTTGGAACTCTGCAATACCAACATTCTATTTTGGAATTCTAGAACTCCCAACATTCTATTTTGGAATTCTGCAACACCAACATTCTATTTTGCAATTCTAGAACTCCCAATATTCTATTTTGAAATTCATGAACTCCCAACATTCTATATAGGAATTCAAGAACTCCCAACATTCTATCTTGGACTTCTAGAACTCCCAATATTCTATTTTGAAATTCTAGAACTCCCAACATTCTATTTTAGAATTCTAGAATGCCCAACATTCTATTTTTAGTATTCTAGATCTCTTAACAGACTATTTTGGAATTCTAGAACTCCCAACATTCTGATTTTGTTTTCTAGAACTCCCAACATACTATTTTGGAATTCTAGAACTACCAACATTCTATTTTGTAATTCTAGAACACCAACATTCCAGTTTCGAATTCTAGAACTCCCAACATTCTATTTTGGAATTCTAGAACTCCCAATATTCTATTTTGGAATTATAGAACTCCCAACATTCTATTTTAGTATTCTAGAACTCCCAACATTCTATTTTGGAATTCTAGAACTCCTAATATTCTATTTTGGAATTCTAGAACGCCCAACATTCTATTACAGTATTCTAGAACTCCTAATACACTATTTTGGTATTCTAGAACTCCCATCATTCTTTTTTTAAATTCTAGAACTCCCAAAATTCTGTTTTGAAATTCTAGAACTCCCAACATTCTATTTTAGAATTCTAGAATGCCCAACATTCTATTTTTAGTATTCTAGATCTCTTAACAGACTATTTTGGAATTCTAGAACTCCCAACATTCTGATTTTGTTTTCTAGAACTCCCAACATACTATTTTGGAATTCTAGAACTACCAACATTCTATTTTGTAATTCTAGAACACCAACATTCCATTTTCGAATTCTAGAACTCCCAACATTCTATTTTGGAATTCTAGAACTCCCAATATTCTATTTTGGAATTATAGAACTCCCAACATTCTATTTTAGTATTCTAGAACTCCCAACATTCTATTTTGGAATTCTAGAACTCCTAATATTCTATTTTGGAATTCTAGAACGCCCAACATTCTATTACAGTATTCTAGAACTCCTAATACACTATTTTGGTATTCTAGAACTCCCATCATTCTTTTTTTAAATTCTAGAACTCCCAAAATTCTGTTTTGAAATTCTAGAACTCCCAACATTCTATTTTGAAATTCTAGAACTCCCAACATTCTATTTTAGAATTCTAGAATGCCCAACATTCTATTTTTAGTATTCTATATCTCTTAACAGACTATTTTGGAATTCTAGAACTCCCAACATTCTTTTTTTTTTTTTAATTCTAGAACCCCAATATTCTATTTTGGAATTCTAGAACTCCCAACATTCTGATTTTGTTTTCTAGAACTCCCAACATACTATTTTGGAATTCTAGAACTCCCAACATTCTATTTTGTAATTCTAGAACACCAACATTCCATTTTCGAATTCTAGAACTCCCAACATTCTATTTTGGAATTCTGCAACACAAACATTCTATTTTGGAATTCTAGAACTCTCAACATTCTATTTTGGAATTCTGGAACTCCCAACATTCTATTTTGGAATTCTAGAACTCCCAACATTCTATTTTAGTATTCTAGAACTCCCAACATTCTATTTTGGAATTCTGCAACACCAACATTCTATCTTGGAATTCTAGAACTCCCAACATTCTATTTTGGAATTCTAGAACTCCCAATATTCTATTTTGGAATTATAGAACTCCCAACATTCTATTTTAGAATTCTAGAACTCCCAACATTCTATTTTGGAATTCTAGAACTCCTAATATTCTATTTTGGAATTCTAGAATGCCCAACATTCTATTACAGTATTCTAGAACTCCTAATACACTATTTTGGTATTCTAGAACTCCCAACATTCTTTTTTTAAATTCTAGAACTCCCAAAATTCTGTTTTGAAATTCTAGAACTCCCAACATTCTATTTTTGAATTCTAGATCTCCCAACATTCTATTTTGGAATTCTAGAACGCACAACATTCTATTACAGTATTCTAGAACTCCTAAAAGACTATTTTGGTATTCTAGAACTTCCAACATTCTTTTTTACAATTCTAGAACTCCCAACATTCTATTTTGGAATTCTAGAACTCCCAACATTCTATTTTGGAATTCTAGATCTCCCAACATTCTATTTTGTAATTCTAGAACACCGACATTCCATTTTCGAATTCTATAACTCCCAACATTCTATTTTGGAATTCTGCAACATCAACATTCTATTTTGGAATTCTAGAACTCCCAACACTCTATTTTGGAATTCTGCAACACCAACATTCTATTTTGGAATTCTAGAACTCCCAACATTCTTTTTTGGAATTCTAGAACTCCCAACATTGTATTTTGGAATTATAGAACTCCCAACATTCTATTTTGGAATTCTAGAACTCCCAACATTCTATTGTGGAATTCAAGAACTCCCAACATTGTATTTTGGAATTCTGCAACACCAACATTATATCTTGGCATTCTAGAACTCCCAATATTCTATTTTGGAATTCTAGAACTCCCAACATTCTATTTTGGAATTAAAGAACTCCCAACATTCTTTTTTGGAATTCTAGAACTCCCAACATTCTATTTTGGAATTCTAAAACTCCCCATATACTGTTCTGAAATTCTAGAACTCCCAACATTTTATTTTGGAACTCTGCAATACCAACATTCTATTTTGGAATTCTAGAACTCCCAACATTCTATTTTAGTATTCTAGAACTCCCAACATTCTATTTTGGAATTCTGCAACACCAACATTCTATCTTGGAATTCTAGAACTCCCAACATTCTATTTTGGAATTCTGCAACACCAACATTATATCTTGGTATTCTAGAACTCCCAATATTCTATTTTGGAATTCTAGAACTCCCAACATTCTATTTTGGAATTATAGAACTCCCAACATTCTATTTTGGAATTCTAGAACTCCCAACATTCTATTTTGGAATTCTAAAACTCCCAATATACTGTTCTGAAATTCTAGAACTCCCAACATTTTATTTTGGAACTCTGCAATACCAACATTCTATTTTGGAATTCTAGAACTCCCAACATTCTTTTTTGGAATTCTAGAACTCCCAACATTGTATTTTGGAATTATAGAACTCCCAACATTCTATTTTGGAATTCTAGAACTCCCAACATTCTATTGTGGAATTCAAGAACTCCCAACATTGTATTTTGGAATTCTGCAACACCAACATTATATCTTGGCATTCTAGAACTCCCAATATTCTATTTTGGAATTCTAGAACTCCCAACATTCTATTTTGGAATTAAAGAACTCCCAACATTCTTTTTTGGAATTCTAGAACTCCCAACATTCTATTTTGGAATTCTAAAACTCCCAATATACTGTTCTGAAATTCTAGAACTCCCAACATTTTATTTTGGAACTCTGCAATACCAACATTCTATTTTGGAATTCTAGAACTCCCAACATTCTATTTTGGAATTCTGCAACACCAACATTCTATTTTGCAATTCTAGAACTCCCAATATTCTATTTTGAAATTCATGAACTCCCAACATTCTATATAGGAATTCAAGAACTCCCAACATTCTATTTTGTAATTCTAGAACACCAACATTCCAGTTTCGAATTCTAGAACTCCCAACATTCTATTTTGGAATTCTAGAACTCCCAATATTCTATTTTGGAATTATAGAACTCCCAACATTCTATTTTAGTATTCTAGAACTCCCAACATTCTATTTTGGAATTCTAGAACTCCTAATATTCTATTTTGGAATTCTAGAACGCCCAACATTCTATTACAGTATTCTAGAACTCCTAATACACTATTTTGGTATTCTAGAACTCCCATCATTCTTTTTTTAAATTCTAGAACTCCCAAAATTCTGTTTTGAAATTCTAGAACTCCCAACATTCTATTTTAGAATTCTAGAATGCCCAACATTCTATTTTTAGTATTCTAGATCTCTTAACAGACTATTTTGGAATTCTAGAACTCCCAACATTCTGATTTTGTTTTCTAGAACTCCCAACATACTATTTTGGAATTCTAGAACTACCAACATTCTATTTTGTAATTCTAGAACACCAACATTCCATTTTCGAATTCTAGAACTCCCAACATTCTATTTTGGAATTCTAGAACTCCCAATATTCTATTTTGGAATTATAGAACTCCCAACATTCTATTTTAGTATTCTAGAACTCCCAACATTCTATTTTGGAATTCTAGAACTCCTAATATTCTATTTTGGAATTCTAGAACGCCCAACATTCTATTACAGTATTCTAGAACTCCTAATACACTATTTTGGTATTCTAGAACTCCCATCATTCTTTTTTTAAATTCTAGAACTCCCAAAATTCTGTTTTGAAATTCTAGAACTCCCAACATTCTATTTTGAAATTCTAGAACTCCCAACATTCTATTTTAGAATTCTAGAATGCCCAACATTCTATTTTTAGTATTCTATATCTCTTAACAGACTATTTTGGAATTCTAGAACTCCCAACATTCTTTTTTTTTTTTTAATTCTAGAACCCCAATATTCTATTTTGGAATTCTAGAACTCCCAACATTCTGATTTTGTTTTCTAGAACTCCCAACATACTATTTTGGAATTCTAGAACTCCCAACATTCTATTTTGTAATTCTAGAACACCAACATTCCATTTTCGAATTCTAGAACTCCCAACATTCTATTTTGGAATTCTGCAACACAAACATTCTATTTTGGAATTCTAGAACTCTCAACATTCTATTTTGGAATTCTGGAACTCCCAACATTCTATTTTGGAATTCTAGAACTCCCAACATTCTATTTTAGTATTCTAGAACTCCCAACATTCTATTTTGGAATTCTGCAACACCAACATTCTATCTTGGAATTCTAGAACTCCCAACATTCTATTTTGGAATTCTAGAACTCCCAATATTCTATTTTGGAATTATAGAACTCCCAACATTCTATTTTAGAATTCTAGAACTCCCAACATTCTATTTTGGAATTCTAGAACTCCTAATATTCTATTTTGGAATTCTAGAATGCCCAACATTCTATTACAGTATTCTAGAACTCCTAATACACTATTTTGGTATTCTAGAACTCCCAACATTCTTTTTTTAAATTCTAGAACTCCCAAAATTCTGTTTTGAAATTCTAGAACTCCCAACATTCTATTTTTGAATTCTAGATCTCCCAACATTCTATTTTGGAATTCTAGAACGCACAACATTCTATTACAGTATTCTAGAACTCCTAAAAGACTATTTTGGTATTCTAGAACTTCCAACATTCTTTTTTACAATTCTAGAACTCCCAACATTCTATTTTGGAATTCTAGAACTCCCAACATTCTATTTTGGAATTCTAGATCTCCCAACATTCTATTTTGTAATTCTAGAACACCGACATTCCATTTTCGAATTCTATAACTCCCAACATTCTATTTTGGAATTCTGCAACATCAACATTCTATTTTGGAATTCTAGAACTCCCAACACTC
Organism: Pseudophryne corroboree; assembly: GCF_028390025.1. NCBI lineage: Eukaryota > Metazoa > Chordata > Amphibia > Anura > Myobatrachidae > Pseudophryne > Pseudophryne corroboree. The sequence continues at coordinate 369,337,976 of NC_086448.1, read as the reverse complement.
TATTTTGGAATTCTGCAACACCAACATTCTATTTTGGAATTCTAGAACTCCCAACATTCTTTTTTGGAATTCTAGAACTCCCAACATTGTATTTTGGAATTATAGAACTCCCAACATTCTATTTTGGAATTCTAGAACTCCCAACATTCTATTGTGGAATTCAAGAACTCCCAACATTGTATTTTGGAATTCTGCAACACCAACATTATATCTTGGCATTCTAGAACTCCCAATATTCTATTTTGGAATTCTAGAACTCCCAACATTCTATTTTGGAATTAAAGAACTCCCAACATTCTTTTTTGGAATTCTAGAACTCCCAACATTCTATTTTGGAATTCTAAAACTCCCCATATACTGTTCTGAAATTCTAGAACTCCCAACATTTTATTTTGGAACTCTGCAATACCAACATTCTATTTTGGAATTCTAGAACTCCCAACATTCTATTTTAGTATTCTAGAACTCCCAACATTCTATTTTGGAATTCTGCAACACCAACATTCTATCTTGGAATTCTAGAACTCCCAACATTCTATTTTGGAATTCTGCAACACCAACATTATATCTTGGTATTCTAGAACTCCCAATATTCTATTTTGGAATTCTAGAACTCCCAACATTCTATTTTGGAATTATAGAACTCCCAACATTCTATTTTGGAATTCTAGAACTCCCAACATTCTATTTTGGAATTCTAAAACTCCCAATATACTGTTCTGAAATTCTAGAACTCCCAACATTTTATTTTGGAACTCTGCAATACCAACATTCTATTTTGGAATTCTAGAACTCCCAACATTCTATTTTAGTATTCTAGAACTCCCAACATTCTATTTTGGAATTCTGCAACACCAAAATTCTATCTTGGAATTCTAGAACTCCCAACATTCTATTTCAGTATTCTAGAACTCCTAACATACTATTTTGGTATTCTAGTACTCCCAACATTGTTTTTTTTTTAAATTCTAGAACTCCCAACATTCTATTTTGAAATTCTAGAACTCCCAACATTCTATTTTAGAATTCTAGAATGCCCAACATTCTATTTTTAGTATTCTAGATCTCTTAACAGACTATTTTGGAATTCTAGAACTCCCAACATTCTGATTTTGTTTTCTAGAACTCCCAACATACTATTTTGGAATTCTAGAACTACCAACATTCTATTTTGTAATTCTAGAACACCAACATTCCATTTTCGAATTCTAGAACTCCCAACATTCTATTTTGGAATTCTAGAACTCCCAATATTCTATTTTGGAATTATAGAACTCCCAACATTCTATTTTAGTATTCTAGAACTCCCAACATTCTATTTTGGAATTCTAGAACTCCTAATATTCTATTTTGGAATTCTAGAACGCCCAACATTCTATTACAGTATTCTAGAACTCCTAATACACTATTTTGGTATTCTAGAACTCCCATCATTCTTTTTTTAAATTCTAGAACTCCCAAAATTCTGTTTTGAAATTCTAGAACTCCCAACATTCTATTTTTGAATTCTAGATCTCCCAACATTCTATTTTGGAATTCTAGAACGCCCAACATTCTATTACAGTATTCTAGAACTCCTAAAAGACTATTTTGGTATTCTAGAGCTCCCAACATTCTTTTTTACAATTCTAGAACTCCCAACATTCTATTTTGGAATTCTAGATCTCCCAACATTCTATTTTGTAATTCTAGAACACCGACATTCCATTTTCGAATTCTATAACTCCCAACATTCTATTTTGGAATTCTGCAACATCAACATTCTATTTTGGAATTCTAGAACTCCCAACATTCTATTTTGGAATTCTGCAACACCAACATTCTATTTTGGAATTCTAGAACTCCCAACATTCTTTTTTGGAATTCTAGAACTCCCAACATTGTATTTTGGAATTCTAGAACTCCCAACATTCTATTTTGGAATTCTAGAACTCCCAACATTCTATTGTGGAATTCAAGAACTCCCAACATTGTATTTTGGAATTCTGCAACACCAACATTATATCTTGGTATTCTAGAACTCCCAATATTCTATTTTGGAATTCTAGAACTCCCAACATTCTATTTTGGAATTATAGAACTCCCAACATTCTCTTTTGGAATTCTAGAACTCCCAACATTCTATTTTGGAATTCTAAAACTCCCAATATACTGTTCTGAAATTCTAGAACTCCCAACATTTTATTTTGGAACTCTGCAATACCAACATTCTATTTTGGAATTCTAGAATTCCCAACATTCTATTTTGGAATTCTGCAACACCAACATTCTATTTTGCAATTCTAGAACTCCCAACATTCTTTTTTACATTCTAGAACTCACAACAGTGTATTTTGGAATTCTAGAACTAACAACATTCTATTGTGGAATTCATGAACTCCCAACATTCTATATAGGAATTCAAGAACTCCCAACATTCTATCTTGGACTTCTAGAACTCCCAATATTCTATTTTGGAATTCTAGAACTCCCAACATTCTATTTTGGTATTCTAGAACTCCCAACATTCTATTTTGGATTTCTAGAACTCCCAATATTCTATTTTAGAATTCTAGAACTCCCAACATTATATTTTGGTATTCAAGAACTCTCAACATTCTATTTTGGAATTCTGCAACACCAACATTATATCTTGGTATTCTAGAACTCCAAACATTCTCTTTTGGAATTCTAGAGCTCCCAACATTCTATTTTGGAATTCTACAACACCAACATTCTATCTTGGAATTCTAGTATTCCCAACATTCTATTTTGGAATTCTAGAATGCCCAACATTCTATTACAGTATTCTAGAACTCCTAAAAGACTATTTTGGTATTCTAGAACTCCCAACATTATTTTTTACAATTCTAGAACTCCCAACATTCTATTTTGGAATTCTAGAACTCCCAACATTCTATTTTGGAATTCTAGATCTCCCAACATTCTATTTTGTAATTCTAGAACACCGACATTCCATTTTCGAATTTTATAACTCCCAACATTCTATTTTGGAATTCTGCAACATCAACATTCTATTTTGGAATTCTAGAACTCCCAACATTCTATTTTGGAATTCTAGATCTCCTAATATTCTATTTTGGAATTCTAGAACGCCCAACATTCTATTTCAGTATTCTAGAACTCCTAACATACTATTTTGGTATTCTAGAACTCCCAACATTGTTTTTTTAAATTCTAGAACTCCCAACATTCTATTTTGAAATTCTAGAACTCCCAACATTCTATTTTAGAATTCTAGAATGCCCAACATTCTATTTTTAGTATTCTAGATCTCTTAACAGACTATTTTGGAATTCTAGAACTCCCAAAATTCTTTTTTTTTTTATTCTAGAACCCCAATATTCTATTTTGGAATTCTAGAACTCCCAACATTCTGATTTTGTTTTCTAGAACTCCCAACATACTATTTTGGAATTCTAGAACTCCCAACATTCTATTTTGTAATTCTAGAACACCAACATTCCATTTTCGAATTCTATAACTCCCAACATTCTATTTTGAAATTCTGCAACACAAACATTCTATTTTGGAATTCTAGAACTCTCAACATTCTATTTTGGAATTCTGGAACTCCCAACATTCTATTTTGGAATTATAGAACTCCCAACATTCTATTTTAGTATTCTAGAACTCCCAACATTCTATTTTGGAATTCTAGTACTCCTAATATTCTATTTTGGAATTCTAGAACGCCCAACATTCTATTACAGTATTCTAGAACTCCTAATAGACTATTTTGGTATTCTAGAACTCCCAAGTTTCTTTTTTTAAATTCTAGAACTCCCAAAATTCTGTTTTGAAATTCTAGAACTCCCAACATTCTATTTTTGAATTCTAGATCTCCCAACATTCTATTTTGGAATTCTAGAATGCCCAACATTCTATTACAGTATTCTAGAACTCCTAAAAGACTATTTTGGTATTCTAGAACTCCCAACATTCTTTTTTACAATTCTAGAACTCCCAACATTCTATTTTGGAATTCTAGAACTCCCAACATTCTATTTTGGAATTCTAGATCTCCCAACATTCTATTTTGTAATTCTAGAACACCGACATTCCATTTTCGAATTCTATAACTCCCAACATTCTATTTTGGAATTCTGCAACATCAACATTCTATTTTGGAATTCTAGAACTCCCAACATTCTATTTTGGAATTCTGCAACACCAACATTCTATTTTGGAATTCTAGAACTCCCAACATTCTTTTTTGGAATTCTAGAACTCCCAACATTGTATTTTGGAATTCTAGAACTCCCAACATTCTATTTTGGAATTCTAGAACTCCCAACATTCTATTGTGGAATTCAAGAACTCCCAACATTGTATTTTGGAATTCTGCAACACCAACATTATATCTTGGTATTCTAGAACTCCCAATATTCTATTTTGGAATTCTAGAACTCCCAAAATTCTATTTTGGAATTATAGAACTCCCAACATTCTATTTTGGAATTATAGAACTCCAAACATTCTATTTTGGAATTCTAAAACTCCCAATATACTGTTCTGAAATTCTAGAACTCCCAACATTTTATTTTGGAACTCTGCAATACCAACATTCTATTTTGGAATTCTAGAACTCCCAACATTCTATTTTAGTATTCTAGAACTCCCAACATTCTATTTTGGAATTCTGCAACACCAACATTCTATCTTGGAATTCTAGAACTCCCAACATTCTATTTCAGTATTCTAGAACTCCTAACATACTATTTTGGTATTCTAGAACTCCCAACATTTTTTTTTTAAATTCTAGAACTCCCAACATTCTATTTTGAAATTCTAGAACTCCCAACATTCTATTTTAGAATTCTAGAATGCCCAACATTCTATTTTTAGTATTCTAGATCTCTTAACAGACTATTTTGGAATTCTAGAACTCCCAACATTCTTTTTTTTTTTTAATTCTAGAACCCCAATATTCTATTTTGGAATTCTAGAACTCCCAACATTCTGATTTTGTTTTCTAGAACTCCCAACATACTATTTTGGAATTCTAGAACTCCCAACATTCTATTTTGTAATTCTAGAACACCAACATTCCATTTTCGAATTCTAGAACTCCCAACATTCTATTTTGGAATTCTGCAACACAAACATTCTATTTTGGAATTCTAGAACTCTCAACATTCTATTTTGGAATTCTGGAACTCCCAACATTCTATTTTGGAATTCTAGAACTCCCAACATTCTATTTTAGTATTCTAGAACTCCCAACATTCTATTTTGGAATTCTGCAACACCAACATTCTATCTTGGAATTCTAGAACTCCCAACATTCTATTTTGGAATTCTAGAACTCCCAATATTCTATTTTGGAATTATAGAACTCCCAACATTCTATTTTAGAATTCTAGAACTCCCAACATTCTATTTTGGAATTCTAGAACTCCTAATATTCTATTTTGGAATTCTAGAATGCCCAACATTCTATTACAGTATTCTAGAACTCCTAATACACTATTTTGGTATTCTAGAACTCCCAACATTCTTTTTTTAAATTCTAGAACTCCCAAAATTCTGTTTTGAAATTCTAGAACTCCCAACATTCTATTTTTGAATTCTAGATCTCCCAACATTCTATTTTGGAATTCTAGAACGCCCAACATTCTATTACAGTATTCTAGAACTCCTAAAAGACTATTTTGGTATTCTAGAACTTCCAACATTCTTTTTTACAATTCTAGAACTCCCAACATTCTATTTTGGAATTCTAGAACTCCCAACATTCTATTTTGGAATTCTAGATCTCCCAACATTCTATTTTGTAATTCTAGAACACCGACATTCCATTTTCGAATTCTATAACTCCCAACATTCTATTTTGGAATTCTGCAACATCAACATTCTATTTTGGAATTCTAGAACTCCCAACATTCTATTTTGGAATTCTGCAACACCAACATTCTATTTTGGAATTCTAGAACTCCCAACATTCTTTTTTGGAATTCTAGAACTCCCAACATTGTATTTTGGAATTATAGAACTCCCAACATTCTATTTTGGAATTCTAGAACTCCCAACATTCTATTGTGGAATTCAAGAACTCCCAACATTGTATTTTGGAATTCTGCAACACCAACATTATATCTTGGCATTCTAGAACTCCCAATATTCTATTTTGGAATTCTAGAACTCCCAACATTCTATTTTGGAATTAAAGAACTCCCAACATTCTTTTTTGGAATTCTAGAACTCCCAACATTCTATTTTGGAATTCTAAAACTCCCAATATACTGTTCTGAAATTCTAGAACTCCCAACATTTTATTTTGGAACTCTGCAATACCAACATTCTATTTTGGAATTCTAGAACTCCCAACATTCTATTTTGGAATTCTGCAACACCAACATTCTATTTTGCAATTCTAGAACTCCCAATATTCTATTTTGAAATTCATGAACTCCCAACATTCTATATAGGAATTCAAGAACTCCCAACATTCTATCTTGGACTTCTAGAACTCCCAATATTCTATTTTGAAATTCTAGAACTCCCAACATTCTAGTTTGGTATTCTAGAACTCCCAACATTCTATTTTGGAATTCTAGAACTCCCAATATTCTATTTTGGAATTCTAAAACTCCCAATATACTGTTCTGAAATTCTAGAACTCCCAACATTTTATTTTGGAACTCTGCAATACCAACATTCTATTTTGGAATTCTAGAACTCCAAACATTCTATTTTAGTATTCTAGAACTCCCAACATTCTATTTTGGAATTCTGCAACACCAACATTATATCTTGGTATTCTAGAACTCCAAACATTCTCTTTTGGAATTCTAGAGCTCCCAACATTCTATTTTGGAATTCTACAACACCAACATTCTATCTTGGAATTCTAGTATTCCCAACATTCTATTTTGGAATTCTAGAACGCCCAACATTCTATTACAGTATTCTAGAACTCCTAAAAGACTATTTTGGTATTCTAGAACTCCCAACATTCTTTTTTACAATTCTAGAACTCCCAACATTCTATTTTGGAATTCTAGAACTCCCAACATTCTATTTTGGAATTCTAGATCTCCCAACATTCTATTTTGTAATTCTAGAACACCGACATTCCATTTTCGAATTCTATAACTCCCAACATTCTATTTTGGAATTCTGCAACATCAACATTCTATTTTGGAATTCTAGAACTCCCAACATTCTTTTTTGGAATTCTAGAACTCCCAACATTGTATTTTGGAATTCTAGAACTCCCAACATTCTATTTTGGAATTCTAGAACTCCCAACATTCTATTGTGGAATTCAAGAACTCCCAACATTGTATTTTGGAATTCTGCAACACCAACATTATATCTTGGTATTCTAGAACTCCCAATATTCTATTTTGGAATTCTAGAACTCCCAACATTCTATTTTGGAATTATAGAACTCCCAACATTCTTTTGGAATTCTAGAACTCCCAACATTCTATTTTGGAATTCTAAAACTCCCAATATACTGTTCTGAAATTCTAGAACTCCCAACATTTTATTTTGGAACTCTGCAATACCAACATTCTATTTTGGAATTCTAGAACTCCAAACATTCTATTTTAGTATTCTAGAACTCCCAACATTCTATTTTGGAATTCTGCAACACCAACATTATATCTTGGTATTCTAGAACTCCAAACATTCTCTTTTGGAATTCTAGAGCTCCCAACATTCTTTTTGGAATTCTAGATTTCCCAACATTCTATTTTAGAATTCTGCAAAACCAACATTCTATCTTGGAACTCTAGAACTCCCAACATTCTATTTTGGAATTCTAGAACTCCCAACATTCAATTTTGTTATTCTAGAACACCAACATTCCATTTTCGAATTCTAGAACTCCCAACATTCTATTTTGGAAATCTGCAACACAAACATTCTATTTTGGAATTCTAGAACTCTCAACATTCTATTTTGGAATTCTGGAACTCCCAACATTCTATTTTGGAATTCTAGAACTCCCAACATTCTATTTTGGTATTCTAGAACTCCCAACATTCTATTTTGGAATTCTGCAACACCAACATTCTATCTTGGAATTCTAGAACTCCCAATATTCTATTTTGGAATTCTAGAACTCCCAACATTCTATTTTAGAATTCTAGAACTCCCAACATTCTATTTTGGAATTCTAGAACTCCTAATATTCTATTTTGGAATTCTAGAATGCCCAACATTCTATTACAGTATTCTAGAACTCCTAATACACTATTTTGGTATTCTAGAACTCCCAACATTCTTTTTTTAAATTCTAGAACTCCCAAAATTCTGTTTTGAAATTCTAGAACTCCCAACATTCTATTTTTGAATTCTAGATCTCCCAACATTCTATTTTGGAATTCTAGAACGCCCAACATTCTATTACAGTATTCTAGAACTCCTAAAAGACTATTTTGGTATTCTAGAACTTCCAACATTCTTTTTTACAATTCTAGAACTCCCAACATTCTATTTTGGAATTCTAGAACTCCCAACATTCTATTTTGGAATTCTAGATCTCCCAACATTCTATTTTGTAATTCTAGAACACCGACATTCCATTTTCGAATTCTATAACTCCCAACATTCTATTTTGGAATTCTGCAACATCAACATTCTATTTTGGAATTCTAGAACTCCCAACATTCTATTTTGGAATTCTGCAACACCAACATTCTATTTTGGAATTCTAGAACTCCCAACATTCTTTTTTGGAATTCTAGAACTCCCAACATTGTATTTTGGAATTATAGAACTCCCAACATTCTATTGTGGAATTCAAGAACTCCCAACATTGTATTTTGGAATTCTGCAACACCAACATTATATCTTGGCATTCTAGAACTCCCAATATTCTATTTTGGAATTCTAGAACTCCCAACATTCTATTTTGGAATTCTAGAACTCCCAACATTCTATTTTGGAATTAAAGAACTCCCAACATTCTTTTTTGGAATTCTAGAACTCCCAACATTCTATTTTGGAATTCTAAAACTCCCAATATACTGTTCTGAAATTCTAGAACTCCCAACATTTTATTTTGGAATTCTGCAACACCAACATTATATCTTGGCATTCTAGAACTCCCAATATTCTATTTTGGAATTCTAGAACTCCCAACATTCTATTTTGGAATTCTAGAACTCCCAACATTCTATTTTGGAATTAAAGAACTCCCAACATTCTTTTTTGGAATTCTAGAACTCCCAACATTCTATTTTGGAATTCTAAAACTCCCAATATACTGTTCTGAAATTCTAGAACTCCCAACATTTTATTTTGGAACTCTGCAATACCAACATTCTGTTTTGGAATTCTAGAACTCCCAACATTCTATTTTGGAATTCTGCAACACCAACATTCTATTTTGCAATTCTAGAACTCCCAACATTCTTTTTTGAATTCTAGAACTCACAACAGTGTATTTTGGAATTCTAGAACTAACAACATTCTATTGTGGAATTCATGAACTCCCAACATTCTATATAGGAATTCAAGAACTCCCAACATTCTATCTTGGACTTCTAGAACTCCCAATATTCTATTTTGAAATTCTAGAACTCCCAACATTCTATTTTGGTATTCTAGAACTCCCAACATTCTATTTTGGAATTCTAGAACTCCCAATATTCTATTTTAGAATTCTAGAACTCCCAACATTATATTTTGGTATTCAAGAACTCTCAACATTCTATTTTGGAATTCTGCAACACCAAAATTATATCTTGGTATTCTAGAACTCCAAACATTCTCTTTTGGAATTCTAGAGCTCCCAACATTCTATTTTGGAATTCTCGATTTCCCAACATTCTATTTTGGAATTCTAGAACGCCCAACATTCTATTACAGTATTCTAGAACTCCTAAAAGACTATTTTGGTATTCTAGAACTCCCAACATTCTTTTTTACAATTCTAGAACTCCCAACATTCTATTTTGGAATTCTAGAACTCCCAACATTCTATTTTGGAATTCTAGATCTCCCAACATTCTATTTTGTAATTCTAGAACACCGACATTCCATTTTCGAATTCTATAACTCCCAACATTCTATTTTGGAATTCTGCAACATCAACATTCTATTTTGGAATTCTAGAACTCCCAACATTCTATTTTGGAATTCTGCAACACCAACATTCTATTTTGGAATTCTAGAACTCCCAACATTCTTTTTTGGAATTCTAGAACTCCCAACATTGTATTTTGGAATTCTAGAACTCCCAACATTCTATTTTGGAATTCTAGAACTCCCAACATTCTATTGTGGAATTCAAGAACTCCCAACATTGTATTTTGGAATTCTAGAACTCCCAACATTCTATTTTGGAATTCTAGAACTCCCAACATTCTATTGTGGAATTCTAGAACTCCCAACATTCTTTTTTTTTTTTAATTCTAGAACCCCAATATTCTATTTTGGAATTCTAGAACTCCCAACATTCTGATTTTGTTTTCTAGAACTCCCAACATACTACTTTGGAATTCTAGAACTCCCAACATTCTATTTTGTAATTCTAGAACACCAACATTCCATTTTCGAATTCTAGAACTCCCAACATTCTATTTTGGAATTCTGCAACACAAACATTCTATTTTGGAATTCTAGAACTCTCAACATTCTATTTTGGAATTCTGGAACTCCCAACATTCTATTTTGGAATTATAGAACTCCCAACATTCTATTTTGGAATTATAGAACTCCAAACATTCTATTTTGGAATTCTAAAACTCCCAATATACTGTTCTGAAATTCTAGAACTCCCAACATTTTATTTTGGAACTCTGCAATACCAACATTCTATTTTGGAATTCTAGAACTCCCAACATTCTATTTTAGTATTCTAGAACTCCCAACATTCTATTTTGGAATTCTGCAACACCAACATTCTATCTTGGAATTCTAGAACTCCCAACATTCTATTTCAGTATTCTAGAACTCCTAACATACTATTTTGGTATTCTAGAACTCCCAACATTTTTTTTTTAAATTCTAGAACTCCCAACATTCTATTTTGAAATTCTAGAACTCCCAACATTCTATTTTAGAATTCTAGAATGCCCAACATTCTATTTTTAGTATTCTAGATCTCTTAACAGACTATTTTGGAATTCTAGAACTCCCAACATTCTTTTTTTTTTAATTCTAGAACCCCAATATTCTATTTTGGAATTCTAGAACTCCCAACATTCTGATTTTGTTTTCTAGAACTCCCAACATACTATTTTGGAATTCTAGAACTCCCAACATTCTATTTTGTAATTCTAGAACACCAACATTCCATTTTCGAATTCTAGAACTCCCAACATTCTATTTTGGAATTCTGCAACACAAACATTCTATTTTGGAATTCTAGAACTCTCAACATTCTATTTTGGAATTCTGGAACTCCCAACATTCTATTTTGGAATTCTAGAACTCCCAACATTCTATTTTAGTATTCTAGAACTCCCAACATTCTATTTTGGAATTCTGCAACACCAACATTCTATCTTGGAATTCTAGAACTCCCAACATTCTATTTTGGAATTCTAGAACTCCCAATATTCTATTTTGGAATTATAGAACTCCCAACATTCTATTTTAGAATTCTAGAACTCCCAACATTCTATTTTGGAATTCTAGAACTCCTAATATTCTATTTTGGAATTCTAGAATGCCCAACATTCTATTACAGTATTCTAGAACTCCTAATACACTATTTTGGTATTCTAGAACTCCCAACATTCTTTTTTTAAATTCTAGAACTCCCAAAATTCTGTTTTGAAATTCTAGAACTCCCAACATTCTATTTTTGAATTCTAGATCTCCCAACATTCTATTTTGGAATTCTAGAACTCCCAACATTCTATTTTGGAATTCTGCAACACCAACATTCTATTTTGGAATTCTAGAACTCCCAACATTCTTTTTTGGAATTCTAGAACTCCCAACATTGTATTTTGGAATTATAGAACTCCCAACATTCTATTTTGGAATTCTAGAACTCCCAACATTCTATTGTGGAATTCAAGAACTCCCAACATTGTATTTTGGAATTCTGCAACACCAACATTATATCTTGGCATTCTAGAACTCCCAACATTCTATTTTGGAATTCTGCAACACCAACATTATATCTTGGTATTCTAGAACTCCCAATATTCTATTTTGGAATTCTAGAACTCCCAACATTCTATTTTGGAATTATAGAACTCCCAACATTCTATTTTGGAATTCTAGAACTCCCAACATTCTATTTTGGAATTCTAAAACTCCCAATATACTGTTCTGAAATTCTAGAACTCCCAACATTTTATTTTGGAACTCTGCAATACCAACATTCTATTTTGGAATTCTAGAACTCCCAACATTCTATTTTAGTATTCTAGAACTCCCAACATTCTATTTTGGAATTCTGCAACACCAAAATTCTATCTTGGAATTCTAGAACTCCCAACATTCTATTTCAGTATTCTAGAACTCCTAACATACTATTTTGGTATTCTAGAACTCCCAACATTGTTTTTTTTTTTAATTCTAGAACTCCCAACATTCTATTTTGAAATTCTAGAACTCCCAACATTCTATTTTAGAATTCTAGAATGCCCAACATTCTATTTTTAGTATTCTAGATCTCTTAACAGACTATTTTGGAATTCTAGAACTCCCAACATTCTGATTTTGTTTTCTAGAACTCCCAACATACTATTTTGGAATTCTAGAACTACCAACATTCTATTTTGTAATTCTAGAACACCAACATTCCATTTTCGAATTCTAGAACTCCCAACATTCTATTTTGGAATTCTAGAACTCCCAATATTCTATTTTGGAATTATAGAACTCCCAACATTCTATTTTAGTATTCTAGAACTCCCAACATTCTATTTTGGAATTCTAGAACTCCTAATATTCTATTTTGGAATTCTAGAACGCCCAACATTCTATTACAGTATTCTAGAACTCCTAATACACTATTTTGGTATTCTAGAACTCCCATCATTCTTTTTTTAAATTCTAGAACTCCCAAAATTCTGTTTTGAAATTCTAGAACTCCCAACATTCTATTTTAGAATTCTAGAATGCCCAACATTCTATTTTTAGTATTCTAGATCTCTTAACAGACTATTTTGGAATTCTAGAACTCCCAACATTCTGATTTTGTTTTCTAGAACTCCCAACATACTATTTTGGAATTCTAGAACTACCAACATTCTATTTTGTAATTCTAGAACACCAACATTCCATTTTCGAATTCTAGAACTCCCAACATTCTATTTTGGAATTCTAGAACTCCTAATATTCTATTTTGGAATTCTAGAACGCCCAACATTCTATTACAGTATTCTAGAACTCCTAATACACTATTTTGGTATTCTAGAACTCCCATCATTCTTTTTTTAAATTCTAGAACTCCCAAAATTCTGTTTTGAAATTCTAGAACTCCCAACATTCTATTTTGAAATTCTAGAACTCCCAACATTCTATTTTAGAATTCTAGAATGCCCAACATTCTATTTTTAGTATTCTAGATCTCTTAACAGACTATTTTGGAATTCTAGAACTCCCAACATTCTTTTTTTTTTTTAATTCTAGAACCCCAATATTCTATTTTGGAATTCTAGAACTCCCAACATTCTGATTTTGTTTTCTAGAACTCCCAACATACTATTTTGGAATTCTAGAACTCCCAACATTCTATTTTGTAATTCTAGAACACCAACATTCCATTTTCGAATTCTAGAACTCCCAACATTCTATTTTGGAATTCTGCAACACAAACATTCTATTTTGGAATTCTAGAACTCTCAACATTCTATTTTGGAATTCTGGAACTCCCAACATTCTATTTTGGAATTCTAGAACTCCCAACATTCTATTTTAGTATTCTAGAACTCCCAACATTCTATTTTGGAATTCTAGAACTCCCAATATTCTATTTTGGAATTATAGAACTCCCAACATTCTATTTTAGAATTCTAGAACTCCCAACATTCTATTTTGGAATTCTAGAACTCCTAATATTCTATTTTGGAATTCTAGAATGCCCAACATTCTATTACAGTATTCTAGAACTCCTAATACACTATTTTGGTATTCTAGAACTCCCAACATTCTTTTTTTAAATTCTAGAACTCCCAAAATTCTGTTTTGAAATTCTAGAACTCCCAACATTCTATTTTTGAATTCTAGATCTCCCAACATTCTATTTTGGAATTCTAGAACGCCCAACATTCTATTACAGTATTCTAGAACTCCTAAAAGACTATTTTGGTATTCTAGAACTTCCAACATTCTTTTTTACAATTCTAGAACTCCCAACATTCTATTTTGGAATTCTAGAACTCCCAACATTCTATTTTGGAATTCTAGATCTCCCAACATTCTATTTTGTAATTCTAGAACACCGACATTCCATTTTCGAATTCTATAACTCCCAACATTCTATTTTGGAATTCTGCAACATCAACATTCTATTTTGGAATTCTAGAACTCCCAACACTCTATTTTGGAATTCTGCAACACCAACATTCTATTTTGGAATTCTAGAACTCCAAACATTCTTTTTTGGAATTCTAGAACTCCCAACATTGTATTTTGGAATTATAGAACTCCCAACATTCTATTTTGGAATTCTAGAACTCCCAACATTCTATTGTGGAATTCAAGAACTCCCAACATTGTATTTTGGAATTCTGCAACACCAACATTATATCTTGGCATTCTAGAACTCCCAATATTCTATTTTGGAATTCTAGAACTCCCAACATTCTATTTTGGAATTAAAGAACTCCCAACATTCTTTTTTGGAATTCTAGAACTCCCAACATTCTATTTTGGAATTCTAAAACTCCCAATATACTGTTCTGAAATTCTAGAACTCCCAACATTTTATTTTGGAACTCTGCAATACCAACATTCTATTTTGGAATTCTAGAACTCCCAACATTCTATTTTAGTATTCTAGAACTCCCAACATTCTATTTTGGAATTCTGCAACACCAACATTCTATCTTGGAATTCTAGAACTCCCAACATTCTATTTTGGAATTCTGCAACACCAACATTATATCTTGGTATTCTAGAACTCCCAATATTCTATTTTGGAATTCTAGAACTCCCAACATTCTATTTTGGAATTATAGAACTCCCAACATTCTATTTTGGAATTCTAGAACTCCCAACATTCTATTTTGGAATTCTAAAACTCCCAATATACTGTTCTGAAATTCTAGAACTCCCAACATTTTATTTTGGAACTCTGCAATACCAACATTCTATTTTGGAATTCTAGAACTCCCAACATTCTATTTTAGTATTCTAGAACTCCCAACATTCTATTTTGGAATTCTGCAACACCAAAATTCTATCTTGGAATTCTAGAACTCCCAACATTCTATTTCAGTATTCTAGAACTCCTAACATACTATTTTGGTATTCTAGAACTCCCAACATTGTTTTTTTTTTTAAATTCTAGAACTCCCAACATTCTATTTTGAAATTCTAGAACTCCCAACATTCTATTTTAGAATTCTAGAATGCCCAACATTCTATTTTTAGTATTCTAGATCTCTTAACAGACTATTTTGGAATTCTAGAACTCCCAACATTCTGATTTTGTTTTCTAGAACTCCCAACATACTATTTTGGAATTCTAGAACTACCAACATTCTATTTTGTAATTCTAGAACACCAACATTCCATTTTCGAATTCTAGAACTCCCAACATTCTATTTTGGAATTCTAGAACTCCCAATATTCTATTTTGGAATTATAGAACTCCCAACATTCTATTTTAGTATTCTAGAACTCCCAACATTCTATTTTGGAATTCTAGAACTCCTAATATTCTATTTTGGAATTCTAGAACGCCCAACATTCTATTACAGTATTCTAGAACTCCTAATACACTATTTTGGTATTCTAGAACTCCCATCATTCTTTTTTTAAATTCTAGAACTCCCAAAATTCTGTTTTGAAATTCTAGAACTCCCAACATTCTATTTTTGAATTCTAGATCTCCCAACATTCTATTTTGGAATTCTAGAACGCCCAACATTCTATTACAGTATTCTAGAACTCCTAAAAGACTATTTTGGTATTCTAGAACTCCCAACATTCTTTTTTACAATTCTAGAACTCCCAACATTCTATTTTGGAATTCTAGATCTCCCAACATTCTATTTTGTAATTCTAGAACACCGACATTCCATTTTCGAATTCTATAACTCCCAACATTCTATTTTGGAATTCTGCAACATCAACATTCTATTTTGGAATTCTAGAACTCCCAACATTCTATTTTGGAATTCTGCAACACCAACATTCTATTTTGGAATTCTAGAACTCCCAACATTCTTTTTTGGAATTCTAGAACTCCCAACATTGTATTTTGGAATTCTAGAACTCCCAACATTCTATTTTGGAATTCTAGAACTCCCAACATTCTATTGTGGAATTCAAGAACTCCCAACATTGTATTTTGGAATTCTGCAACACCAACATTATATCTTGGTATTCTAGAACTCCCAATATTCTATTTTGGAATTCTAGAACTCCCAACATTCTATTTTGGAATTATAGAACTCCCAACATTCTCTTTTGGAATTCTAGAACTCCCAACATTCTATTTTGGAATTCTAAAACTCCCAATATACTGTTCTGAAATTCTAGAACTCCCAACATTTTATTTTGGAACTCTGCAATACCAACATTCTATTTTGGAATTCTAGAATTCCCAACATTCTATTTTGGAATTCTGCAACACCAACATTCTATTTTGCAATTCTAGAACTCCCAACATTCTTTTTTAAATTCTAGAACTCACAACAGTGTATTTTGGAATTCTAGAACTAACAACATTCTATTGTGGAATTCATGAACTCCCAACATTCTATATAGGAATTCAAGAACTCCCAACATTCTATCTTGGACTTCTAGAACTCCCAATATTCTATTTTGGAATTCTAGAACTCCCAACATTCTATTTTGGTATTCTAGAACTCCCAACATTATATTTTGGATTTCTAGAACTCCCAATATTCTATTTTAGAATTCTAGAACTCCCAACATTATATTTTGGTATTCAAGAACTCTCAACAATCTATTTTGGAATTCTGCAACACCAACATTATATCTTGGTATTCTAGAACTCCAAACATTCTCTTTTGGAATTCTAGAGCTCCCAACATTCTATTTTGGAATTCTACAACACCAACATTCTATCTTGGAATTCTAGTATTCCCAACATTCTATTTTGGAATTCTAGAACGCCCAACATTCTATTTTGGAATTCTAGAACTCCCAATATTCTATTTTGGAATTATAGAACTCCCAACATTCTATTTTAGAATTCTAGAACTCCCAACATTCTATTTTGGAATTCTAGAACTCCTAATATTCTATTTTGGAATTCTAGAATGCCCAACATTCTATTACAGTATTCTAGAACTCCTAATACACTATTTTGGTATTCTAGAACTCCCAACATTCTTTTTTTAAATTCTAGAACTCCCAAAATTCTGTTTTGAAATTCTAGAACTCCCAACATTCTATTTTTGAATTCTAGATCTCCCAACATTCTATTTTGGAATTCTAGAACGCCCAACATTCTATTACAGTATTCTAGAACTCCTAAAAGACTATTTTGGTATTCTAGAACTTCCAACATTCTTTTTTACAATTCTAGAACTCCCAACATTCTATTTTGGAATTCTAGAACTCCCAACATTCTATTTTGGAATTCTAGATCTCCCAACATTCTATTTTGTAATTCTAGAACACCGACATTCCATTTTCGAATTCTATAACTCCCAACATTCTATTTTGGAATTCTGCAACATCAACATTCTATTTTGGAATTCTAGAACTCCCAACACTCTATTTTGGAATTCTGCAACACCAACATTCTATTTTGGAATTCTAGAACTCCAAACATTCTTTTTTGGAATTCTAGAACTCCCAACATTGTATTTTGGAATTATAGAACTCCCAACATTCTATTTTGGAATTCTAGAACTCCCAACATTCTATTGTGGAATTCAAGAACTCCCAACATTGTATTTTGGAATTCTGCAACACCAACATTATATCTTGGCATTCTAGAACTCCCAATATTCTATTTTGGAATTCTAGAACTCCCAACATTCTATTTTGGAATTAAAGAACTCCCAACATTCTTTTTTGGAATTCTAGAACTCCCAACATTCTATTTTGGAATTCTAAAACTCCCAATATACTGTTCTGAAATTCTAGAACTCCCAACATTTTATTTTGGAACTCTGCAATACCAACATTCTATTTTGGAATTCTAGAACTCCCAACATTCTATTTTAGTATTCTAGAACTCCCAACATTCTATTTTGGAATTCTGCAACACCAACATTCTATCTTGGAATTCTAGAACTCCCAACATTCTATTTTGGAATTCTGCAACACCAACATTATATCTTGGTATTCTAGAACTCCCAATATTCTATTTTGGAATTCTAGAACTCCCAACATTCTATTTTGGAATTATAGAACTCCCAACATTCTATTTTGGAATTCTAGAACTCCCAACATTCTATTTTGGAATTCTAAAACTCCCAATATACTGTTCTGAAATTCTAGAACTCCCAACATTTTATTTTGGAACTCTGCAATACCAACATTCTATTTTGGAATTCTAGAACTCCCAACATTCTATTTTAGTATTCTAGAACTCCCAACATTCTATTTTGGAATTCTGCAACACCAAAATTCTATCTTGGAATTCTAGAACTCCCAACATTCTATTTCAGTATTCTAGAACTCCTAACATACTATTTTGGTATTCTAGAACTCCCAACATTGTTTTTTTTTTAAATTCTAGAACTCCCAACATTCTATTTTGAAATTCTAGAACTCCCAACATTCTATTTTAGAATTCTAGAATGCCCAACATTCTATTTTTAGTATTCTAGATCTCTTAACAGACTATTTTGGAATTCTAGAACTCCCAACATTCTGATTTTGTTTTCTAGAACTCCCAACATACTATTTTGGAATTCTAGAACTACCAACATTCTATTTTGTAATTCTAGAACACCAACATTCCATTTTCGAATTCTAGAACTCCCAACATTCTATTTTGGAATTCTAGAACTCCCAATATTCTATTTTGGAATTATAGAACTCCCAACATTCTATTTTAGTATTCTAGAACTCCCAACATTCTATTTTGGAATTCTAGAACTCCTAATATTCTATTTTGGAATTCTAGAACGCCCAACATTCTATTACAGTATTCTAGAACTCCTAATACACTATTTTGGTATTCTAGAACTCCCATCATTCTTTTTTTAAATTCTAGAACTCCCAAAATTCTGTTTTGAAATTCTAGAACTCCCAAAATTCTATTTTTGAATTCTAGATCTCCCAACATTCTATTTTGGAATTCTAGAACGCCCAACATTCTATTACAGTATTCTAGAACTCCTAAAAGACTATTTTGGTATTCTAGAACTCCCAACATTCTTTTTTACAATTCTAGAACTCCCAACATTCTATTTTGGAATTCTAGATCTCCCAACATTCTATTTTGTAATTCTAGAACACCGACATTCCATTTTCGAATTCTATAACTCCCAACATTCTATTTTGGAATTCTGCAACATCAACATTCTATTTTGGAATTCTAGAACTCCCAACATTCTATTTTGGAATTCTGCAACACCAACATTCTATTTTGGAATTCTAGAACTCCCAACATTCTTTTTTGGAATTCTAGAACTCCCAACATTGTATTTTGGAATTCTAGAACTCCCAACATTCTATTTTGGAATTCTAGAACTCCCAACATTCTATTGTGGAATTCAAGAACTCCCAACATTGTATTTTGGAATTCTGCAACACCAACATTATATCTTGGTATTCTAGAACTCCCAATATTCTATTTTGGAATTCTAGAACTCCCAACATTCTATTTTGGAATTATAGAACTCCCAACATTCTCTTTTGGAATTCTAGAACTCCCAACATTCTATTTTGGAATTCTAAAACTCCCAATATACTGTTCTGAAATTCTAGAACTCCCAACATTTTATTTTGGAACTCTGCAATACCAACATTCTATTTTGGAATTCTAGAATTCCCAACATTCTATTTTGGAATTCTGCAAAACCAACATTCTATTTTGCAATTCTAGAACTCCCAACATTCTTTTTTAAATTCTAGAACTCACAACAGTGTATTTTGGAATTCTAGAACTAACAACATTCTATTGTGGAATTCATGAACTCCCAACATTCTATATAGGAATTCAAGAACTCCCAACATTCTATCTTGGACTTCTAGAACTCCCAATATTCTATTTTGGAATTCTAGAACTCCCAACATTCTATTTTGGTATTCTAGAACTCCCAACATTCTATTTTGGATTTCTAGAACTCCCAATATTCTATTTTAGAATTCTAGAACTCCCAACATTATATTTTGGTATTCAAGAACTCTCAACAATCTATTTTGGAATTCTGCAACACCAACATTATATCTTGGTATTCTAGAACTCCAAACATTCTCTTTTGGAATTCTAGAGCTCCCAACATTCTATTTTGGAATTCTACAACACCAACATTCTATCTTGGAATTCTAGTATTCTCAACATTCTATTTTGGAATTCTAGAACGCCCAACATTCTATTACAGTATTCTAGAACTCCTAAAAGACTATTTTGGTATTCTAGAACTCCCAACATTATTTTTTACAATTCTAGAACTCCCAACATTCTATTTTGGAATTCTAGAACTCCCAACATTCTATTTTGGAATTCTAGATCTCCCAACATTCTATTTTGTAATTCTAGAACACCGACATTCCATTTTCGAATTTTATAACTCCCAACATTCTATTTTGGAATTCTGCAACATCAACATTCTATTTTGGAATTCTAGAACTCCCAACATTCTATTTTGGAATTCTAGATCTCCTAATATTCTATTTTGGAATTCTAGAACGCCCAACATTCTATTTCAGTATTCTAGAACTCCTAACATACTATTTTGGTATTCTAGAACTCCCAACATTGTTTTTTTAAATTCTAGAACTCCCAACATTCTATTTTGAAATTCTAGAACTCCCAACATTCTATTTTAGAATTCTAGAATGCCCAACATTCTATTTTTAGTATTCTAGATCTCTTAACAGACTATTTTGGAATTCTAGAACTCCCAACATTCTTTTTTTTTTTATTCTAGAACCCCAATATTCTATTTTGGAATTCTAGAACTCCCAACATTCTGATTTTGTTTTCTAGAACTCCCAACATACTATTTTGGAATTCTAGAACTCCCAACATTCTATTTTGTAATTCTAGAACACCAACATTCCATTTTCGAATTCTATAACTCCCAACATTCTATTTTGAAATTCTGCAACACAAACATTCTATTTTGGAATTCTAGAACTCTCAACATTCTATTTTGGAATTCTGGAACTCCCAACATTCTATTTTGGAATTATAGAACTCCCAACATTCTATTTTAGTATTCTAGAACTCCCAACATTCTATTTTGGAATTCTAGTACTCCTAATATTCTATTTTGGAATTCTAGAACGCCCAACATTCTATTACAGTATTCTAGAACTCCTAATAGACTATTTTGGTATTCTAGAACTCCCAAGATTCTTTTTTTAAATTCTAGAACTCCCAAAATTCTGTTTTGAAATTCTAGAACTCCCAACATTCTATTTTTGAATTCTAGATCTCCCAACATTCTATTTTGGAATTCTAGAACGCCCAACATTCTATTACAGTATTCTAGAACTCCTAAAAGACTATTTTGGTATTCTAGAACTCCCAACATTCTTTTTTACAATTCTAGAACTCCCAACATTCTATTTTGGAATTCTAGAACTCCCAACATTCTATTTTGGAATTCTAGATCTCCCAACATTCTATTTTGTAATTCTAGAACACCGACATTCCATTTTCGAATTCTATAACTCCCAACATTCTATTTTGGAATTCTGCAACATCAACATTCTATTTTGGAATTCTAGAACTCCCAACATTCTATTTTGGAATTCTGCAACACCAACATTCTATTTTGGAATTCTAGAACTCCCAACATTCTTTTTTGGAATTCTAGAACTCCCAACATTGTATTTTGGAATTCTAGAACTCCCAACATTCTATTTTGGAATTCTAGAACTCCCAACATTCTATTGTGGAATTCAAGAACTCCCAACATTGTATTTTGGAATTCTGCAACACCAACATTATATCTTGGTATTCTAGAACTCCCAATATTCTATTTTGGAATTCTAGAACTCCCAAAATTCTATTTTGGAATTATAGAACTCCCAACATTCTATTTTGGAATTATAGAACTCCAAACATTCTATTTTGGAATTCTAAAACTCCCAATATACTGTTCTGAAATTCTAGAACTCCCAACATTTTATTTTGGAACTCTGCAATACCAACATTCTATTTTGGAATTCTAGAACTCCCAACATTCTATTTTAGTATTCTAGAACTCCCAACATTCTATTTTGGAATTCTGCAACACCAACATTCTATCTTGGAATTCTAGAACTCCCAACATTCTATTTCAGTATTCTAGAACTCCTAACATACTATTTTGGTATTCTAGAACTCCCAACATTTTTTTTTTAAATTCTAGAACTCCCAACATTCTATTTTGAAATTCTAGAACTCCCAACATTCTATTTTAGAATTCTAGAATGCCCAACATTCTATTTTTAGTATTCTAGATCTCTTAACAGACTATTTTGGAATTCTAGAACTCCCAACATTCTTTTTTTTTTTTTAATTCTAGAACCCCAATATTCTATTTTGGAATTCTAGAACTCCCAACATTCTGATTTTGTTTTCTAGAACTCCCAACATACTATTTTGGAATTCTAGAACTTCCAACATTCTATTTTGTAATTCTAGAACACCAACATTCCATTTTTGAATTCTAGAACTCCCAACATTCTATTTTGGAATTCTGCAACACAAACATTCTATTTTGGAATTCTAGAACTCTCAACATTCTATTTTGGAATTCTGGAACTCCCAACATTCTATTTTGGAATTCTAGAACTCCCAACATTCTATTTTAGTATTCTAGAACTCCCAACATTCTATTTTGGAATTCTGCAACACCAACATTCTATCTTGGAATTCTAGAACTCCCAACATTCTATTACAGTATTCTAGAACTCCTAATACACTATTTTGGTATTCTAGAACTCCCAACATTCTTTTTTTAAATTCTAGAACTCCCAAAATTCTGTTTTGAAATTCTAGAACTCCCAACATTCTATTTTTGAATTCTAGATCTCCCAACATTCTATTTTGGAATTCTAGAACGCCCAACATTCTATTACAGTATTCTAGAACTCCTAAAAGACTATTTTGGTATTCTAGAACTTCCAACATTCTTTTTTACAATTCTAGAACTCCCAACATTCTATTTTGGAATTCTAGAACTCCCAACATTCTATTTTGGAATTCTAGATCTCCCAACATTCTATTTTGTAATTCTAGAACACCGACATTCCATTTTCGAATTCTATAACTCCCAACATTCTATTTTGGAATTCTGCAACATCAACATTCTATTTTGGAATTCTAGAACTCCCAACATTCTATTTTGGAATTCTGCAACACCAACATTCTATTTTGGAATTCTAGAACTCCCAACATTCTTTTTTGGAATTCTAGAACTCCCAACATTGTATTTTGGAATTATAGAACTCCCAACATTCTATTTTGGAATTCTAGAACTCCCAACATTCTATTGTGGAATTCAAGAACTCCCAACATTGTATTTTGGAATTCTGCAACACCAACATTATATCTTGGCATTCTAGAACTCCCAATATTCTATTTTGGAATTCTAGAACTCCCAACATTCTATTTTGGAATTAAAGAACTCCCAACATTCTTTTTTGGAATTCTAGAACTCCCAACATTCTATTTTGGAATTCTAAAACTCCCAATATACTGTTCTGAAATTCTAGAACTCCCAACATTTTATTTTGGAACTCTGCAATACCAACATTCTATTTTGGAATTCTAGAACTCCCAACATTCTATTTTGGAATTCTGCAACACCAACATTCTATTTTGCAATTCTAGAACTCCCAACATTCTTTTTTGAATTCTAGAACTCACAACAGTGTATTTTGGAATTCTAGAACTAACAACATTCTATTGTGGAATTCATGAACTCCCAACATTCTATATAGGAATTCAAGAACTCCCAACATTCTATCTTGGACTTCTAGAACTCCCAATATT
Organism: Pseudophryne corroboree; assembly: GCF_028390025.1. NCBI lineage: Eukaryota > Metazoa > Chordata > Amphibia > Anura > Myobatrachidae > Pseudophryne > Pseudophryne corroboree. Next base: position 369,313,744 of record NC_086448.1, on the reverse strand, counting down.
CTATTTTGAAATTCTAGAACTCCCAACATTCTAGTTTGGTATTCTAGAACTCCCAACATTCTATTTTGGAATTCTAGAACTCCCAATATTCTATTTTAGAATTCTAGAACTCCCAACATTATATTTTGGTATTCAAGAACTCTCAACATTCTATTTTGGAATTCTGCAACACCAAAATTATATCTTGGTATTCTAGAACTCCAAACATTCTCTTTTGGAATTCTAGAGCTCCCAACATTCTATTTTGGAATTCTCGATTTCCCAACATTCTATTTTGGAATTCTAGAACGCCCAACATTCTATTACAGTATTCTAGAACTCCTAAAAGACTATTTTGGTATTCTAGAACTCCCAACATTCTTTTTTACAATTCTAGAACTCCCAACATTCTATTTTGGAATTCTAGAACTCCCAACATTCTATTTTGGAATTCTAGATCTCCCAACATTCTATTTTGTAATTCTAGAACACCGACATTCCATTTTCGAATTCTATAACTCCCAACATTCTATTTTGGAATTCTGCAACATCAACATTCTATTTTGGAATTCTAGAACTCCCAACATTCTTTTTTGGAATTCTAGAACTCCCAACATTCTATTTTGGAATTCTAGATCTCCCAACATTCTATTTTGTAATTCTAGAACACCGACATTACATTTTCGAATTCTATAACTCCCAACATTCTATTTTGGAATTCTGCAACATCAACATTCTATTTTGGAATTCTAGAACTCCCAACATTCTATTTTGGAATTCTGCAACACCAACATTCTATTTTGGAATTCTAGAACTCCCAACATTCTTTTTTGGAATTCTAGAACTCCCAACATTGTATTTTGGAATTATAGAACTCCCAACATTCTATTTTGGAATTCTAGAACTCCCAACATTCTATTGTGGAATTCAAGAACTCCCAACATTGTATTTTGGAATTCTGCAACACCAACATTATATCTTGGCATTCTAGAACTCCCAATATTCTATTTTGGAATTCTAGAACTCCCAACATTCTATTTTGGAATTAAAGAACTCCCAACATTCTTTTTTGGAATTCTAGAACTCCCAACATTCTATTTTGGAATTCTAAAACTCCCAATATACTGTTCTGAAATTCTAGAACTCCCAACATTTTATTTTGGAACTCTGCAATACCAACATTCTATTTTGGAATTCTAGAACTCCCAACATTCTATTTTGGAATTCTGCAACACCAACATTCTATTTTGCAATTCTAGAACTCCCAACATTCTTTTTTGAATTCTAGAACTCACAACAGTGTATTTTGGAATTCTAGAACTAACAACATTCTATTGTGGAATTCATGAACTCCCAACATTCTATATAGGAATTCAAGAACTCCCAACATTCTATCTTGGACTTCTAGAACTCCCAATATTCTATTTTGAAATTCTAGAACTCCCAACATTCTAGTTTGGTATTCTAGAACTCCCAACATTCTATTTTGGAATTCTAGAACTCCCAATATTCTATTTTAGAATTCTAGAACTCCCAACATTATATTTTGGTATTCAAGAACTCTCAACATTCTATTTTGGAATTCTGCAACACCAAAATTATATCTTGGTATTCTAGAACTCCAAACATTCTCTTTTGGAATTCTAGAGCTCCCAACATTCTATTTTGGAATTCTCGATTTCCCAACATTCTATTTTGGAATTCTAGAACGCCCAACATTCTATTACAGTATTCTAGAACTCCTAAAAGACTATTTTGGTATTCTAGAACTCCCAACATTCTTTTTTACAATTCTAGAACTCCCAACATTCTATTTTGGAATTCTAGAACTCCCAACATTCTATTTTGGAATTCTAGATCTCCCAACATTCTATTTTGTAATTCTAGAACACCGACATTCCATTTTCGAATTCTATAACTCCCAACATTCTATTTTGGAATTCTGCAACATCAACATTCTATTTTGGAATTCTAGAACTCCCAACATTCTTTTTTGGAATTCTAGAACTCCCAACATTGTATTTTGGAATTCTAGAACTCCTAACATTCTATTTTGGAATTCTAGAACTCCCAACATTCTATTGTTGAATTCAAGAACTCCCAACATTGTATTTTGGAATTCTGCAACACCAACATTATATCTTGGTATTCTAGAACTCCCAATATTCTATTTTGGAATTCTAGAACTCCCAACATTCTATTTTGGAATTCTAGAACTCCCAACATTCTATTTTGGAATTATAGAACTCCCAACATTCTATTTTGGAATTCTAAAACTCCCAATATACTGTTCTGAAATTCTAGAACTCCCAACATTTTATTTTGGAACTCTGCAATACCAACATTCTATTTTGGAATTCTAGAACTCCAAACATTCTATTTTAGTATTCTAGAACTCCCAACATTCTATTTTGGAATTCTGCAACACCAACATTATATCTTGGTATTCTAGAACTCCAAACATTCTCTTTTGGAATTCTAGAGCTCCCAACATTCTATTTTGTAATTCTACAACACCAACATTCTATCTTGGAATTCTAGTATTCCCAACATTCTATTTTGGAATTCTAGAACGCCCAACAGTCTATTACAGTATTCTAGAACTCCTAAAAGACTATTTTGGTATTCTAGAACTCCCAACATTCTTTTTTACAATTCTAGAACTCCCAACATTCTATTTTGGAATTCTAGAACTCCCAACATTCTATTTTGGAATTCTAGATCTCCCAACATTCTATTTTGTAATTCTAGAACACCGACATTCCATTTTCGAATTCTATAACTCCCAACATTCTATTTTGGAATTCTGCAACATCAACATTCTATTTTGGAATTCTAGAACTCCCAACATTCTTTTTTGGAATTCTAGAACTCCCAACATTGTATTTTGGAATTCTAGAACTCCCAACATTCTATTTTGGAATTCTAGAACTCCCAAAATTCTATTTTGGAATTCAAGAACTCCCAACATTGTATTTTGGAATTCTGCAACACCAACATTATATCTTGGTATTCTAGAACTCCCAATATTCTATTTTGGAATTATAGAACTCCCAACATTCTTTTGGAATTCTAGAACTCCCAACATTCTATTTTGGAATTCTAAAACTCCCAATATACTGTTCTGAAATTCTAGAACTCCCAACATTTTATTTTGGAACTCTGCAATACCAACATTCTATTTTGGAATTCTAGAACTCCAAACATTCTATTTTAGTATTCTAGAACTCCCAACATTCTATTTTGGAATTCTGCAACACCAACATTATATCTTGGTATTCTAGAACTCCAAACATTCTCTTTTGGAATTCTAGAGCTCCCAACATTCTTTTTGGAATTCTAGATTTCCCAACATTCTATTTTAGAATTCTGCAAAACCAACATTCTATCTTGGAACTCTAGAACTCCCAACATTCTATTTTGGAATTCTAGAACTCCCAACATTCAATTTTGTTATTCTAGAACACCAACATTCCATTTTCGAATTCTAGAACTCCCAACATTCTATTTTGGAAATCTGCAACACAAACATTCTATTTTGGAATTCTAGAACTCTCAACATTCTATTTTGGAATTCTGGAACTCCCAACATTCTATTTTGGAATTCTAGAACTCCCAACATTCTATTTTGGTATTCTAGAACTCCCAACATTCTATTTTGGAATTCTGCAACACCAACATTCTATCTTGGAATTCTAGAACTCCCAATATTCTATTTTGGAATTCTAGAACTCCCAATATTCTATTTTGGAATTATAGAACTCCCAACATTCTATTTTAGAATTCTAGAACTCCCAACATTCTATTTTGGAATTCTAGAACTCCTAATATTCTATTTTGGAATTCTAGAATGCCCAACATTCTATTACAGTATTCTAGAACTCCTAATACACTATTTTGGTATTCTAGAACTCCCAACATTCTTTTTTTAAATTCTAGAACTCCCAAAATTCTGTTTTGAAATTCTAGAACTCCCAACATTCTATTTTTGAATTCTAGATCTCCCAACATTCTATTTTGGAATTCTAGAACGCCCAACATTCTATTACAGTATTCTAGAACTCCTAAAAGACTATTTTGGTATTCTAGAACTTCCAACATTCTTTTTTACAATTCTAGAACTCCCAACATTCTATTTTGGAATTCTAGAACTCCCAACATTCTATTTTGGAATTCTAGATCTCCCAACATTCTATTTTGTAATTCTAGAACACCGACATTCCATTTTCGAATTCTATAACTCCCAACATTCTATTTTGGAATTCTGCAACATCAACATTCTATTTTGGAATTCTAGAACTCCCAACATTCTATTTTGGAATTCTGCAACACCAACATTCTATTTTGGAATTCTAGAACTCCCAACATTCTTTTTTGGAATTCTAGAACTCCCAACATTGTATTTTGGAATTATAGAACTCCCAACATTCTATTTTGGAATTCTAGAACTCCCAACATTCTATTGTGGAATTCAAGAACTCCCAACATTGTATTTTGGAATTCTGCAACACCAACATTATATCTTGGCATTCTAGAACTCCCAATATTCTATTTTGGAATTCTAGAACTCCCAACATTCTATTTTGGAATTCTAGAACTCCCAACATTCTATTTTGGAATTAAAGAACTCCCAACATTCTTTTTTGGAATTCTAGAACTCCCAACATTCTATTTTGGAATTCTAGAGCTCCCAACATTCTTTTTGGAATTCTAGATTTCCCAACATTCTATTTTAGAATTCTGCAAAACCAACATTCTATCTTGGAACTCTAGAACTCCCAACATTCTATCTTGGACTTCTAGAACTCCCAATATTCTATTTTGAAATTCTAGAACTCCCAACATTCTATTTTGGTATTCTAGAACTCCCAACATTCTATTTTGGAATTCTAGAACTCCCAATATTCTATTTTAGAATTCTAGAACTCCCAACATTATATTTTGGTATTCAAGAACTCTCAACATTCTATTTTGGAATTCTGCAACACCAAAATTATATCTTGGTATTCTAGAACTCCAAACATTCTCTTTTGGAATTCTAGAGCTCCCAACATTCTATTTTGGAATTCTCGATTTCCCAACATTCTATTTTGGAATTCTAGAATGCCCAACATTCTATTACAGTATTCTAGAACTCCTAAAAGACTATTTTGGTATTCTAGAACTCCCAACATTCTTTTTTACAATTCTAGAACTCCCAACATTCTATTTTGGAATTCTAGAACTCCCAACATTCTATTTTGGAATTCTAGATCTCCCAACATTCTATTTTGTAATTCTAGAACACCGACATTCCATTTTCGAATTCTATAACTCCCAACATTCTATTTTGGAATTCTGCAACATCAACATTCTATTTTGGAATTCTAGAACTCCCAACATTCTTTTTTGGAATTCTAGAACTCCCAACATTGTATTTTGGAATTCTAGATCTCCCAACATTCTATTTTGTAATTCTAGAACACCGACATTCCATTTTCGAATTCTATAACTCCCAACATTCTATTTTGGAATTCTGCAACATCAACATTCTATTTTGGAATTCTAGAACTCCCAACATTCTTTTTTGGAATTCAAGAACTCCCAACATTGTATTTTGGAATTCTGCAACACCAACATTATATCTTGGTATTCTAGAACTCCCAATATTCTATTTTGGAATTCTAGAACTCCCAACATTCTATTTTGGAATTATAGAACTCCCAACATTCTATTTTGGAATTCTAGAACTCCCAACATTCTATTTTGGAATTCTAAAACTCCCAATATACTGTTCTGAAATTCTAGAACTCCCAACATTTTATTTTGGAACTCTGCAATACCAACATTCTATTTTGGAATTCTAGAACTCCAAACATTCTATTTTAGTATTCTAGAACTCCCAACATTCTATTTTGGAATTCTGCAACACCAACATTATATCTTGGTATTCTAGAACTCCAAACATTCTCTTTTGGAATTCTAGAGCTCCCAACATTCTATTTTGGAATTCTACAACACCAACATTCTATCTTGGAATTCTAGTATTCCCAACATTCTATTTTGGAATTCTAGAACGCCCAACATTCTATTACAGTATTCTAGAACTCCTAAAAGACTATTTTGGTATTCTAGAACTCCCAACATTCTTTTTTACAATTCTAGAACTCCCAACATTCTATTTTGGAATTCTAGAACTCCCAACATTCTATTTTGGAATTCTAGATCTCCCAACATTCTATTTTGTAATTCTAGAACACCGACATTCCATTTTCGAATTCTATAACTCCCAACATTCTATTTTGGAATTCTGCAACACCAACATTATATCTTGGTATTCTAGAACTCCAAACATTCTCTTTTGGAATTCTAGAGCTCCCAACATTCTTTTTGGAATTCTAGATTTCCCAACATTCTATTTTAGAATTCTGCAAAACCAACATTCTATCTTGGAACTCTAGAACTCCCAACATTCTATTTTGGAATTCTAGAACTCCCAACATTCAATTTTGTTATTCTAGAACACCAACATTCCATTTTCGAATTCTAGAACTCCCAACATTCTATTTTGGAAATCTGCAACACAAACATTCTATTTTGGAATTCTAGAACTCTCAACATTCTATTTTGGAATTCTGGAACTCCCAACATTCTATTTTGGAATTCTAGAACTCCCAACATTCTATTTTGGTATTCTAGAACTCCCAACATTCTATTTTGGAATTCTGCAACACCAACATTCTATCTTGGAATTCTAGAACTCCCAATATTCTATTTTGGAATTCTAGAACTCCCAATATTCTATTTTGGAATTATAGAACTCCCAACATTCTATTTTAGAATTCTAGAACTCCCAACATTCTATTTTGGAATTCTAGAACTCCTAATATTCTATTTTGGAATTCTAGAATGCCCAACATTCTATTACAGTATTCTAGAACTCCTAATACACTATTTTGGTATTCTAGAACTCCCAACATTCTTTTTTTAAATTCTAGAACTCCCAAAATTCTGTTTTGAAATTCTAGAACTCCCAACATTCTATTTTTGATTTCTAGATCTCCCAACATTCTATTTTGGAATTCTAGAACGCCCAACATTCTATTACAGTATTCTAGAACTCCTAAAAGACTATTTTGGTATTCTAGAACTTCCAACATTCTTTTTTACAATTCTAGAACTCCCAACATTCTATTTTGGAATTCTAGAACTCCCAACATTCTATTTTGGAATTCTAGATCTCCCAACATTCTATTTTGTAATTCTAGAACACCGACATTCCATTTTCGAATTCTATAACTCCCAACATTCTATTTTGGAATTCTGCAACATCAACATTCTATTTTGGAATTCTAGAACTCCCAACATTCTATTTTGGAATTCTGCAACACCAACATTCTATTTTGGAATTCTAGAACTCCCAACATTCTTTTTTGGAATTCTAGAACTCCCAACATTGTATTTTGGAATTATAGAACTCCCAACATTCTATTTTGGAATTCTAGAACTCCCAACATTCTATTGTGGAATTCAAGAACTCCCAACATTGTATTTTGGAATTCTGCAACACCAACATTATATCTTGGCATTCTAGAACTCCCAATATTCTATTTTGGAATTCTAGAACTCCCAACATTCTATTTTGGAATTCTAGAACTCCCAACATTCTATTTTGGAATTAAAGAACTCCCAACATTCTTTTTTGGAATTCTAGAACTCCCAACATTCTATTTTGGAATTCTAAAACTCCCAATATACTGTTCTGAAATTCTAGAACTCCCAACATTTTATTTTGGAACTCTGCAATACCAACATTCTGTTTTGGAATTCTAGAACTCCCAACATTCTATTTTGGAATTCTGCAACACCAACATTCTATTTTGCAATTCTAGAACTCCCAACATTCTTTTTTGAATTCTAGAACTCACAACAGTGTATTTTGGAATTCTAGAACTAACAACATTCTATTGTGGAATTCATGAACTCCCAACATTCTATATAGGAATTCAAGAACTCCCAACATTCTATCTTGGACTTCTAGAACTCCCAATATTCTATTTTGAAATTCTAGAACTCCCAACATTCTATTTTGGTATTCTAGAACTCCCAACATTCTATTTTGGAATTCTAGAACTCCCAATATTCTATTTTAGAATTCTAGAACTCCCAACATTATATTTTGGTATTCAAGAACTCTCAACATTCTATTTTGGAATTCTGCAACACCAAAATTATATCTTGGTATTCTAGAACTCCAAACATTCTCTTTTGGAATTCTAGAGCTCCCAACATTCTATTTTGGAATTCTCGATTTCCCAACATTCTATTTTGGAATTCTAGAACGCCCAACATTCTATTACAGTATTCTAGAACTCCTAAAAGACTATTTTGGTATTCTAGAACTCCCAACATTCTTTTTTACAATTCTAGAACTCCCAACATTCTATTTTGGAATTCTAGAACTCCCAACATTCTATTTTGGAATTCTAGATCTCCCAACATTCTATTTTGTAATTCTAGAACACCGACATTCCATTTTCGAATTCTATAACTCCCAACATTCTATTTTGGAATTCTGCAACATCAACATTCTATTTTGGAATTCTAGAACTCCCAACATTCTTTTTTGGAATTCTAGAACTCCCAACATTGTATTTTGGAATTCTAGAACTCCTAACATACTATTTTGGAATTCTAGAACTCCCAACATTCTATTGTTGAATTCAAGAACTCCCAACATTGTATTTTGGAATTCTGCAACACCAACATTATATCTTGGTATTCTAGAACTCCCAATATTCTATTTTGGAATTCTAGAACTCCCAACATTCTATTTTGGAATTATAGAACTCCCAACATTCTATTTTGGAATTCTAGAACTCCCAACATTCTATTTTGGAATTCTAAAACTCCCAATATACTGTTCTGAAATTCTAGAACTCCCAACATTTTATTTTGGAACTCTGCAATACCAACATTCTATTTTGGAATTCTAGAACTCCAAACATTCTATTTTAGTATTCTAGAACTCCCAACATTCTATTTTGGAATTCTGCAACACCAACATTATATCTTGGTATTCTAGAACTCCAAACATTCTCTTTTGGAATTCTAGAGCTCCCAACATTCTATTTTGGAATTCTACAACACCAACATTCTATCTTGGAATTCTAGTATTCCCAACATTCTATTTTGGAATTCTAGAACGCCCAACATTCTATTACAGTATTCTAGAACTCCTAAAAGACTATTTTGGTATTCTAGAACTCCCAACATTCTTTTTTACAATTCTAGAACTCCCAACATTCTATTTTGGAATTCTAGAACTCCCAACATTCTATTTTGGAATTCTAGATCTCCCAACATTCTATTTTGTAATTCTAGAACACCGACATTCCATTTTCGAATTCTATAACTCCCAACATTCTATTTTGGAATTCTGCAACATCAACATTCTATTTTGGAATTCTAGAACTCCCAACATTCTTTTTTTGGAATTCTAGAACTCCCAACATTGTATTTTGGAATTCTAGAACTCCCAACATTCTATTTTGGAATTCTAGAACTCCCAACATTCTATTGTGGAATTCAAGAACTCCTAACATTGTATTTTGGAATTCTGCAACACCAACATTATATCTTGGTATTCTAGAACTCCCAATATTCTATTTTGGAATTCTAGAACTCCCAACATTCTATTTTGGAATTATAGAACTCCCAACATTCTTTTGGAATTCTAGAACTCCCAACATTCTATTTTGGAATTCTAAAACTCCCAATATACTGTTCTGAAATTCTAGAACTCCCAACATTTTATTTTGGAACTCTGCAATACCAACATTCTATTTTGGAATTCTAGAACTCCAAACATTCTATTTTAGTATTCTAGAACTCCCAACATTCTATTTTGGAATTCTGCAACACCAACATTATATCTTGGTATTCTAGAACTCCAAACATTCTCTTTTGGAATTCTAGAGCTCCCAACATTCTTTTTGGAATTCTAGATTTCCCAACATTCTATTTTAGAATTCTGCAAAACCAACATTCTATCTTGGAACTCTAGAACTCCCAACATTCTATTTTGGAATTCTAGAACTCCCAACATTCAATTTTGTTATTCTAGAACACCAACATTCCATTTTCGAATTCTAGAAATCCCAACATTCTATTTTGGAAATCTGCAACACAAACATTCTATTTTGGAATTCTAGAACTCTCAACATTCTATTTTGGAATTCTGGAACTCCCAACATTCTATTTTGGAATTCTAGAACTCCCAACATTCTATTTTGGTATTCTAGAACTCCCAACATTCTATTTTGGAATTCTGCAACACCAACATTCTATCTTGGAATTCTAGAACTCCCAATATTCTATTTTGGAATTATAGAACTCCCAACATTCTATTTTAGTATTCTAGAACTCCCAACATTCTATTTTGGAATTCTAGTACTCCTAATATTCTATTTTGGAATTCTAGAACGCCCAACATTCTATTACAGTATTCTAGAACTCCTAATAGACTATTTTGGTATTCTAGAACTCCCAACATTCTTTTTTAAATTCTAGAACTCCCAAAATACTGTTTTGAAATTCTAGAACTCCCAACATTCTATTTTTGAATTCTAGATCTCCCAACATTCTATTTTGTAATTCTAGAACACCGCCATTCCATTTTCGAATTCTATAACTCCCAACATTCTATTTTGGAATTCTGCAACATCAACATTCTATTTTGGAATTCTAGAACTCCCAACATTCTATTTTGGAATTCTGCAACACCAACATTCTATTTTGGAATTCTAGAACTCCCAACATTCTTTTTTGGAATTCTAGAACTCCCAACATTGTATTTTGGAATTCTAGAACTCCCAACATTCTATTTTGGAATTCTAGAACTCCCAACATTCTATTGTGGAATTCAAGAACTCCCAACATTGTATTTTGGAATTCTGCAACACCAACATTATATCTTGGTATTCTAGAACTCCCAATATTCTATTTTGGAATTCTAGAACTCCCAACATTCTATTTTGGAATTATAGAACTCCCAACATTCTCTTTTGGAATTCTAGAACTCCCAACATTCTATTTTGGAATTCTAAAACTCCCAATATACTGTTCTGAAATTCTAGAACTCCCAACATTTTATTTTGGAACTCTGCAATACCAACATTCTATTTTGGAATTCTAGAATTCCCAACATTCTATTTTGGAATTCTGCAACACCAACATTCTATTTTGCAATTCTAGAACTCCCAACATTCTTTTTTAAATTCTAGAACTCACAACAGTGTATTTTGGAATTCTAGAACTAACAACATTCTATTGTGGAATTCATGAACTCCCAACATTCTATATAGGAATTCAAGAACTCCCAACATTCTATCTTGGACTTCTAGAACTCCCAATATTCTATTTTGGAATTCTAGAACTCCCAACATTCTATTTTGGTATTCTAGAACTCCCAACATTCTATTTTGGATTTCTAGAACTCCCAATATTCTATTTTAGAATTCTAGAACTCCCAACATTATATTTTGGTATTCAAGAACTCTCAACATTCTATTTTGGAATTCTGCAACACCAACATTATATCTTGGTATTCTAGAACTCCAAACATTCTCTTTTGGAATTCTAGAGCTCCCAACATTCTATTTTGGAATTCTACAACACCAACATTCTATCTTGGAATTCTAGTATTCCCAACATTCTATTTTGGAATTCTAGAATGCCCAACATTCTATTACAGTATTCTAGAACTCCTAAAAGACTATTTTGGTATTCTAGAACTCCCAACATTATTTTTTACAATTCTAGAACTCCCAACATTCTATTTTGGAATTCTAGAACTCCCAACATTCTATTTTGGAATTCTAGATCTCCCAACATTCTATTTTGTAATTCTAGAACACCGACATTCCATTTTCGAATTCTATAACTCCCAACATTCTATTTTGGAATTCTAGAATGCCCAACATTCTATTTTTAGTATTCTAGATCTCTTAACAGACTATTTTGGAATTCTAGAACTCCCAACATTCTTTTTTTTTTTTTTATTCTAGAACCCCAATATTCTATTTTGGAATTCTAGAACTCCCAACATTCTGATTTTGTTTTCTAGAACTCCCAACATACTATTTTGGAATTCTAGAACTCCCAACATTCTATTTTGTAATTCTAGAACACCAACATTCCATTTTCGAATTCTATAACTCCCAACATTCTATTTTGGAATTCTGCAACACAAACATTCTATTTTGGAATTCTAGAACTCTCAACATTCTATTTTGGAATTCTGGAACTCCCAACATTCTATTTTGGAATTATAGAACTCCCAACATTCTATTTTAGTATTCTAGAACTCCCAACATTCTATTTTGGAATTCTAGTACTCCTAATATTCTATTTTGGAATTCTAGAACGCCCAACATTCTATTACAGTATTCTAGAACTCCTAATAGACTATTTTGGTATTCTAGAACTCCCAAGATTCTTTTTTTAAATTCTAGAACTCCCAAAATTCTGTTTTGAAATTCTAGAACTCCCAACATTCTATTTTTGAATTCTAGATCTCCCAACATTCTATTTTGGAATTCTAGAACGCCCAACATTCTATTACAGTATTCTAGAACTCCTAAAAGACTATTTTGGTATTCTAGAACTCCCAACATTCTTTTTTACAATTCTAGAACTCCCAACATTCTATTTTTGAATTCTAGAACTCCCAACATTCTATTTTGGAATTCTAGATCTCCCAACATTCTATTTTGTAATTCTAGAACACCGACATTCCATTTTCGAATTCTATAACTCCCAACATTCTATTTTGGAATTCTGCAACATCAACATTCTATTTTGGAATTCTAGAACTCCCAACATTCTATTTTGGAATTCTGCAACACCAACATTCTATTTTGGAATTCTAGAACTCCCAACATTCTTTTTTGGAATTCTAGAACTCCCAACATTGTATTTTGGAATTCTAGAACTCCCAACATTCTATTTTGGAATTCTAGAACTCCCAACATTCTATTGTGGAATTCAAGAACTCCCAACATTGTATTTTGGAATTCTGCAACACCAACATTATATCTTGGTATTCTAGAACTCCCAATATTCTATTTTGGAATTCTAGAACTCCCAAAATTCTATTTTGGAATTATAGAACTCCCAACATTCTATTTTGGAATTATAGAACTCCAAACATTCTATTTTGGAATTCTAAAACTCCCAATATACTGTTCTGAAATTCTAGAACTCCCAACATTTTATTTTGGAACTCTGCAATACCAACATTCTATTTTGGAATTCTAGAACTCCCAACATTCTATTTTAGTATTCTAGAACTCCCAACATTCTATTTTGGAATTCTGCAACACCAACATTCTATCTTGGAATTCTAGAACTCCCAACATTCTATTTCAGTATTCTAGAACTCCTAACATACTATTTTGGTATTCTAGAACTCCCAACATTTTTTTTTAAATTCTAGAACTCCCAACATTCTATTTTGAAATTCTAGAACTCCCAACATTCTATTTTAGAATTCTAGAATGCCCAACATTCTATTTTTAGTATTCTAGATCTCTTAACAGACTATTTTGGAATTCTAGAACTCCCAACATTCTTTTTTTTTTTAATTCTAGAACCCCAATATTCTATTTTGGAATTCTAGAACTCCCAACATTCTGATTTTGTTTTCTAGAACTCCCAACATACTATTTTGGAATTCTAGAACTCCCAACATTCTATTTTGTAATTCTAGAACACCAACATTCCATTTTCGAATTCTAGAACTCCCAACATTCTATTTTGGAATTCTGCAACACAAACATTCTATTTTGGAATTCTAGAACTCTCAACATTCTATTTTGGAATTCTGGAACTCCCAACATTCTATTTTGGAATTCTAGAACTCCCAACATTCTATTTTAGTATTCTAGAACTCCCAACATTCTATTTTGGAATTCTGCAACACCAACATTCTATCTTGGAATTCTAGAACTCCCAACATTCTATTTTGGAATTCTAGAACTCCCAATATTCTATTTTGGAATTATAGAACTCCCAACATTCTATTTTAGAATTCTAGAACTCCCAACATTCTATTTTGGAATTCTAGAACTCCTAATATTCTATTTTGGAATTCTAGAATGCCCAACATTCTATTACAGTATTCTAGAACTCCTAATACACTATTTTGGTATTCTAGAACTCCCAACATTCTTTTTTTAAATTCTAGAACTCCCAAAATTCTGTTTTGAAATTCTAGAACTCCCAACATTCTATTTTTGAATTCTAGATCTCCCAACATTCTATTTTGGAATTCTAGAACGCCCAACATTCTATTACAGTATTCTAGAACTCCTAAAAGACTATTTTGGTATTCTAGAACTTCCAACATTCTTTTTTACAATTCTAGAACTCCCAACATTCTATTTTGGAATTCTAGAACTCCCAACATTCTATTTTGGAATTCTAGATCTCCCAACATTCTATTTTGTAATTCTAGAACACCGACATTCCATTTTCGAATTCTATAACTCCCAACATTCTATTTTGGAATTCTGCAACATCAACATTCTATTTTGGAATTCTAGAACTCCCAACATTCTATTTTGGAATTCTGCAACACCAACATTCTATTTTGGAATTCTAGAACTCCCAACATTCTTTTTTTGAATTCTAGAACTCCCAACATTGTATTTTGGAATTATAGAACTCCCAACATTCTATTTTGGAATTCTAGAACTCCCAACATTCTATTGTGGAATTCAAGAACTCCCAACATTGTATTTTGGAATTCTGCAACACCAACATTATATCTTGGCATTCTAGAACTCCCAATATTCTATTTTGGAATTCTAGAACTCCCAACATTCTATTTTGGAATTAAAGAACTCCCAACATTCTTTTTTGGAATTCTAGAACTCCCAACATTCTATTTTGGAATTCTAAAACTCCCAATATACTGTTCTGAAATTCTAGAACTCCCAACATTTTATTTTGGAACTCTGCAATACCAACATTCTATTTTGGAATTCTAGAACTCCCAACATTCTATTTTAGTATTCTAGAACTCCCAACATTCTATTTTGGAATTCTGCAACACCAACATTCTATCTTGGAATTCTAGAACTCCCAACATTCTATTTTGGAATTCTGCAACACCAACATTATATCTTGGTATTCTAGAACTCCCAATATTCTATTTTGGAATTCTAGAACTCCCAACATTCTATTTTGGAATTATAGAACTCCCAACATTCTATTTTGGAATTCTAGAACTCCCAACATTCTATTTTGGAATTCTAAAACTCCCAATATACTGTTCTGAAATTCTAGAACTCCCAACATTTTATTTTGGAACTCTGCAATACCAACATTCTATTTTGGAATTCTAGAACTCCCAACATTCTATTTTAGTATTCTAGAACTCCCAACATTCTATTTTGGAATTCTGCAACACCAAAATTCTATCTTGGAATTCTAGAACTCCCAACATTCTATTTCAGTATTCTAGAACTCCTAACATACTATTTTGGTATTCTAGAACTCCCAACATTGTTTTTTTTTTTAAATTCTAGAACTCCCAACATTCTATTTTGAAATTCTAGAACTCCCAACATTCTATTTTAGAATTCTAGAATGCCCAACATTCTATTTTTAGTATTCTAGATCTCTTAACAGACTATTTTGGAATTCTAGAACTCCCAACATTCTGATTTTGTTTTCTAGAACTCCCAACATACTATTTTGGAATTCTAGAACTACCAACATTCTATTTTGTAATTCTAGAACACCAACATTCCATTTTCGAATTCTAGAACTCCCAACATTCTATTTTGGAATTCTAGAACTCCCAATATTCTATTTTGGAATTATAGAACTCCCAACATTCTATTTTAGTATTCTAGAACTCCCAACATTCTATTTTGGAATTCTAGAACTCCTAATATTCTATTTTGGAATTCTAGAACGCCCAACATTCTATTACAGTATTCTAGAACTCCTAATACACTATTTTGGTATTCTAGAACTCCCATCATTCTTTTTTTAAATTCTAGAACTCCCAAAATTCTGTTTTGAAATTCTAGAACTCCCAACATTCTATTTTTGAATTCTAGATCTCCCAACATTCTATTTTGGAATTCTAGAACGCCCAACATTCTATTACAGTATTCTAGAACTCCTAAAAGACTATTTTGGTATTCTAGAACTCCCAACATTCTTTTTTACAATTCTAGAACTCCCAACATTCTATTTTGGAATTCTAGATCTCCCAACATTCTATTTTGTAATTCTAGAACACCGACATTCCATTTTCGAATTCTATAACTCCCAACATTCTATTTTGGAATTCTGCAACATCAACATTCTATTTTGGAATTCTAGAACTCCCAACATTCTATTTTGGAATTCTGCAACACCAACATTCTATTTTGGAATTCTAGAACTCCCAACATTCT
The DNA here is from genome assembly GCF_028390025.1 of Pseudophryne corroboree. Taxonomy (NCBI): domain Eukaryota; kingdom Metazoa; phylum Chordata; class Amphibia; order Anura; family Myobatrachidae; genus Pseudophryne; species Pseudophryne corroboree. The sequence continues at coordinate 369,297,311 of NC_086448.1, read as the reverse complement.
TTTTTGGAATTCTAGAACTCCCAACATTGTATTTTGGAATTCTAGAACTCCCAACATTCTATTTTGGAATTCTAGAACTCCCAACATTCTATTGTGGAATTCAAGAACTCCCAACATTGTATTTTGGAATTCTGCAACACCAACATTATATCTTGGTATTCTAGAACTCCCAATATTCTATTTTGGAATTCTAGAACTCCCAACATTCTATTTTGGAATTATAGAACTCCCAACATTCTCTTTTGGAATTCTAGAACTCCCAACATTCTATTTTGGAATTCTAAAACTCCCAATATACTGTTCTGAAATTCTAGAACTCCCAACATTTTATTTTGGAACTCTGCAATACCAACATTCTATTTTGGAATTCTAGAATTCCCAACATTCTATTTTGGAATTCTGCAACACCAACATTCTATTTTGCAATTCTAGAACTCCCAACATTCTTTTTTAAATTCTAGAACTCACAACAGTGTATTTTGGAATTCTAGAACTAACAACATTCTATTGTGGAATTCATGAACTCCCAACATTCTATATAGGAATTCAAGAACTCCCAACATTCTATCTTGGACTTCTAGAACTCCCAATATTCTATTTTGGAATTCTAGAACTCCCAACATTCTATTTTGGTATTCTAGAACTCCCAACATTCTATTTTGGATTTCTAGAACTCCCAATATTCTATTTTAGAATTCTAGAACTCCCAACATTATATTTTGGTATTCAAGAACTCTCAACATTCTATTTTGGAATTCTGCAACACCAACATTATATCTTGGTATTCTAGAACTCCAAACATTCTCTTTTGGAATTCTAGAGCTCCCAACATTCTATTTTGGAATTCTACAACACCAACATTCTATCTTGGAATTCTAGTATTCCCAACATTCTATTTTGGAATTCTAGAACGCCCAACATTCTATTACAGTATTCTAGAACTCCTAAAAGACTATTTTGGTATTCTAGAACTCCCAACATTATTTTTTACAATTCTAGAACTCCCAACATTCTATTTTGGAATTCTAGAACTCCCAACATTCTATTTTGGAATTCTAGATCTCCCAACATTCTATTTTGTAATTCTAGAACACCGACATTCCATTTTCGAATTCTATAACTCCCAACATTCTATTTTGGAATTCTGCAACATCAACATTCTATTTTGGAATTCTAGAACTCCCAACATTCTATTTTGGAATTCTAGATCTCCTAATATTCTATTTTGGAATTCTAGAACGCCCAACATTCTATTTCAGTATTCTAGAACTCCTAACATACTATTTTGGTATTCTAGAACTCCCAACATTGTTTTTTTAAATTCTAGAACTCCCAACATTCTATTTTGAAATTCTAGAACTCCCAACATTCTATTTTAGAATTCTAGAATGCCCACCATTCTATTTTTAGTATTCTAGATCTCTTAACAGACTATTTTGGAATTCTAGAACTCCCAACATTCTGATTTTGTTTTCTAGAACTCCCAACATACTTTTTTGGAATTCTAGAACTCCCAACATTCTATTTTGTAATTCTAGAACACCAACATTCCATTTTCGAATTCTATAACTCCCAACATTCTATTTTGAAATTCTGCAACACAAACATTCTATTTTGGAATTCTAGAACTCTCAACATTCTATTTTGGAATTATAGAACTCCCAACATTCTATTTTAGTATTCTTGAACTCCCAACATTCTATTTTGGAATTCTAGTACTCCTAATATTCTATTTTGGAATTCTAGAACGCCCAACATTCTATTACAGTATTCTAGAACTCCTAATAGACTATTTTGGTATTCTAGAACTCCCAACATTCTTTTTTACAATTCTAGAACTCCCAACATTCTATTTTGGAATTCTAGAACTCCCAACATTCTATTTTGGAATTCTAGATCTCCCAACATTCTATTTTGTAATTCTAGAACACCGACATTCCATTTTCGAATTCTATAACTCCCAACATTCTATTTTGGAATTCTGCAACATCAACATTCTATTTTGGAATTCTAGAACTCCCAACATTCTATTTTGGAATTCTGCAACACCAACATTCTATTTTGGAATTCTAGAACTCCCAACATTCTTTTTTAGAATTCTAGAACTCCCAACATTGTATTTTGGAATTCTAGAACTCCCAACATTCTATTTTGGAATTCTAGAACTCCCAACATTCTATTGTGGAATTCAAGAACTCCCAACATTGTATTTTGGAATTCTGCAACACCAACATTATATCTTGGTATTCTAGAACTCCCAATATTCTATTTTGGAATTCTAGAACTCCCAAAATTCTATTTTGGAATTATAGAACTCCCAACATTCTATTTTGGAATTATAGAACTCCAAACATTCTATTTTGGAATTCTAAAACTCCCAATATACTGTTCTGAAATTCTAGAACTCCCAACATTTTATTTTGGAACTCTGCAATACCAACATTCTATTTTGGAATTCTAGAACTCCCAACATTCTATTTTAGTATTCTAGAACTCCCAACATTCTATTTTGGAATTCTGCAACACCAACATTCTATCTTGGAATTCTAGAACTCCCAACATTCTATTTCAGTATTCTAGAACTCCTAACATACTATTTTGGTATTCTAGAACTCCCAACATTTTTTTTTTAAATTCTAGAACTCCCAACATTCTATTTTGAAATTCTAGAACTCCCAACATTCTATTTTAGAATTCTAGAATGCCCAACATTCTATTTTTAGTATTCTAGATCTCTTAACAGACTATTTTGGAATTCTAGAACTCCCAACATTCTTTTTTTTTTTTAATTCTAGAACCCCAATATTCTATTTTGGAATTCTAGAACTCCCAACATTCTGATTTTGTTTTCTAGAACTCCCAACATACTATTTTGGAATTCTAGAACTCCCAACATTCTATTTTGTAATTCTAGAACACCAACATTCCATTTTCGAATTCTAGAACTCCCAACATTCTATTTTGGAATTCTGCAACACAAACATTCTATTTTGGAATTCTAGAACTCTCAACATTCTATTTTGGAATTCTGGAACTCCCAACATTCTATTTTGGAATTCTAGAACTCCCAACATTCTATTTTAGTATTCTAGAACTCCCAACATTCTATTTTGGAATTCTGCAACACCAACATTCTATCTTGGAATTCTAGAACTCCCAACATTCTATTTTGGAATTCTAGAACTCCCAATATTCTATTTTGGAATTATAGAACTCCCAACATTCTATTTTAGAATTCTAGAACTCCCAACATTCTATTTTGGAATTCTAGAACTCCTAATATTCTATTTTGGAATTCTAGAACGCCCAACATTCTATTACAGTATTCTAGAACTCCTAATACACTATTTTGGTATTCTAGAACTCCCATCATTCTTTTTTTAAATTCTAGAACTCCCAAAATTCTGTTTTGAAATTCTAGAACTCCCAACATTCTATTTTTGAATTCTAGATCTCCCAACATTCTATTTTGGAATTCTAGAACGCCCAACATTCTATTACAGTATTCTAGAACTCCTAAAAGACTATTTTGGTATTCTAGAACTCCCAACATTCTTTTTTACAATTCTAGAACTCCCAACATTCTATTTTGGAATTCTAGATCTCCCAACATTCTATTTTGTAATTCTAGAACACCGACATTCCATTTTCGAATTCTATAACTCCCAACATTCTATTTTGGAATTCTGCAACATCAACATTCTATTTTGGAATTCTAGAACTCCCAACATTCTATTTTGGAATTCTGCAACACCAACATTCTATTTTGGAATTCTAGAACTCCCAACATTCTTTTTTGGAATTCTAGAACTCCCAACATTGTATTTTGGAATTCTAGAACTCCCAACATTCTATTTTGGAATTCTAGAACTCCCAACATTCTATTGTGGAATTCAAGAACTCCCAACATTGTATTTTGGAATTCTGCAACACCAACATTATATCTTGGTATTCTAGAACTCCCAATATTCTATTTTGGAATTCTAGAACTCCCAACATTCTATTTTGGAATTATAGAACTCCCAACATTCTCTTTTGGAATTCTAGAACTCCCAACATTCTATTTTGGAATTCTAAAACTCCCAATATACTGTTCTGAAATTCTAGAACTCCCAACATTTTATTTTGGAACTCTGCAATACCAACATTCTATTTTGGAATTCTAGAATTCCCAACATTCTATTTTGGAATTCTGCAACACCAACATTCTATTTTGCAATTCTAGAACTCCCAACATTCTTTTTTAAATTCTAGAACTCACAACAGTGTATTTTGGAATTCTAGAACTAACAACATTCTATTGTGGAATTCATGAACTCCCAACATTCTATATAGGAATTCAAGAACTCCCAACATTCTATCTTGGACTTCTAGAACTCCCAATATTCTATTTTGGAATTCTAGAACTCCCAACATTCTATTTTGGTATTCTAGAACTCCCAACATTCTATTTTGGATTTCTAGAACTCCCAATATTCTATTTTAGAATTCTAGAACTCCCAACATTATATTTTGGTATTCAAGAACTCTCAACATTCTATTTTGGAATTCTGCAACACCAACATTATATCTTGGTATTCTAGAACTCCAAACATTCTCTTTTGGAATTCTAGAGCTCCCAACATTCTATTTTGGAATTCTACAACACCAACATTCTATCTTGGAATTCTAGTATTCCCAACATTCTATTTTGGAATTCTAGAACGCCCAACATTCTATTACAGTATTCTAGAACTCCTAAAAGACTATTTTGGTATTCTAGAACTCCCAACATTATTTTTTACAATTCTAGAACTCCCAACATTCTATTTTGGAATTCTAGAACTCCCAACATTCTATTTTGGAATTCTAGATCTCCCAACATTCTATTTTGTAATTCTAGAACACCGACATTCCATTTTCGAATTCTATAACTCCCAACATTCTATTTTGGAATTCTGCAACATCAACATTCTATTTTGGAATTCTAGAACTCCCAACATTCTATTTTGGAATTCTAGATCTCCTAATATTCTATTTTGGAATTCTAGAACGCCCAACATTCTATTTCAGTATTCTAGAACTCCTAACATACTATTTTGGTATTCTAGAACTCCCAACATTGTTTTTTTAAATTCTAGAACTCCCAACATTCTATTTTGAAATTCTAGAACTCCCAACATTCTATTTTAGAATTCTAGAATGCCCACCATTCTATTTTTAGTATTCTAGATCTCTTAACAGACTATTTTGGAATTCTAGAACTCCCAACATTCTGATTTTGTTTTCTAGAACTCCCAACATACTTTTTTGGAATTCTAGAACTCCCAACATTCTATTTTGTAATTCTAGAACACCAACATTCCATTTTCGAATTCTATAACTCCCAACATTCTATTTTGAAATTCTGCAACACAAACATTCTATTTTGGAATTCTAGAACTCTCAACATTCTATTTTGGAATTATAGAACTCCCAACATTCTATTTTAGTATTCTTGAACTCCCAACATTCTATTTTGGAATTCTAGTACTCCTAATATTCTATTTTGGAATTCTAGAACGCCCAACATTCTATTACAGTATTCTAGAACTCCTAATAGACTATTTTGGTATTCTAGAACTCCCAACATTCTTTTTTACAATTCTAGAACTCCCAACATTCTATTTTGGAATTCTAGAACTCCCAACATTCTATTTTGGAATTCTAGATCTCCCAACATTCTATTTTGTAATTCTAGAACACCGACATTCCATTTTCGAATTCTATAACTCCCAACATTCTATTTTGGAATTCTGCAACATCAACATTCTATTTTGGAATTCTAGAACTCCCAACATTCTATTTTGGAATTCTGCAACACCAACATTCTATTTTGGAATTCTAGAACTCCCAACATTCTTTTTTAGAATTCTAGAACTCCCAACATTGTATTTTGGAATTCTAGAACTCCCAACATTCTATTTTGGAATTCTAGAACTCCCAACATTCTATTGTGGAATTCAAGAACTCCCAACATTGTATTTTGGAATTCTGCAACACCAACATTATATCTTGGTATTCTAGAACTCCCAATATTCTATTTTGGAATTCTAGAACTCCCAAAATTCTATTTTGGAATTATAGAACTCCCAACATTCTATTTTGGAATTATAGAACTCCAAACATTCTATTTTGGAATTCTAAAACTCCCAATATACTGTTCTGAAATTCTAGAACTCCCAACATTTTATTTTGGAACTCTGCAATACCAACATTCTATTTTGGAATTCTAGAACTCCCAACATTCTATTTTAGTATTCTAGAACTCCCAACATTCTATTTTGGAATTCTGCAACACCAACATTCTATCTTGGAATTCTAGAACTCCCAACATTCTATTTCAGTATTCTAGAACTCCTAACATACTATTTTGGTATTCTAGAACTCCCAACATTTTTTTTTTAAATTCTAGAACTCCCAACATTCTATTTTGAAATTCTAGAACTCCCAACATTCTATTTTAGAATTCTAGAATGCCCAACATTCTATTTTTAGTATTCTAGATCTCTTAACAGACTATTTTGGAATTCTAGAACTCCCAACATTCTTTTTTTTTTTTAATTCTAGAACCCCAATATTCTATTTTGGAATTCTAGAACTCCCAACATTCTGATTTTGTTTTCTAGAACTCCCAACATACTATTTTGGAATTCTAGAACTCCCAACATTCTATTTTGTAATTCTAGAACACCAACATTCCATTTTCGAATTCTAGAACTCCCAACATTCTATTTTGGAATTCTGCAACACAAACATTCTATTTTGGAATTCTAGAACTCTCAACATTCTATTTTGGAATTCTGGAACTCCCAACATTCTATTTTGGAATTCTAGAACTCCCAACATTCTATTTTAGTATTCTAGAACTCCCAACATTCTATTTTGGAATTCTGCAACACCAACATTCTATCTTGGAATTCTAGAACTCCCAACATTCTATTTTGGAATTCTAGAACTCCCAATATTCTATTTTGGAATTATAGAACTCCCAACATTCTATTTTAGAATTCTAGAACTCCCAACATTCTATTTTGGAATTCTAGAACTCCTAATATTCTATTTTGGAATTCTAGAATGCCCAACATTCTATTACAGTATTCTAGAACTCCTAATACACTATTTTGGTATTCTAGAACTCCCAACATTCTTTTTTTAAATTCTAGAACTCCCAAAATTCTGTTTTGAAATTCTAGAACTCCCAACATTCTATTTTTGAATTCTAGATCTCCCAACATTCTATTTTGGAATTCTAGAACGCCCAACATTCTATTACAGTATTCTAGAACTCCTAAAAGACTATTTTGGTATTCTAGAACTTCCAACATTCTTTTTTACAATTCTAGAACTCCCAACATTCTATTTTGGAATTCTAGAACTCCCAACATTCTATTTTGGAATTCTAGATCTCCCAACATTCTATTTTGTAATTCTAGAACACCGACATTCCATTTTCGAATTCTATAACTCCCAACATTCTATTTTGGAATTCTGCAACATCAACATTCTATTTTGGAATTCTAGAACTCCCAACATTCTATTTTGGAATTCTGCAACACCAACATTCTATTTTGGAATTCTAGAACTCCCAACATTCTTTTTTGGAATTCTAGAACTCCCAACATTGTATTTTGGAATTATAGAACTCCCAACATTCTATTTTGGAATTCTAGAACTCCCAACATTCTATTTTGGAATTAAAGAACTCCCAACATTCTTTTTTGGAATTCTAGAACTCCAAACATTCTATTTTGGAATTCTAAAACTCCCAATATACTGTTCTGAAATTCTAGAACTCCCAACATTTTATTTTGGAACTCTGCAATACCAACATTCTATTTTGGAATTCTAGAACTCCCAACATTCTATTTTGGAATTCTGCAACACCAACATTCTATTTTGCAATTCTAGAACTCCCAACATTCTTTTTTGAATTCTAGAACTCACAACAGTGTATTTTGGAATTCTAGAACTAACAACATTCTATTGTGGAATTCATGAACTCCCAACATTCTATATAGGAATTCAAGAACTCCCAACATTCTATCTTGGACTTCTAGAACTCCCAATATTCTATTTTGAAATTCTAGAACTCCCAACATTCTAGTTTGGTATTCTAGAACTCCCAACATTCTATTTTGGAATTCTAGAACTCCCAATATTCTATTTTAGAATTCTAGAACTCCCAACATTATATTTTGGTATTCAAGAACTCTCAACATTCTATTTTGGAATTCTGCAACACCAAAATTATATCTTGGTATTCTAGAACTCCAAACATTCTCTTTTGGAATTCTAGAGCTCCCAACATTCTATTTTGGAATTCTCGATTTCCCAACATTCTATTTTGGAATTCTAGAACGCCCAACATTCTATTACAGTATTCTAGAACTCCTAAAAGACTATTTTGGTATTCTAGAACTCCCAACATTCTTTTTTACAATTCTAGAACTCCCAACATTCTATTTTGGAATTCTAGAACTCCCAACATTCTATTTTGGAATTCTAGATCTCCCAACATTCTATTTTGTAATTCTAGAACACCGACATTCCATTTTCGAATTCTATAACTCCCAACATTCTATTTTGGAATTCTGCAACATCAACATTCTATTTTGGAATTCTAGAACTCCCAACATTCTATTTTGGAATTCTAGAACTCCCAACATTCTATTTTGGAATTCTAGATCTCCCAACATTCTATTTTGTAATTCTAGAACACCGACATTCCATTTTCGAATTCTATAACTCCCAACATTCTATTTTGGAATTCTGCAACATCAACATTCTATTTTGGAATTCTAGAACTCCCAACATTCTTTTTTGGAATTCTAGAACTCCCAACATTGTATTTTGGAATTCTAGAACTCCTAACATTCTATTTTGGAATTCTAGAACTCCCAAAATTCTATTGTTGAATTCAAGAACTCCCAACATTGTATTTTGGAATTCTGCAACACCAACATTATATCTTGGTATTCTAGAACTCCCAATATTCTATTTTGGAATTCTAGAACTCCCAACATTCTATTTTGGAATTATAGAACTCCCAACATTCTATTTTGGAATTCTAGAACTCCCAACATTCTATTTTGGAATTCTAAAACTCCCAATATACTGTTCTGAAATTCTAGAACTCCCAACATTTTATTTTGGAACTCTGCAATACCAACATTCTATTTTGGAATTCTAGAACTCCAAACATTCTATTTTAGTATTCTAGAACTCCCAACATTCTATTTTGGAATTCTGCAACACCAACATTATATCTTGGTATTCTAGAACTCCAAACATTCTCTTTTGGAATTCTAGAGCTCCCAACATTCTATTTTGGAATTCTACAACACCAACATTCTATCTTGGAATTCTAGTATTCCCAACATTCTATTTTGGAATTCTAGAACGCCCAACATTCTATTACAGTATTCTAGAACTCCTAAAAGACTATTTTGGAATTCTAGAACTCCCAACATTCTATTTTGGAATTCTAGATCTCCCAACATTCTATTTTGTAATTCTAGAACACCGACATTCCATTTTCGAATTCTATAACTCCCAACATTCTATTTTGGAATTCTGCAACATCAACATTCTATTTTGGAATTCTAGAACTCCCAACATTCTTTTTTGGAATTCTAGAACTCCCAACATTGTATTTTGGAATTCTAGAACTCCCAACATTCTATTTTGGAATTCTAGAACTCCCAACATTCTATTGTGGAATTCAAGAACTCCCAACATTGTATTTTGGAATTCTGCAACACCAACATTATATCTTGGTATTCTAGAACTCCCAATATTTTATTTTGGAATTCTAGAACTCCCAACATTCTATTTTGGAATTATAGAACTCCCAACATTCTTTTGGAATTCTAGAACTCCCAACATTCTATTTTGGAATTCTAAAACTCCCAATATACTGTTCTGAAATTCTAGAACTCCCAACATTTTATTTTGGAACTCTGCAATACCAACATTCTATTTTGGAATTCTAGAACTCCAAACATTCTATTTTAGTATTCTAGAACTCCCAACATTCTATTTTGGAATTCTGCAACACCAACATTATATCTTGGTATTCTAGAACTCCAAACATTCTCTTTTGGAATTCTAGAGCTCCCAACATTCTTTTTGGAATTCTAGATTTCCCAACATTCTATTTTAGAATTCTGCAAAACCAACATTCTATCTTGGAACTCTAGAACTCCCAACATTCTATTTTGGAATTCTAGAACTCCCAAAATTCAATTTTGTTATTCTAGAACACCAACATTCCATTTTCGAATTCTAGAACTCCCAACATTCTATTTTGGAAATCTGCAACACAAACATTCTATTTTGGAATTCTAGAACTCTCAACATTCTATTTTGGAATTCTGGAACTCCCAACATTCTATTTTGGAATTCTAGAACTCCCAACATTCTATTTTGGTATTCTAGAACTCCCAACATTCTATTTTGGAATTCTGCAACACCAACATTCTATCTTGGAATTCTAGAACTCCCAATATTCTATTTTGGAATTCTAGAACTCCCAATATTCTATTTTGGAATTATAGAACTCCCAACATTCTATTTTAGAATTCTAGAACTCCCAACATTCTATTTTGGAATTCTAGAACTCCTAATATTCTATTTTGGAATTCTAGAATGCCCAACATTCTATTACAGTATTCTAGAACTCCTAATACACTATTTTGGTATTCTAGAACTCCCAACATTCTTTTTTTAAATTCTAGAACTCCCAAAATTCTGTTTTGAAATTCTAGAACTCCCAACATTCTATTTTTGAATTCTAGATCTCCCAACATTCTATTTTGGAATTCTAGAACGCCCAACATTCTATTACAGTATTCTAGAACTCCTAAAAGACTATTTTGGTATTCTAGAACTTCCAACATTCTTTTTTACAATTCTAGAACTCCCAACATTCTATTTTGGAATTCTAGAACTCCCAACATTCTATTTTGGAATTCTAGATCTCCCAACATTCTATTTTGTAATTCTAGAACACCGACATTCCATTTTCGAATTCTATAACTCCCAACATTCTATTTTGGAATTCTGCAACATCAACATTCTATTTTGGAATTCTAGAACTCCCAACATTCTATTTTGGAATTCTGCAACACCAACATTCTATTTTGGAATTCTAGAACTCCCAACATTCTTTTTTGGAATTCTAGAACTCCCAACATTGTATTTTGGAATTATAGAACTCCCAACATTCTATTTTGGAATTCTAGAACTCCCAACATTCTATTGTGGAATTCAAGAACTCCCAACATTGTATTTTGGAATTCTGCAACACCAACATTATATCTTGGCATTCTAGAACTCCCAATATTCTATTTTGGAATTCTAGAACTCCCAACATTCTATTTTGGAATTAAAGAACTCCCAACATTCTTTTTTTGAATTCTAGAACTCCCAACATTCTATTTTGGAATTCTAAAACTCCCAATATACTGTTCTGAAATTCTAGAACTCCCAACATTTTATTTTGGAACTCTGCAATACCAACATTCTATTTTGGAATTCTAGAACTCCCAACATTCTATTTTGGAATTCTGCAACACCAACATTCTATTTTGCAATTCTAGAACTCCCAATATTCTTTTTTGAATTCTAGAACTCACAACAGTGTATTTTGGAATTCTGCAACACCAAAATTATATCTTGGTATTCTAGAACTCCAAACATTCTCTTTTGGAATTCTAGAGCTCCCAACATTCTATTTTGGAATTCTCGATTTCCCAACATTCTTTTTTGGAATTCTAGATCTCCCAACATTCTATTTTGTAATTCTAGAACACCGACATTCCATTTTCGAATTCTATAACTCCCAACATTCTATTTTGGAATTCTGCAACATCAACATTCTATTTTGGAATTTTAGAACTCCCAACATTCTTTTTTGGAATTCTAGAACTCCCAACATTGTATTTTGGAATTCTAGAACTCCCAACATTTTATTTTGGAACTCTGCAATACCAACATTCTATTTTGGAATTCTAGAACTCCAAACATTCTATTTTAGTATTCTAGAACTCCCAACATTCTATTTTGGAATTCTGCAACACCAACATTATATCTTGGTATTCTAGAACTCCGAACATTCTCTTTTGGAATTCTAGAGCTCCCAACATTCTATTTTGGAATTCTACAACACCAACATTCTATCTTGGAATTCTAGTATTCCCAACATTCTATTTTGGAATTCTAGAACGCCCAACATTCTATTACAGTATTCTAGAACTCCTAAAAGACTATTTTGGTATTCTAGAACTCCCAACATTCTTTTTTACAATTCTAGAACTCCCAACATTCTATTTTGGAATTCTAGAACTCCCAACATTCTATTTTGGAATTCTAGATCTCCCAACATTCTATTTTGGAATTCTAGAACTCCCAACATTTTATTTTGGAACTCTGCAATACCAACATTCTATTTTGGAATTCTAGAACTCCAAACATTCTATTTTAGTATTCTAGAACTCCCAACATTCTATTTTGGAATTCTGCAACACCAACATTATATCTTGGTATTCTAGAACTCCGAACATTCTCTTTTGGAATTCTAGAGCTCCCAACATTCTATTTTGGAATTCTACAACACCAACATTCTATCTTGGAATTCTAGTATTCCCAACATTCTATTTTGGAATTCTAGAACGCCCAACATTCTATTACAGTATTCTAGAACTCCTAAAAGACTATTTTGGTATTCTAGAACTCCCAACATTCTTTTTTACAATTCTAGAACTCCCAACATTCTATTTTGGAATTCTAGAACTCCCAACATTCTATTTTGGAATTCTAGAACTCCCAACATTCTTTTTTTGGAATTCTAGAACTCCCAACATTGTATTTTGGAATTCTAGAACTCCCAACATTCTATTTTGGAATTCTAGAACTCCCAACATTGTATTTTGGAATTCTGCAACACCAACATTATATCTTGGTATTCTAGAACTCCCAATATTCTATTTTGGAATTCTAGAACTCCCAACATTCTATTTTGGAATTATAGAACTCCCAACATTCTTTTGGAATTCTAGAACTCCCAACATTCTATTTTGGAATTCTAAAACTCCCAATATACTGTTCTGAAATTCTAGAACTCCCAACATTTTATTTTGGAACTCTGCAACACCAACATTCTATTTTGGAATTCTAGAACTCCAAACATTCTATTTTAGTATTCTAGAACTCCCAACATTCTATTTTGGAATTCTGCAACACCAACATTATATCTTGGTATTCTAGAACTCCAAACATTCTCTTTTGGAATTCTAGAGCTCCCAACATTCTTTTTGGAATTCTAGATTTCCCAACATTCTATTTTAGAATTCTGCAAAACCAACATTCTATCTTGGAACTCTAGAACTCCCAACATTCTATTTTGGAATTCTAGAACTCCCAACATTCAATTTTGTTATTCTAGATTACCAACATTCCATTTTCGAATTCTAGAACTCCCAACATTCTATTTTGGAAATCTGCAACACAAACATTCTATTTTGGAATTCTAGAACTCTCAACATTCTATTTTGGAATTCTGGAACTCCCAACATTCTATTTTGGAATTCTAGAACTCCCAACATTCTATTTTGGTATTCTAGAACTCCCAACATTCTATTTTGGAATTCTGCAACACCAACATTCTATCTTGGAATTCTAGAACTCCCAATATTCTATTTTGGAATTCTAGAACTCCCAACATTCTATTTTGGAATTAAAGAACTCCCAACATTCTTTTTTGGAATTCTAGAACTCCCAACATTCTATTTTGGAATTCTAAAACTCCCAATATACTGTTCTGAAATTCTAGAACTCCCAACATTTTATTTTGGAACTCTGCAATACCAACATTCTATTTTGGAATTCTAGAACTCCCAACATTCTATTTTGGAATTCTGCAACACCAACATTCTATTTTGCAATTCTAGAACTCCCAACATTCTTTTTTGAATTCTAGAACTCACAACAGTGTATTTTGGAATTCTAGAACTAACAACATTCTATTGTGGAATTCATGAACTCCCAACATTCTATATAGGAATTCAAGAACTCCCAACATTCTATCTTGGACTTCTAGAACTCCCAATATTCTATTTTGAAATTCTAGAACTCCCAACATTCTATTTTGGTATTCTAGAACTCCCAACATTCTATTTTGGAATTCTAGAACTCCCAATATTCTATTTTAGAATTCTAGAACTCCCAACATTATATTTTGGTATTCAAGAACTCTCAACATTCTCTTTTGGAATTCTAGAGCTCCCAACATTCTATTTTGGAATTCTACAACACCAACATTCTATCTTGGAATTCTAGTATTCCCAACATTCTATTTTGGAATTCTAGAACGCCCAACATTCTATTACAGTATTCTAGAACTCCTAAAAGACTATTTTGGTATTCTAGAACTCCCAACATTCTTTTTTACAATTCTAGAACTCCCAACATTCTATTTTGGAATTCTAGAACTCCCAACATTCTATTTTGGAATTCTAGAACTCCCAACATTCTTTTTTTGGAATTCTAGAACTCCCAACATTGTATTTTGGAATTCTAGAACTCCCAACATTCTATTTTGGAATTCTAGAACTCCCAACATTGTATTTTGGAATTCTGCAACACCAACATTATATCTTGGTATTCTAGAACTCCCAATATTCTATTTTGGAATTCTAGAACTCCCAACATTCTATTTTGGAATTATAGAACTCCCAACATTCTTTTGGAATTCTAGAACTCCCAACATTCTATTTTGGAATTCTAAAACTCCCAATATACTGTTCTGAAATTCTAGAACTCCCAACATTTTATTTTGGAACTCTGCAACACCAACATTCTATTTTGGAATTCTAGAACTCCAAACATTCTATTTTAGTATTCTAGAACTCCCAACATTCTATTTTGGAATTCTGCAACACCAACATTATATCTTGGTATTCTAGAACTCCAAACATTCTCTTTTGGAATTCTAGAGCTCCCAACATTCTTTTTGGAATTCTAGATTTCCCAACATTCTATTTTAGAATTCTGCAAAACCAACATTCTATCTTGGAACTCTAGAACTCCCAACATTCTATTTTGGAATTCTAGAACTCCCAACATTCAATTTTGTTATTCTAGATTACCAACATTCCATTTTCGAATTCTAGAACTCCCAACATTCTATTTTGGAAATCTGCAACACAAACATTCTATTTTGGAATTCTAGAACTCTCAACATTCTATTTTGGAATTCTGGAACTCCCAACATTCTATTTTGGAATTCTAGAACTCCCAACATTCTATTTTGGTATTCTAGAACTCCCAACATTCTATTTTGGAATTCTGCAACACCAACATTCTATCTTGGAATTCTAGAACTCCCAATATTCTATTTTGGAATTCTAGAACTCCCAACATTCTATTTTGGAATTAAAGAACTCCCAACATTCTTTTTTGGAATTCTAGAACTCCCAACATTCTATTTTGGAATTCTAAAACTCCCAATATACTGTTCTGAAATTCTAGAACTCCCAACATTTTATTTTGGAACTCTGCAATACCAACATTCTATTTTGGAATTCTAGAACTCCCAACATTCTATTTTGGAATTCTGCAACACCAACATTCTATTTTGCAATTCTAGAACTCCCAACATTCTTTTTTGAATTCTAGAACTCACAACAGTGTATTTTGGAATTCTAGAACTAACAACATTCTATTGTGGAATTCATGAACTCCCAACATTCTATATAGGAATTCAAGAACTCCCAACATTCTATCTTGGACTTCTAGAACTCCCAATATTCTATTTTGAAATTCTAGAACTCCCAACATTCTATTTTGGTATTCTAGAACTCCCAACATTCTATTTTGGAATTCTAGAACTCCCAATATTCTATTTTAGAATTCTAGAACTCCCAACATTATATTTTGGTATTCAAGAACTCTCAACATTCTATTTTGGAATTCTGCAACACCAAAATTATATCTTGGTATTCTAGAACTCCAAACATTCTCTTTTGGAATTCTAGAGCTCCCAACATTCTATTTTGGAATTCTCGATTTCCCAACATTCTATTTTGGAATTCTAGAACGCCCAACATTCTATTACAGTATTCTAGAACTCCTAAAAGACTATTTTGGTATTCTAGAACTCCCAACATTCTTTTTTACAATTCTAGAACTCCCAACATTCTATTTTGGAATTCTAGAACTCCCAACATTCTATTTTGGAATTCTAGATCTCCCAACATTCTATTTTGTAATTCTAGAACACCGACATTCCATTTTCGAATTCTATAACTCCCAACATTCTATTTTGGAATTCTGCAACATCAACATTCTATTTTGGAATTCTAGAACTCCCAACATTCTTTTTTGGAATTCTAGAACTCCCAACATTGTATTTTGGAATTCTAGAACTCCTAACATTCTATTTTGGAATTCTAGAACTCCCAACATTCTATTTTGGAATTCTAGAACTCCCAACATTCTATTTTGGAATTCTAGATCTCCCAACATTCTATTTTGTAATTCTAGAACACCGACATTCCATTTTCGAATTCTATAACTCCCAACATTCTATTTTGGAATTCTGCAACATCAACATTCTATTTTGGAATTCTAGAACTCCCAACATTCTTTTTTGGAATTCTAGAACTCCCAACATTGTATTTTGGAATTCTAGAACTCCCAACATTCTATTTTGGAATTCTAGAACTCCCAACATTCTATTGTGGAATTCAAGAACTCCCAACATTGTATTTTGGAATTCTGCAACACCAACATTATATCTTGGTATTCTAGAACTCCCAATATTCTATTTTGGAATTCTAGAACTCCCAACATTCTATTTTGGAATTATAGAACTCCCAACATTCTTTTGGAATTCTAGAACTCCCAACATTCTATTTTGGAATTCTAAAACTCCCAATATACTGTTCTGAAATTCTAGAACTCCCAACATTTTATTTTGGAACTCTGCAATACCAACATTCTATTTTGGAATTCTAGAACTCCAAACATTCTATTTTAGTATTCTAGAACTCCCAACATTCTATTTTGGAATTCTGCAACACCAACATTATATCTTGGTATTCTAGAACTCCAAACATTCTCTTTTGGAATTCTAGAGCTCCCAACATTCTTTTTGGAATTCTAGATTTCCCAACATTCTATTTTAGAATTCTGCAAAACCAACATTCTATCTTGGAACTCTAGAACTCCCAACATTCTATTTTGGAATTCTAGAACTCCCAACATTCAATTTTGTTATTCTAGAACACCAACATTCCATTTTCGAATTCTAGAACTCCCAACATTCTATTTTGGAAATCTGCAACACAAACATTCTATTTTGGAATTCTAGAACTCTCAACATTCTATTTTGGAATTCTGGAACTCCCAACATTCTATTTTGGAATTCTAGAACTCCCAACATTCTATTTTGGTATTCTAGAACTCCCAACATTCTATTTTGGAATTCTGCAACACCAACATTCTATCTTGGAATTCTAGAACTCCCAATATTCTATTTTGGAATTCTAGAACTCCCAATATTCTATTTTGGAATTATAGAACTCCCAACATTCTATTTTAGAATTCTAGAACTCCCAACATTCTATTTTGGAATTCTAGAACTCCTAATATTCTATTTTGGAATTCTAGAATGCCCAACATTCTATTACAGTATTCTAGAACTCCTAATACACTATTTTGGTATTCTAGAACTCCCAACATTCTTTTTTTAAATTCTAGAACTCCCAAAATTCTGTTTTGAAATTCTAGAACTCCCAACATTCTATTTTTGAATTCTAGATCTCCCAACATTCTATTTTGGAATTCTAGAACGCCCAACATTCTATTACAGTATTCTAGAACTCCTAAAAGACTATTTTGGTATTCTAGAACTTCCAACATTCTTTTTTACAATTCTAGAACTCCCAACATTCTATTTTGGAATTCTAGAACTCCCAACATTCTATTTTGGAATTCTAGATCTCCCAACATTCTATTTTGTAATTCTAGAACACCGACATTCCATTTTCGAATTCTATAACTCCCAACATTCTATTTTGGAATTCTGCAACATCAACATTCTATTTTGGAATTCTAGAACTCCCAACATTCTATTTTGGAATTCTGCAACACCAACATTCTATTTTGGAATTCTAGAACTCCCAACATTCTTTTTTGGAATTCTAGAACTCCCAACATTGTATTTTGGAATTATAGAACTCCCAACATTCTATTTTGGAATTCTAGAACTCCCAACATTCTATTGTGGAATTCAAGAACTCCCAACATTGTATTTTGGAATTCTGCAACACCAACATTATATCTTGGCATTCTAGAACTCCCAATATTCTATTTTGGAATTCTAGAACTCCCAACATTCTATTTTGGAATTAAAGAACTCCCAACATTCTTTTTTGGAATTCTAGAACTCCCAACATTCTATTTTGGAATTCTAAAACTCCCAATATACTGTTCTGAAATTCTAGAACTCCCAACATTTTATTTTGGAACTCTGCAATACCAACATTCTATTTTGGAATTCTAGAACTCCCAACATTCTATTTTGGAATTCTGCAACACCAACATTCTATTTTGCAATTCTAGAACTCCCAACATTCTTTTTTGAATTCTAGAACTCACAACAGTGTATTTTGGAATTCTAGAACTAACAACATTCTATTGTGGAATTCATGAACTCCCAACATTCTATATAGGAATTCAAGAACTCCCAACATTCTATCTTGGACTTCTAGAACTCCCAATATTCTATTTTGAAATTCTAGAACTCCCAACATTCTATTTTGGTATTCTAGAACTCCCAACATTCTATTTTGGAATTCTAGAACTCCCAATATTCTATTTTAGAATTCTAGAACTCCCACATTATATTTTGGTATTCAAGAACTCTCAACATTCTATTTTGGAATTCTGCAACACCAAAATTATATCTTGGTATTCTAGAACTCCAAACATTCTCTTTTGGAATTCTAGAGCTCCCAACATTCTATTTTGGAATTCTTGATTTCCCAACATTCTATTTTGGAATTCTAGAACGCCCAACATTCTATTACAGTATTCTAGAACTCCTAAAAGACTATTTTGGTATTCTAGAACTCCCAACATTCTTTTTTACAATTCTAGAACTCCCAACATTCTATTTTGGAATTCTAGAACTCCCAACATTCTATTTTGGAATTCTAGATCTCCCAACATTCTATTTTGTAATTCTAGAACACCGACATTCCATTTTCGAATTCTATAACTCCCAACATTCTATTTTGGAATTCTGCAACATCAACATTCTATTTTGGAATTCTAGAACTCCCAACATTCTTTTTTGGAATTCTAGAACTCCCAACATTGTATTTTGGAATTCTAGAACTCCTAACATTCTATTTTGGAATTCTAGAACTCCCAACATTCTATTGTTGAATTCAAGAACTCCCAACATTGTATTTTGGAATTCTGCAACACCAACATTATATCTTGGTATTCTAGAACTCCCAATATTCTATTTTGGAATTCTAGAACTCCCAACATTCTATTTTGGAATTATAGAACTCCCAACATTCTATTTTGGAATTCTAGAACTCCCAACATTCTATTTTGGAATTCTAAAACTCCCAATATACTGTTCTGAAATTCTAGAACTCCCAACATTTTATTTTGGAACTCTGCAATACCAACATTCTATTTTGGAATTCTAGAACTCCAAACATTCTATTTTAGTATTCTAGAACTCCCAACATTCTATTTTGGAATTCTGCAACACCAACATTATATCTTGGTATTCTAGAACTCCAAACATTCTCTTTTGGAATTCTAGAGCTCCCAACATTCTATTTTGGAATTCTACAACACCAACATTCTATCTTGGAATTCTAGTATTCCCAACATTCTATTTTGGAATTCTAGAACGCCCAACATTCTATTACAGTATTCTAGAACTCCTAAAAGACTATTTTGGTATTCTAGAACTCCCAACATTCTTTTTTACAATTCTAGAACTCCCAACATTCTATTTTGGAATTCTAGAACTCCCAACATTCTATTTTGGAATTCTAGATCTCCCAACATTCTATTTTGTAATTCTAGAACACCGACATTCCATTTTCGAATTCTATAACTCCCAACATTCTATTTTGGAATTCTGCAACATCAACATTCTATTTTGGAATTCTAGAACTCCCAACATTCTTTTTTTGGAATTCTAGAACTCCCAGCATTGTATTTTGGAATTCTAGAACTCCCAACATTCTATTTTGGAATTCTAGAACTCCCAACATTCTATTGTGGAATTCAAGAACTCCTAACATTGTATTTTGGAATTCTGCAACACCAACATTATATCTTGGTATTCTAGAACTCCCAATATTCTATTTTGGAATTCTAGAACTCCCAACATTCTATTTTGGAATTATAGAACTCCCAACATTCTTTTGGAATTCTAGAACTCCCAACATTCTATTTTGGAATTCTAAAACTCCCAATATACTGTTCTGAAATTCTAGAACTCCCAACATTTTATTTTGGAACTCTGCAATACCAACATTCTATTTTGGAATTCTAGAACTCCAAACATTCTATTTTAGTATTCTAGAACTCCCAACATTCTATTTTGGAATTCTGCAACACCAACATTATATCTTGGTATTCTAGAACTCCAAACATTCTCTTTTGGAATTCTAGAGCTCCCAACATTCTTTTTGGAATTCTAGATTTCCCAACATTCTATTTTAGAATTCTGCAAAACCAACATTCTATCTTGGAACTCTAGAACTCCCAACATTCTATTTTGGAATTCTAGAACTCCCAACATTCAATTTTGTTATTCTAGAACACCAACATTCCATTTTCGAATTCTAGAACTCCCAACATTCTATTTTGGAAATCTGCAACACAAACATTCTATTTTGGAATTCTAGAACTCTCAACATTCTATTTTGGAATTCTGGAACTCCCAACATTCTATTTTGGAATTCTAGAACTCCCAACATTCTATTTTGGTATTCTAGAACTCCCAACATTCTATTTTGGAATTCTGCAACACCAACATTCTATCTTGGAATTCTAGAACTCCCAATATTCTATTTTGGAATTATAAAACTCCCAACATTCTATTTTAGAATTCTAGAACTCCCAACATTCTATTTTGGAATTCTAGAACTCCTAATATTCTATTTTGGAATTCTAGAACTCCTAATATTCTATTACAGTATTCTAGAACTCCTAATACACTATTTTGGTATTCTAGAACTCCCAACATTCTTTTTTTAAATTCTAGAACTCCCAAAATTCTGTTTTGAAATTCTAGAACTCCCAACATTCTATTTTTGAATTCTAGATCTCCCAACATTCTATTTTGGAATTCTAGAACGCCCAACATTCTATTACAGTATTCTAGAACTCCTAAAAGACTATTTTGGTATTCTAGAACTTCCAACATTCTTTTTTACAATTCTAGAACTCCCAACATTCTATTTTGGAATTCTAGAACTCCCAACATTCTATTTTGGAATTCTAGATCTCCCAACATTCTATTTTGTAATTCTAGAACACCGACATTCCATTTTCGAATTCTATAACTCCCAACATTCTATTTTGGAATTCTGCAACATCAACATTCTATTTTGGAATTCTAGAACTCCCAACATTCTATTTTGGAATTCTGCAACACCAACATTCTATTTTGGAATTCTAGAACTCCCAACATTCTTTTTTGGAATTCTAGAACTCCCAACATTGTATTTTGGAATTATAGAACTCCCAACATTCTATTTTGGAATTCTAGAACTCCCAACATTCTATTGTGGAATTCAAGAACTCCCAACATTGTATTTTGGAATTCTGCAACACCAACATTATATCTTGGCATTCTAGAACTCCCAATATTCTATTTTGGAATTCTAGAACTCCCAACATTCTATTTTGGAATTAAAGAACTCCCAACATTCTTTTTTGGAATTCTAGAACTCCCAACATTCTATTTTGGAATTCTAAAACTCCCAATATACTGTTCTGAAATTCTAGAACTCCCAACATTTTATTTTGGAACTCTGCAATACCAACATTCTATTTTGGAATTCTAGAACTCCCAACATTCTATTTTGGAATTCTGCAACACCAACATTCTATTTTGCAATTCTAGAACTCCCAACATTCTTTTTTGAATTCTAGAACTCACAACAGTGTATTTTGGAATTCTAGAACTAACAACATTCTATTGTGGAATTCATGAACTCCCAACATTCTATATAGGAATTCAAGAACTCCCAACATTCTATCTTGGACTTCTAGAACTCCCAATATTCTATTTTGAAATTCTAGAACTCCCAACATTCTATTTTGGTATTCTAGAACTCCCAACATTCTATTTTGGAATTCTAGAACTCCCAATATTCTATTTTAGAATTCTAGAACTCCCAACATTATATTTTGGTATTCAAGAACTCTCAACATTCTATTTTGGAATTCTGCAACACCAAAATTATATCTTGGTATTCTAGAACTCCAAACATTCTCTTTTGGAATTCTAGAGCTCCCAACATTCTATTTTGGAATTCTCGATTTCCCAACATTCTATTTTGGAATTCTAGAATGCCCAACATTCTATTACAGTATTCTAGAACTCCTAAAAGACTATTTTGGTATTCTAGAACTCCCAACATTCTTTTTTACAATTCTAGAACTCCCAACATTCTATTTTGGAATTCTAGAACTCCCAACATTCTATTTTGGAATTCTAGATCTCCCAACATTCTATTTTGTAATTCTAGAACACCGACATTCCATTTTCGAATTCTATAACTCCCAACATTCTATTTTGGAATTCTGCAACATCAACATTCTATTTTGGAATTCTAGAACTCCCAACATTCTTTTTTGGAATTCTAGAACTCCCAACATTGTATTTTGGAATTCTAGAACTCCTAACATTCTATTTTGGAATTCTAGAACTCCCAACATTCTATTGTTGAATTCAAGAACTCCCAACATTGTATTTTGGAATTCTGCAACACCAACATTATATCTTGGTATTCTAGAACTCCCAATATTCTATTTTGGAATTCTAGAACTCCCAACATTCTATTTTGGAATTATAGAACTCCCAACATTCTATTTTGGAATTCTAGAACTCCCAACATTCTATTTTGGAATTCTAAAACTCCCAATATACTGTTCTGAAATTCTAGAACTCCCAACATTTTATTTTGGAACTCTGCAATACCAACATTCTATTTTGGAATTCTAGAACTCCAAACATTCTATTTTAGTATTCTAGAACTCCCAACATTGTATTTTGGAATTCTGCAACACCAACATTATATCTTGGTATTCTAGAACTCCAAACATTCTCTTTTGGAATTCTAGAGCTCCCAACATTCTATTTTGGAATTCTACAACACCAACATTCTATCTTGGAATTCTAGTATTCCCAACATTCTATTTTGGAATTCTAGAACGCCCAACATTCTATTACAGTATTCTAGAACTCCTAAAAGACTATTTTGGTATTCTAGAACTCCCAACATTCTTTTTTACAATTCTAGAACTCCCAACATTCTATTTTGGAATTCTAGAACTCCCAACATTCTATTTTGGAATTCTAGATCTCCCAACATTCTATTTTGTAATTCTAGAACACCGACATTCCATTTTCGAATTCTATAACTCCCAACATTCTATTTTGGAATTCTGCAACATCAACATTCTATTTTGGAATTCTAGAACTCCCAACATTCTTTTTTTGGAATTCTAGAACTCCCAGCATTGTATTTTGGAATTCTAGAACTCCCAACATTCTATTTTGGAATTCTAGAACTCCCAACATTCTATTGTGGAATTCAAGAACTCCTAACATTGTATTTTGGAATTCTGCAACACCAACATTATATCTTGGTATTCTAGAACTCCCAATATTCTATTTTGGAATTCTAGAACTCCCAACATTCTATTTTGGAATTATAGAACTCCCAACATTCTTTTGGAATTCTAGAACTCCCAACATTCTATTTTGGAATTCTAAAACTCCCAATATACTGTTCTGAAATTCTAGAACTCCCAACATTTTATTTTGGAACTCTGCAATACCAACATTCTATTTTGGAATTCTAGAACTCCAAACATTCTATTTTAGTATTCTAGAACTCCCAACATTCTATTTTGGAATTCTGCAACACCAACATTATATCTTGGTATTCTAGAACTCCAAACATTCTCTTTTGGAATTCTAGAGCTCCCAACATTCTTTTTGGAATTCTAGATTTCCCAACATTCTATTTTAGAATTCTGCAAAACCAACATTCTATCTTGGAACTCTAGAACTCCCAACATTCTATTTTGGAATTCTAGAACTCCCAACATTTTATTTTGGAACTCTGCAATACCAACATTCTATTTTGGAATTCTAGAACTCCCAACATTCTATTTTGGAATTCTGCAACACCAACATTCTATTTTGCAATTCTAGAACTCCCAACATTCTTTTTTGAATTCTAGAACTCACAACAGTGTATTTTGGAATTCTAGAACTAACAACATTCTATTGTGGAATTCATGAACTCCCAACATTCTATCTTGGACTTCTAGAACTCCCAATATTCTATTTTGAAATTCTAGAACTCCCAACATTCTATTTTGGTATTCTAGAACTCCCAACATTCTATTTTGGAATTCTAGAACTCCCAATATTCTATTTTAGAATTCTAGAACTCCCAACATTATATTTTGGTATTCAAGAACTCTCAACATTCTATTTTGGAATTCTGCAACACCAAAATTATATCTTGGTATTCTAGAACTCCAAACATTCTCTTTTGGAATTCTAGAGCTCCCAACATTCTATTTTGGAATTCTCGATTTCCCAACATTCTATTTTGGAATTCTAGAACGCCCAACATTCTATTACAGTATTCTAGAACTCCTAAAAGACTATTTTGGTATTCTAGAACTCCCAACATTCTTTTTTACAATTCTAGAACTCCCAACATTCTATTTTGTAATTCTAGAACACCGACATTCCATTTTCGAATTCTATAACTCCCAACATTCTATTTTGGAATTCTGCAACATCAACATTCTATTTTGGAATTCTAGAACTCCCAACATTCTTTTTTGGAATTCTAGAACTCCCAACATTGTATTTTGGAATTCTAGAACTCCTAACATTCTATTTTGGAATTCTAGAACTCCCAACATTCTATTGTTGAATTCAAGAACTCCCAACATTGTATTTTGGAATTCTGCAACACCAACATTATATCTTGGTATTCTAGAACTCCCAATATTCTATTTTGGAATTCTAGAACTCCCAACATTCTATTTTGGAATTATAGAACTCCCAACATTCTATTTTGGAATTCTAGAACTCCCAACATTCTATTTTGGAATTCTAAAACTCCCAATATACTGTTCTGAAATTCTAGAACTCCCAACATTTTATTTTGGAACTCTGCAATACCAACATTCTATTTTGGAATTCTAGAACTCCAAACATTCTATTTTAGTATTCTAGAACTCCCAACATTCTATTTTGGAATTCTGCAACACCAACATTATATCTTGGTATTCTAGAACTCCAAACATTCTCTTTTGGAATTCTAGAGCTCCCAACATTCTATTTTGGAATTCTACAACACCAACATTCTATCTTGGAATTCTAGTATTCCCAACATTCTATTTTGGAATTCTAGAACGCCCAACATTCTATTACAGTATTCTAGAACTCCTAAAAGACTATTTTGGTATTCTAGAACTCCCAACATTCTTTTTTACAATTCTAGAACTCCCAACATTCTATTTTGGAATTCTAGAACTCCCAACATTCTATTTTGGAATTCTAGATCTCCCAACATTCTATTTTGTAATTCTAGAACACCGACATTCCATTTTCGAATTCTATAACTCCCAACATTCTATTTTGGAATTCTGCAACATCAACATTCTATTTTGGAATTCTAGAACTCCCAACATTCTTTTTTTGGAATTCTAGAACTCCCAACATTGTATTTTGGAATTCTAGAACTCCCAACATTCTATTTTGGAATTCTAGAACTCCCAACATTCTATTGTGGAATTCAAGAACTCCTAACATTGTATTTTGGAATTCTGCAACACCAACATTATATCTTGGTATTCTAGAACTCCCAATATTCTATTTTGGAATTCTAGAACTCCCAACATTCTATTTTGGAATTATAGAACTCCCAACATTCTTTTGGAATTCTAGAACTCCCAACATTCTATTTTGGAATTCTAAAACTCCCAATATACTGTTCTGAAATTCTAGAACTCCCAACATTTTATTTTGGAACTCTGCAATACCAACATTCTATTTTGGAATTCTAGAACTCCAAACATTCTATTTTAGTATTCTAGAACTCCCAACATTCTATTTTGGAATTCTGCAACACCAACATTATATCTTGGTATTCTAGAACTCCAAACATTCTCTTTTGGAATTCTAGAGCTCCCAACATTCTTTTTGGAATTCTAGATTTCCCAACATTCTATTGTAGAATTCTGCAAAACCAACATTCTATCTTGGAACTCTAGAACTCCCAACATTCCATTTTCGAATTCTAGAACTCCCAACATTCTATTTTGGAAATCTGCAACACAAACATTCTATTTTGGAATTCTAGAACTCTCAACATTCTATTTTGTAATTCTGGAACTCCCAACATTCTATTTTGGAATTCTAGAACTCCCAACATTCTATTTTGGTATTCTAGAACTCCCAACATTCTATTTTGGAATTCTGCAACACCAACATTCTATCTTGGAATTCTAGAACTCCCAATATTCTATTTTGGAATTATAGAACTCCCAACATTCTATTTTAGTATTCTAGAACTCCCAACATTCTATTTTGGAATTCTAGTACTCCTAATATTCTATTTTGGAATTCTAGAATGCCCAACATTCTATTACAGTATTCTAGAACTCCTAATAGACTATTTTGGTATTCTAGAACTCCCAACATTCTTTTTTAAATTCTAGAACTCCCAAAATACTGTTTTGAAATTCTAGAACTCCCAACATTCTATTTTTGAATTCTAGATCTCCCAACATTCTATTTTGGAATTCTAGAACGCCCAACATTCTTTTACAGTATTCTAGAACTCCTAAAAGACTATTTTGATATTCTAGAACTCCCAACATTCTTTTTTACAATTCTAGAACTCCCAACATTCTATTTTGGAATTCTTGAACTCCCAACATTCTATTTTGGAATTCTAGATCTCCCAACATTCTATTTTGTAATTCTAGAACACCGACATTCCATTTTCGAATTCTATAACTCCCAACATTCTATTTTGGAATTCTGCAAAATCAACATTCTATTTTGGAATTCTAGAACTCCCAACATTCTTTTTTGGAATTCTAGAACTCCCAACATTCTATTGTGGAATTCTAAAACTCCCAATATACTGTTCTGAAATTCTAGAACTCCCAACATTTTATTTTGGAACTCTGCAATACCAACATTCTATTTTGGAATTCTAGAACTCCAAACATTCTATTTTAGTATTCTAGAACTCCCAACATTCTATTTTGGAATTCTGCAACACCAACATTATATCTTGGTATTCTAGAACTCCAAACATTCTCTTTTGGAATTA
Source organism: Pseudophryne corroboree (assembly GCF_028390025.1). Taxonomy (NCBI): domain Eukaryota; kingdom Metazoa; phylum Chordata; class Amphibia; order Anura; family Myobatrachidae; genus Pseudophryne; species Pseudophryne corroboree. The sequence continues at coordinate 369,269,646 of NC_086448.1, read as the reverse complement.
TAGAGCTCCCAACATTCTATTTTGGAATTCTACAACACCAACATTCTATCTTGGAATTCTAGTATTCCCAACATTCTATTTTGGAATTCTAGAACGCCCAACATTCTATTACAGTATTCTAGAACTCCTAAAAGACTATTTTGGTATTCTAGAACTCCCAACATTCTTTTTTACAATTCTAGAACTCCCAACATTCTATTTTGGAATTCTAGAACTCCCAACATTCTATTTTGGAATTCTAGATCTCCCAACATTCTATTTTGTAATTCTAGAACACCGACATTCCATTTTCGAATTCTATAACTCCCAACATTCTATTTTGGAATTCTGCAACATCAACATTCTATTTTGGAATTCTAGAACTCCCAACATTCTTTTTTGGAATTCTAGAACTCCCAACATTGTATTTTGGAATTCTAGAACTCCCAACATTCTATTTTGGAATTCTAGAACTCCCAACATTCTATTGTGGAATTCAAGAACTCCCAACATTGTATTTTGGAATTCTGCAACACCAACATTATATCTTGGTATTCTAGAACTCCCAATATTCTATTTTGGAATTCTAGAACTCCCAACATTCTATTTTGGAATTATAGAACTCCCAACATTCTTTTGGAATTCTAGAACTCCCAACATTCTATTTTGGAATTCTAAAACTCCCAATATACTGTTCTGAAATTCTAGAACTCCCAACATTTTATTTTGGAACTCTGCAATACCAACATTCTATTTTGGAATTCTAGAACTCCAAACATTCTATTTTAGTATTCTAGAACTCCCAACATTCTATTTTGGAATTCTGCAACACCAACATTATATCTTGGTATTCTAGAACTCCAAACATTCTCTTTTGGAATTCTAGAGCTCCCAACATTCTTTTTGGAATTCTAGATTTCCCAACATTCTATTTTAGAATTCTGCAAAACCAACATTCTATCTTGGAACTCTAGAACTCCCAACATTCTATTTTGGAATTCTAGAACTCCCAACATTCAATTTTGTTATTCTAGAACACCAACATTCCATTTTCGAATTCTAGAACTCCCAACATTCTATTTTGGAAATCTGCAACACAAACATTCTATTTTGGAATTCTAGAACTCTCAACATTCTATTTTGGAATTCTGGAACTCCCAACATTCTATTTTGGAATTCTAGAACTCCCAACATTCTATTTCAGTATTCTAGAACTCCTAACATACTATTGTGGTATTCTAGAACTCCCAACATTGTTTTTTTAAAATTCTAGAACTCCCAACATTCTATTTTGAAATTCTAGAACTCCCAACATTCTATTTTAGAATTCTAGAATGCCCAACATTCTATTTATAGTATTCTAGATCTCTTAACAGACTATTTTGGAATTCTAGAACTCCCAACATTCTGATTTTGTTTTCTAGAACTCCCAACATACTATTTTGGAATTCTAGAACTCCCAACATTCTATTTTGTAATTCTAGAACACCAACATTCCATTTTCGAATTCTAGAACTCCCAACATTCTATTTTGGAATTCTGCAACACAAACATTCTATTTTGGAATTCTAGAACTCTCAACATTCTATTTTGGAATTCTGGAACTCCCAACATTCTATTTTGGAATTCTAGAACTCCCAACATTCTATTTTGTTAGTCTAGAACACCAACATTCCATTTTCGAATTCTAGAACTCCCAACATTCTATTTTGGAATTCTGCAACACAAACATTCTATTTTGGAATTCTAGAACTCTCAACATTCTATTTTGGAATTCTGGAACTCCCAACATTCTATTTTGGAATTCTAGAACTCCCAACATTCTATTTTGGTATTCTAGAACTCCCAACATTCTATTTTGGAATTCTGCAACACCAACATTCTATCTTGGAATTCTAGAACTCCCAATATTCTATTTTGGAATTATAGAACTCCCAACATTCTATTTTAGTATTCTAGAACTCCCAACATTCTATTTTGGAATTCTAGTACTCCTAATATTCTATTTTGGAATTCTAGAACGCCCAACATTCTATTACAGTATTCTAGAACTCCTAATAGACTATTTTGGTATTCTAGAACTCCCAACATTCTTTTTTTAAATTCTAGAACTCCCAAAATACTGTTTTGAAATTCTAGAACTCCCAACATTCTATTTTTGAATTCTAGATCTCCCAACATTCTATTTTGGAATTCTAGAACGCCCAACATTCTTTTACAGTATTCTAGAACTCCTAAAAGACTATTTTGATATTCTAGAACTCCCAACATTCTTTTTTACAATTCTAGAACTCCCAACATTCTATTTTGGAATTCTAGAACTCCCAACATTCTATTTTGGAATTCTAGATCTCCCAACATTCTATTTTGTAATTCTAGAACACCGACATTCCATTTTCGAATTCTATAACTCCCAACATTCTATTTTGGAATTCTGCAACATCAACATTCTATTTTGGAATTCTAGAACTCCCAACATTCTATTTTGGAATTCTGCAAAACCAACATTCTATTTTGGAATTCTAGAACTCCCAACATTCTTTTTTGGAATTCTAGAACTCCCAACATTCTATTGTGGAATTCAAGAACTCCCAACATTGTATTTTGGAATTCTGCAACACCAACATTATATCTTGGTATTCTAGAACTCCCAATATTCTATTTTGGAATTCTAGAACTCCCAACATTCTATTTTGGAATTATAGAACTCCCAACATTCTATTTTGGAATTCTAGAACTCCCAACATTCTATTTTGGAATTCTAAAACTCCCAATATACTGTTCTGAAATTCTAGAACTCCCAACATTTTATTTTGGAACTCTGCAATACCAACATTCTATTTTGGAATTCTAGAACTCCCAACATTCTATTTTAGTATTCTAGAACTCCCAACATTCTATTTTGGAATTCTGCAACACCAACATTCTATCTTGGAATTCTAGAACTCCCAACATTCTATTTTGGAATTCTGCAACACCAACATTATATCTTGGTATTCTAGAACTCCCAATATTCTATTTTGGAATTCTAGAACTCCCAACATTCTATTTTGGAATTATAGAACTCCCAACATTCTATTTTGGAATTCTAGAACTCCCAACATTCTATTTTGGAATTCTAAAACTCCCAATATACTGTTCTGAAATTCTAGAACTCCCAACATTTTATTTTGGAACTCTGCAATACCAACATTCTATTTTGGAATTCTAGAACTCCCAACATTCTATTTTAGTATTCTAGAACTCCCAACATTCTATTTTGGAATTCTGCAACACCAAAATTCTATCTTGGAATTCTAGAACTCCCAACATTCTATTTCAGTATTCTAGAACTCCTAACATACTATTTTGGTATTCTAGAACTCCCAACATTGTTTTTTTTTTAAATTCTAGAACTCCCAACATTCTATTTTGAAATTCTAGAACTCCCAACATTCTATTTTAGAATTCTAGAATGCCAAACATTCTATTTTTAGTATTCTAGATCTCTTAACAGACTATTTTGGAATTCTAGAACTCCCAACATTCTGATTTTGTTTTCTAGAACTCCCAACATACTATTTTGGAATTCTAGAACTCCCAACATTCTATTTTGTAATTCTAGAACACCAACATTCCATTTTCGAATTCTAGAACTCCCAACATTCTATTTTGGAATTCTAGAACTCCCAATATTCTATTTTGGAATTATAGAACTCCCAACATTCTATTTTAGTATTCTAGAACTCCCAACATTCTATTTTGGAATTCTAGAACTCCTAATATTCTATTTTGGAATTCTAGAATGCCCAACATTCTATTACAGTATTCTAGAACTCCTAATACACTATTTTGGTATTCTAGAACTCCCATCATTCTTTTTTTAAATTCTAGAACTCCCAAAATTCTGTTTTGAAATTCTAGAACTCCCAACATTCTATTTTTGAATTCTAGATCTCCCAACATTCTATTTTGGAATTCTAGAACGCCCAACATTCTATTACAGTATTCTAGAACTCCTAAAAGACTATTTTGGTATTCTAGAACTCCCAACAATCTTTTTTACAATTCTAGAACTCCCAACATTCTATTTTGGAATTCTAGAACTCCCAACATTCTATTTTGGAATTCTAGATCTCCCAACATTCTATTTTGTAATTCTAGAACACCGACATTCCATTTTCGAATTCTATAACTCCCAACATTCTATTTTGGAATTCTGCAACATCAACATTCTATTTTGGAATTCTAGAACTCCCAACATTCTATTTTGGAATTCTGCAACACCAACATTCTATTTTGGAATTCTAGAACTCCCAACATTCTTTTTTGGAATTCTAGAACTCCCAACATTGTATTTTGGAATTCTAGAACTCCCAACATTCTATTTTGGAATTCTAGAACTCCCAACATTCTATTGTGGAATTCAAGAACTCCCAACATTGTATTTTGGAATTCTGCAACACCAACATTATATGTTGGTATTCTAGAACTCCCAATATTCTATTTTGGAATTCTAGAACTCCCAACATTCTATTTTGGAATTATAGAACTCCCAACATTCTCTTTTGGAATTCTAGAACTCCCAACATTCTATTTTGGAATTCTAAAACTCCCAATATACTGTTCTGAAATTCTAGAACTCCCAACATTCTATTTTGGAATTCTGCAACACCAACATTCTATTTTGCAATTCTAGAACTCCCAACATTCTTTTTTAAATTCTAGAACTCACAACAGTGTATTTTGGAATTCTAGAACTAACAACATTCTATTGTGGAATTCATGAACTCCCAACATTCTATATAGGAATTCAAGAACTCCCAACATTCTATCTTGGACTTCTAGAACTCCCAATATTCTATTTTGGAATTCTAGAACTCCCAACATTCTATTTTGGTATTCTAGAACTCCCAACATTCTATTTTGGATTTCTAGAACTCCCAATATTCTATTTTAGAATTCTAGAACTCCCAACATTATATTTTGGTATTCAAGAACTCTCAACATTCTATTTTGAAATTCTGCAACACCAACATTATATCTTGGTATTCTAGAACTCCAAACATTCTCTTTTGGAATTCTAGAGCTCCCAACATTCTATTTTGGAATTCTACAACACCAACATTCTATCTTGGAATTCTAGTATTCCCAACATTCTATTTTGGAATTCTAGAACGCCAAACATTCTATTACAGTATTCTAGAACTCCTAAAAGACTATTTTGGTATTCTAGAACTCCCAACATTATTTTTTACAATTCTAGAACTCCCAACATTCTATTTTGGAATTCTAGAACTCCCAACATTCTATTTTGGAATTCTGCAACACCAACATTCTATCTTGGAATTCTAGAACTCCCAATATTCTATTTTGGAATTATAGAACTCCCAACATTCTATTTTAGTATTCTAGAACTCCCAACATTCTATTTTGGAATTCTAGTACTCCTAATATTCTATTTTGGTATTCTAGAACGCCCAACATTCTATTACAGTATTCTAGAACTCCTAATAGACTATTTTGGTATTCTAGAACTCCCAACATTCTTTTTTAAATTCTAGAACTCCCAAAATACTGTTTTGAAATTCTAGAACTCCCAACATTCTATTTTTGAATTCTAGATCTCCCAACATTCTATTTTGGAATTCTAGAACGCCCAACATTCTTTTACAGTATTCTAGAACTCCTAAAAGACTATTTTGATATTCTAGAACTCCCAACATTCTTTTTTACAATTCTAGAACTCCCAACATTCTATTTTGGAATTCTAGAACTCCCAACATTCTATTTTGGAATTCTAGATCTCCCAACATTCTATTTTGTAATTCTAGAACACCGACATTCCATTTTCGAATTCTATAACTCCCAACATTCTATTTTGGAATTCTGCAACATCAACATTCTATTTTGGAATTCTAGAACTCCCAACATTCTTTTTTGGAATTCTAGAACTCCCAACATTGTATTTTGGAATTCTAGAACTCCCAACATTCTATTTTGGAATTCTAGAACTCCCAACATTCTATTGTGGAATTCAAGAACTCCCAACATTGTATTTTGGAATTCTGCAACACCAACATTATATCTTGGTATTCTAGAACTCCCAACATTCTATTTTGGAATTCTAGAACTCCCAACATTCTATTTTGGAATTCTAAAACTCCCAATATACTGTTCTGAAATTCTAGAACTCCCAACATTTTATTTTGGAACTCTGCAATACCAACATTCTATTTTGGAATTCTAGAACTCCAAACATTCTATTTTAGTATTCTAGAACTCCCAACATTCTATTTTGGAATTCTGCAACACCAACATTATATCTTGGTATTCTAGAACTCCAAACATTCTCTTTTGGAATTCTAGAGCTCCCAACATTCTTTTTGGAATTCTAGATTTCCCAACATTCTATTTTAGAATTCTGCAAAACCAACATTCTATCTTGGAACTCTAGAACTCCCAACATTCTATTTTGGAATTCTAGATCTCCTAATATTCTATTTTGGAATTCTAGAATGCCCAACATTCTAATTCAGTATTCTAGAACTCCTAACATACTATTGTGGTATTCTAGAACTCCCAACATTGTTTTTTTAAAATTCTAGAACTCCCAACATTCTATTTTGAAATTCTAGAACTCCCAACATTCTATTTTAGAATTCTAGAATGTCCAACATTCTATTTATAGTATTCTAGATCTCTTAACAGACTATTTTGGAATTCTAGAACTCCCAACATTCTGATTTTGTTTTCTAGAACTCCCAACATACTATTTTGGAATTCTAGAACTCCCAACATTCTATTTTGTAATTCTAGAACACCAACATTCCATTTTCGAATTCTAGAACTCCCAACATTCTATTTTGGAATTCTGCAACACAAACATTCTATTTTGGAATTCTAGAACTCTCAACATTCTATTTTGGAATTCTGGAACTCCCAACATTCTATTTTGGAATTCTAGAACTCCCAACATTCTATTTTGTTAGTCTAGAACACCAACATTCCATTTTCGAATTCTAGAACTCCCAACATTCTATTTTGGAATTCTGCAACACAAACATTCTATTTTGGAATTCTAGAACTCTCAACATTCTATTTTGGAATTCTGGAACTCCCAACATTCTATTTTGGAATTCTAGAACTCCCAACATTCTATTTTGGTATTCTAGAACTCCCAACATTCTATTTTGGAATTCTGCAACACCAACATTCTATCTTGGAATTCTAGAACTCCCAATATTCTATTTTGGAATTATAGAACTCCCAACATTCTATTTTAGTATTCTAGAACTCCCAACATTCTATTTTGGAATTCTAGTACTCCTAATATTCTATTTTGGAATTCTAGAACGCCCAACATTCTATTACAGTATTCTAGAACTCCTAATAGACTATTTTGGTATTCTAGAACTCCCAACATTCTTTTTTTAAATTCTAGAACTCCCAAAATACTGTTTTGAAATTCTAGAACTCCCAACATTCTATTTTTGAATTCTAGATCTCCCAACATTCTATTTTGGAATTCTAGAACGCCCAACATTCTTTTACAGTATTCTAGAACTCCTAAAAGACTATTTTGATATTCTAGAACTCCCAACATTCTTTTTTACAATTCTAGAACTCCCAACATTCTATTTTGGAATTCTAGAACTCCCAACATTCTATTTTGGAATTCTAGATCTCCCAACATTCTATTTTGTAATTCTAGAACACCGACATTCCATTTTCGAATTCTATAACTCCCAACATTCTATTTTGGAATTCTGCAACATCAACATTCTATTTTGGAATTCTAGAACTCCCAACATTCTATTTTGGAATTCTGCAAAACCAACATTCTATTTTGGAATTCTAGAACTCCCAACATTCTTTTTTGGAATTCTAGAACTCCCAACATTCTATTGTGGAATTCAAGAACTCCCAACATTGTATTTTGGAATTCTGCAACACCAACATTATATCTTGGTATTCTAGAACTCCCAATATTCTATTTTGGAATTCTAGAACTCCCAACATTCTATTTTGGAATTATAGAACTCCCAACATTCTATTTTGGAATTCTAGAACTCCCAACATTCTATTTTGGAATTCTAAAACTCCCAATATACTGTTCTGAAATTCTAGAACTCCCAACATTTTATTTTGGAACTCTGCAATACCAACATTCTATTTTGGAATTCTAGAACTCCCAACATTCTATTTTAGTATTCTAGAACTCCCAACATTCTATTTTGGAATTCTGCAACACCAAAATTATATCTTGGTATTCTAGAACTCCAAACATTCTCTTTTGGAATTCTAGAGCTCCCAACATTCTATTTTGGAATTCTCGATTTCCCAACATTCTATTTTGGAATTCTAGAACGCCCAACATTCTATTACAGTATTCTAGAACTCCTAAAAGACTATTTTGGTATTCTAGAACTCCCAACATTCTTTTTTACAATTCTAGAACTCCCAACATTCTATTTTGGAATTCTAGAACTCCCAACATTCTATTTTGGAATTCTAGATCTCCCAACATTCTATTTTGTAATTCTAGAACACCGACATTCCATTTTCGAATTCTATAACTCCCAACATTCTATTTTGGAATTCTGCAACATCAACATTCTATTTTGGAATTCTAGAACTCCCAACATTCTATTTTGGAATTCTGCAAAACCAACATTCTATTTTGGAATTCTAGAACTCCCAACATTCTATTTTGGAATTCTGCAACACCAACATTCTATCTTGGAATTCTAGAACTCCCAACATTCTATTTTGGAATTCTGCAACACCAACATTATATCTTGGTATTCTAGAACTCCCAATATTCTATTTTGGAATTCTAGAACTCCCAACATTCTATTTTGGAATTATAGAACTCCCAACATTCTATTTTGGAATTCTAGAACTCCCAACATTCTATTTTGGAATTCTAAAACTCCCAATATACTGTTCTGAAATTCTAGAACTCCCAACATTTTATTTTGGAACTCTGCAATACCAACATTCTATTTTGGAATTCTAGAACTCCCAACATTCTATTTTAGTATTCTAGAACTCCCAACATTCTATTTTGGAATTCTGCAACACCAAAATTCTATCTTGGAATTCTAGAACTCCCAACATTCTATTTCAGTATTCTAGAACTCCTAACATACTATTTTGGTATTCTAGAACTCCCAACATTGTTTTTTTTTAAATTCTAGAACTCCCAACATTCTATTTTGAAATTCTAGAACTCCCAACATTCTATTTTAGAATTCTAGAATGCCAAACATTCTATTTTTAGTATTCTAGATCTCTTAACAGACTATTTTGGAATTCTAGAACTCCCAACATTCTGATTTTGTTTTCTAGAACTCCCAACATACTATTTTGGAATTCTAGAACTCCCAACATTCTATTTTGTAATTCTAGAACACCAACATTCCATTTTCGAATTCTAGAACTCCCAACATTCTATTTTGGAATTCTAGAACTCCCAATATTCTATTTTGGAATTATAGAACTCCCAACATTCTATTTTAGTATTCTAGAACTCCCAACATTCTATTTTGGAATTCTAGAACTCCTAATATTCTATTTTGGAATTCTAGAATGCCCAACATTCTATTACAGTATTCTAGAACTCCTAATACACTATTTTGGTATTCTAGAACTCCCATCATTCTTTTTTTAAATTCTAGAACTCCCAAAATTCTGTTTTGAAATTCTAGAACTCCCAACATTCTATTTTTGAATTCTAGATCTCCCAACATTCTATTTTGGAATTCTAGAACGCCCAACATTCTATTACAGTATTCTAGAACTCCTAAAAGACTATTTTGGTATTCTAGAACTCCCAACAATCTTTTTTACAATTCTAGAACTCCCAACATTCTATTTTGGAATTCTAGAACTCCCAACATTCTATTTTGGAATTCTAGATCTCCCAACATTCTATTTTGTAATTCTAGAACACCGACATTCCATTTTCGAATTCTATAACTCCCAACATTCTATTTTGGAATTCTGCAACATCAACATTCTATTTTGGAATTCTAGAACTCCCAACATTCTATTTTGGAATTCTGCAACACCAACATTCTATTTTGGAATTCTAGAACTCCCAACATTCTTTTTTGGAATTCTAGAACTCCCAACATTGTATTTTGGAATTCTAGAACTCCCAACATTCTATTTTGGAATTCTAGAACTCCCAACATTCTATTGTGGAATTCAAGAACTCCCAACATTGTATTTTGGAATTCTGCAACACCAACATTATATGTTGGTATTCTAGAACTCCCAATATTCTATTTTGGAATTCTAGAACTCCCAACATTCTATTTTGGAATTATAGAACTCCCAACATTCTCTTTTGGAATTCTAGAACTCCCAACATTCTATTTTGGAATTCTAAAACTCCCAATATACTGTTCTGAAATTCTAGAACTCCCAACATTCTATTTTGGAATTCTGCAACACCAACATTCTATTTTGCAATTCTAGAACTCCCAACATTCTTTTTTAAATTCTAGAACTCACAACAGTGTATTTTGGAATTCTAGAACTAACAACATTCTATTGTGGAATTCATGAACTCCCAACATTCTATATAGGAATTCAAGAACTCCCAACATTCTATCTTGGACTTCTAGAACTCCCAATATTCTATTTTGGAATTCTAGAACTCCCAACATTCTATTTTGGTATTCTAGAACTCCCAACATTCTATTTTGGATTTCTAGAACTCCCAATATTCTATTTTAGAATTCTAGAACTCCCAACATTATATTTTGGTATTCAAGAACTCTCAACATTCTATTTTGAAATTCTGCAACACCAACATTATATCTTGGTATTCTAGAACTCCAAACATTCTCTTTTGGAATTCTAGAGCTCCCAACATTCTATTTTGGAATTCTACAACACCAACATTCTATCTTGGAATTCTAGTATTCCCAACATTCTATTTTGGAATTCTAGAACGCCAAACATTCTATTACAGTATTCTAGAACTCCTAAAAGACTATTTTGGTATTCTAGAACTCCCAACATTATTTTTTACAATTCTAGAACTCCCAACATTCTATTTTGGAATTCTAGAACTCCCAACATTCTATTTTGGAATTCTAGATCTCCCAACATTCTATTTTGTAATTCTAGAACACCGACATTCCATTTTCGAATTCTATAACTCCCAACATTCTATTTTGGAATTCTGCAACATCAACATTCTATTTTGGAATTCTAGAACTCCCAACATTCTATTTTGGAATTCTGCAACACCAACATTCTATTTTGGAATTCTAGAACTCCCAACATTCTTTTTTGGAATTCTAGAACTCCCAACATTGTATTTTGGAATTCTAGAACTCCCAACATTCTATTTTGGAATTCTAGAACTCCCAACATTCTATTGTGGAATTCAAGAACTCCCAACATTGTATTTTGGAATTCTGCAACACCAACATTATATCTTGGTATTCTAGAACTCCCAATATTCTATTTTGGAATTCTAGAACTCCCAACATTCTATTTTGGAATTATAGAACTCCCAACATTCTATTTTGGAATTCTAGAACTCCCAACATTCTATTTTGGAATTCTAAAACTCCCAATATACTGTTCTGAAATTCTAGAACTCCCAACATTTTATTTTGGAACTCTGCAATACCAACATTCTATTTTGGAATTCTAGAACTCCCAACATTCTATTTTAGTATTCTAGAACTCCCAACATTCTATTTTGGAATTCTGCAACACCAACATTCTATCTTGGAATTCTAGAACTCCCAACATTCTATTTTGGAATTCTGCAACATCAACATTCTATCTTGGAATTCTAGAACTCCCAACATTCTATTTCAGTATTCTAGAACTCCTAACATACTATTTTGGTATTCTAGAACTCCCAACATTGTTTTTTTAAAATTCTAGAACTCCCAACATTCTATTTTGAAATTCTAGAACTTCCAACATTCTATTTTAGAATTCTAGAATGCCCAACATTCTATTTTTAGTATTCTAGATCTCTTAACAGACTATTTTGGAATTCTAGAACTCCCAACATTCTTTTTTTTTTTTTTATTCTAGAACCCCAATATTCTATTTTGGAATTCTAGAACTCCCAACATTCTGATTTTGTTTTCTAGAACTCCCAACATACTATTTTGGAATTCTAGAACTCCCAACATTCTATTTTGTAATTCTAGAACACCAACATTCCATTTTCGAATTCTAGAACTCCCAACATTCTATTTTGGAATTCTGCAACACAAACATTCTATTTTGGAATTCTAGAACTCTCAACATTCTATTTTGGAATTCTGGAACTCCCAACATTCTATTTTGGAATTCTAGAACTCCCAACATTCTATTTTAGTATTCTAGAACTCCCAACATTCTATTTTGGAATTCTAGAACTCCGAATATTCTATTTTGGAATTCTAGAACGCTCAACATTCTATTACAGTATTCTAGAACTCCTAATAGACTATTTTGGTATTCTAGAACTCCCAACATTCTTTTTTTAAATTCTAGAACTCCCAAAATTCTGTTTTGAAATTCTAGAACTCCCAACATTCTATTTTTGAATTCTAGATCTCCCAACATTCTATTTTGGAATTCTAGAACGCCCAACATTCTATTACAGTATTCTAGAACTCCTAAAAGACTATTTTGGTATTCTAGAACTCCCAACATTCTTTTTTACAATTCTAGAACTCCCAACATTATATTTTGGAATTCTAGAACTCCCAACATTCTATTTTGGAATTCTAGATCTCCCAACATTCTATTTTGTAATTCTAGAACACCGACATTCCATTTTCGAATTCTATAACTCCCAACATTCTATTTTGGAATTCTGCAACATCAACATTCTATTTTGGAATTCTAGAACTCCCAACATTCTATTTTGGAATTCTAGAACTCCCAACATTGTATTTTGGAATTCTAGAACTCCCAACATTCTATTTTGGAATTCTAGAACTCCCAACATTCTATTGTGGAATTCAAGAACTCCCAATATTGTATTTTGGAATTCTGCAACACCAACATTATATCTTGGTATTCTAGAACTCCCAATATTCTATTTTGGAATTCTAGAACTCCCAACATTCTATTTTGGAATTATAGAACTCCCAACATTATATTTTGGAATTCTAGAACTCCCAACATTCTATTTTGGAATTCTAAAACTCCCAATATACTGTTCTGAAATTCTAGAACTCCCAACATTTTATTTTGGAACTCTGCAATACCAACATTCTATTTTGGAATTCTAGAACTCCCAACATTCTATTTTGGAATTCTGCAACACCAACATTCTATTTTGCAATTCTAGAACTCCCAACATTCTTTTTTGAATTCTAGAACTCACAACAGTGTATTTTGGAATTCTAGAACTAACAACATTCTATTGTGGAATTCATGAACTCCCAACATTCTATATAGGAATTCAAGAACTCCCAACATTCTATCTTGGACTTCTAGAACTCCCAATATTCTATTTTGGAATTCTAGAACTCCCAACATTCTATTTTGGTATTCTAGAACTCCCAACATTCTATTTTGGAATTCTAGAACTCCCAATATTCTATTTTAGAATTCTAGAACTCCCAACATTATATTTTGGTATTCAAGAACTCTCAACATTCTATTTTGGAATTCTGCAACACCAACATTATATCTTGGTATTCTAGAACTCCAAACATTCTCTTTTGGAATTCTAGAGCTCCCAACATTCTATTTTGGAATTCTACAACACCAACATTCTATCTTGGAATTCTAGTATTCCCAACATTCTATTTTGGAATTCTAGAACTCCCAACATTCTATTTCAGTATTCTAGAACTCCTAACAGACTATTTTGAAATTCTAGAACTCCGAACATTCTTTTTTAAAATTCTAGAGCTCCCAACATTCTATTTTGGAATTCTAGAACTCCCAACATTCTATTTTGGAATTCTAGAACACCAAATTTCCATTTACGAATTCTAGAACTCCCAACATTATATTTTGGATTCTAGAACTCCCAACATTCTATTTTGGAATTCTAGATTTCCCAACATTCTATTTTAGAATTCTGCAAAACCAACATTCTATCTTGTAATTCTAGAACTCCCAACATTCTATTTTGGAATTCTAGAACTCCTAATATTCTATTTTGGAATTCTAGAATGCCCAACATTCTATCACAGTATTTTAGAACTCCTAACATACTATTTTGGTATTCTAGAACTCCCAACATTGTTTTTTTAAAATTCTAGAACTCCCAACATTCTATTTTGGAATTCTAGAACTAACAACATTCAATTTTGGAATTCTAGATCTCCCAACATTCTATTTTGTAATTCTAGAACACCAACATTCCATTTTCGAATTCTAGAACTCCCAACATTCTATTTTGGAATTCTGCTACTTCAACATTCTATTTTGGAATTCTAGAACTCCCAACATTCTATTTTGGAATTCTGCAACACCAACATTCTATTTTAACTCCCAACATTCTATTGTGGAATTCAAGAACTCCCAACATTCTATTTTGGAATTCTGCAACACCAACATTATATCTTGGTATTCTAGAACTCCCAATATTATATTTTGGAATTCTAGAACTCCCAACATTCTATTTTGGAATTCTGCAACACCAACATTCTATCTTGGAATTCTAGAACTCCCAACATTCTATTTTGGAATTCTAGAACTCAGAGTGCATGGGGAAAATCCCTTTTATTTTTCTTGTTTAGAGTAACCCACTCCCGCAGCACTTGAGGATTGTTACCAGCTTGATTAGAGCAGTTTGCCACCATTTATTGCAGTTCAGTGAGGCATAGATGGAGCCAGCATTAGGAGTGCGTGTTGGGTCCTGTGGTGCCATTTGGAGGATACAGGGGTGCCTCCAGGTAAGCTAGCTCTCAATCTGGATATGTTTTGTATGTGCCATTATCATGTGGCCGTACATTAAGCAATTGTATGACCCATAGTGATTATTATTATTATTATTATTATGCTGTGTGTGAGTTTGGGGAGTGGTACCCCTCAGGTCTGGTGCGACTGGGCTACCTTGGGGTAGCATGCCATATTATTTATTTAGCACGTATGTAACACTCCTATTTTTTCACTAATATTACTCTTTTGAGTATTTTATTAACACCCTTATTTCTGTAGCACTTTCTAACCCATAGCTTCTGCTTCTTTCTTTTTTTTTTTTATTAATGTTTTTATTTGGTTTTTCAATCATTTTAGTTTACAATAACAACATTGCAATTGCAATATTAAGTAGATGCAAACAATACAAATCAAAAATCTCTAAAACTTCTGATACATAATGTAAGAGTTACAGAAATATGAAATATTTTTCCATAGTATCGTTACATATATATGCATGTTTCTTTCTTTGTTAATTGTTTATAGCAGTTTCCTTAACAGGTTATATTTAAGAAAAGAGAAGAAAAGAGAGAAGAAAAGAAGAAGAAAGAGAGAATAAGGATCGCCCGTAGCCCCACAACCGCCCACACACCCACACACACACCATCAAAAACCCCCCGATATCAATGAAACTGTATGGGAGGATCGGCTAGAAATATTTTTGTCTCATACCACAAGGTCATTTTAAAGCAATTGTGGATTTGCTTTTTTATAGAGATATCTAATGTGTCAATAAAAGATTCCCAAATCTCAAAGAATTGTTCAATTTGTTGTTCTTTATGTAATGAAGTCTCCATCCAATCCATTTTAAACACATAGAAAAGCTTTTCTCTGAACATTTGTAGTGAAGGTGGGGAAGGGTTTATCCATTGTTGAAGGATACATTTCTTTGCCACTGCAGAAATAATCAGAAGTAATTTACGACAGCCCGGAGATATTCTAGAAGCTGTTATTAAAATGCCAAAAATGGCCCATTCTGGGGACAGTGGCAAAAAATTAACTAATTCTAAAAGTGCAAATTGTTTATTCTGAATCCAGAATTTTTTTATGTAAATGCAATCCCATAAACAGTGGTACAGAGTAGCATCGGGCCGAGCACATTTTATACAAGTGGAAGTAGGTGATATTCCTATAATCCGGCATCGAGTGGGTGACAAATAGCCCCTATAAAAAAATTTGAAAAACATTTCTTGGTATATAACGGATGGTAAAACACGATTAGAATATAAAAGCGCTTTTAGGATTGTTGATTCATTAAGATTGGGGAAGTGCCTCTGCCATCGAGTTATGCCAGTTTCATAATGTCGCTTCTGCTTCTTTCTTAACACATATTAACACTTTAGTATTTCAATGGGGTGCTGCCCTAGGGTGGTCGGGCCTGAGCCGACTTTGTGGGGTCCAAGCCCTGGATTTATGCTTAGTTAGGGACCTCCAGTAATAGAGCAGCTGTGAAGTGGCCTGGAGGCTTATCATATCTTTTGCAAAACATATGTAACGAAGAGCTCTACATTTTCTATTATTACATAGTATATAGTTCTTCTTACTAACAGCCAGCAGAGTGCGTGGGAAAAATCCCTTTTGTTTTTCTTGTTTAGAGTAACCCACTCCCGCAGCACCTGAGGATTGTTACCAGCTTGATTATAGCAGTTTGCCACCATTTATTGCAGTTCAGTGAGGCATAGATGGAGCCAGCATTAGGAGGGCATGCTGGGTCCTGTGGTGCCATTTGGAGGATACAGGGGTGCCTCCATGTAAGCTAGCTCTCAATCTGGATATGTTTTGTATGTGCCATTATCATGTGGCCGTACATTAAGCAATTGTATGACCCATAGTGATTATTATTATTATTATTATTATTATTATTATTATTATTATTATTATGCTGTGTGTGAGTTTGGGGAGTGGTACCCCTCAGGTCTGGTGCGACTGGGCTACCTTGGGGTAGCACGCCATATTATTTATTTAGCACTTATGTAACACTCCTATTTTTTCACTAATATTACTCTTTTGAGTATTTTATTAACACCCTTATTTCTGTAGCACTTTCTAACCCATAGCTTCTGCTTCTTTCTTAACACATATTAACACTTTAGTATTTCAATGGGGTGCTGCCCTAGGGTGGTCGGGCCTGAGCCGACTTTGTGGGGTCCAAGCCCTGGACTTATGCTTAGTTAGGGATCTCCAGTAATAGAGCAGCCGTGAAGTGGCCTGGAGCCTTATCCTATCTTGCAAAACATATGTAATGAAGAGCTCTACATTTTCTATTATTACATAGTATATAGTTCTTCTTACTAACAGCCAGCAGAGTGCGTGGGAAAAATCCCTTTTGTTTTTCTTGTTTAGAGTAACCCACTCCCGAAGCACCTGAGGATTGTTACCAGCTTGATTAGAGCAGTTTGCCACCATTTATTGCAATTCTAGAACTGCCAACATTCTATTTTGGAATTTTAGAACTCCAAACATTCTATTTTGGAATTCTAGAACTTCCAATATTCTATTTTGGAATTCTAGAACTCCCAATATTCTATTTTGGAATTCTAGAACTCCCAACATTCTATTTTAGTATTCTAGATCTCCTAACAGACTATTTTGGAATTCTAAAACTCCCAACAATCTTTTTTTTTAAATTCTAGAACTCCCAACATTCTATTTTGGAATTCTAAAACTCCCAGCATTCTATTTTGGAATTCTAGAACTCCCAACATTCTTTTTTGGAATTCTAGAACTCCCAACATTGTATTTTGGAATTCTAGAACTCCCAACATTCTATTTTGGAATTCTAGAACTCCCAACATTCTATTGTGGAATTCAAGAACTCCCAACATTCTATTTTGGAATTCTGCAACACCAACATAATATCTTGGTATTCTAGAACTCCAAACATTCTATTTTGGATTTCTAGAGCTCCCAACATTCTATTTTGGAATTCTGCAACACCAACATTCTATCTTGGAATTCTAGAACTCCCAACATTCTATTTTGGAATTCTAGAACTCCCAATATTCTATTTTGGAATTCTAGAACTCCCAATATTCTATTTTAGAATTCTAGAACTCCCAACATTATATTTTGGTATTCAAGAACTCTCAACATTTTATTTTGGAATTCTGCAACACCAACATTATATCTTGGTATTCTAGAACTCCAAACATTCTCTTTTGGAATTCTAGAGCTCCAAACATTCTATTTTGGAATTCTACAACACCAACATTATATCTTGGTATTCTAGAACTCCAAACATTCTCTTTTGGAATTCTAGAGCTCCCAACATTCTATTTTGGAATTCTCGATTTCCCAACATTCTATTTTAGAATTCTGCAAAACCAACATTCTATCTTGGAATTCTAGAACTCCCAACATTCTATTTTGGAATTCTAGTACTAATAATATTCTATTTTGGAATTCTAGTACGCCCAACATTCTATTTCAGTATTCTAGAACTACTAACATACTATTTTGGTATTCTAGAACTCCCAACATTGTTTTTTAAAATTCTAGAACTCCCAACATTCTATTTTGAAATTCTAGAACTCCCAACATTCTATTTTTAGTATTCTAGAACTCTTAACAGACTATTTTGGAATTCTAGAACTCTCAACATTCTTTTTTTTATTCTAGAACCCCAATATACTATTTTGGAATTCTAGAACTCCCAACATTCTATTTTGGTATTCTAGAACTCCCAACATACTATTTTGGAAATCTAGAACTCCCAACATTCTATTTTGTAATTCTAGAACACCAACATTCCATTTTCGAATTCTAGAACTCCCAACATTCTATTTTGGAATTCTGCAACACAAACATTCTATTTTAGAATTCTAGAACTCTCAACATTCTATTTTGGAATTCTGGAACTCCCAACATTCTATTTTGTAATTCTAGAACACCAACATTCCATTTTCGAATTCTAGAACACCCAACATTCTATTTTGGAATTCTGCAACACAAACATTCTATTTTGGTATTCTAGAACTCCCAACATTCTATTTTGTAATTCTAGAACACCGACATTCCATTTTCGAATTCTAGAACTCCCAACATTCTATTTTGGAATTCTGCAACATCAACATTCTATTTTGGAATTCTAGAACTCCCAACATTCTATTTTGGAATTCTGCAACACCAACATTCTATTTTGGAATTCTAGAACTCCCAACATTCTTTTTTGGAATTCTAGAACTCCCAACATTGTATTTTGGAATTCTAGAACTCCCAACATTCTATTTTGGAATTCTAGAACTCCCAACATTCTATTTTAGTATTCTAGAACTCCCAACATTCTATTTTGGAATTCTGCAACACCAACATTCTATCTTGGAATTCTAGAACTCCCAACATTCTATTTTGGAATTCTAGAACTCCCAATATTCTATTTTGGAATTATAGAACTCCCAACATTCTATTTTAGTATTCTAGAACTCCCAACATTCTATTTTGGAATTCTAGAACTCCCAACATTCTATTTTAGTATTCTAGAACTCCCAACATTCTATTTTGGAATTCTAGAACGCCCAACATTCTATTACAGTATTCTAGAACTCCTAATAGACTATTTTGGTATTCTAGAACTCCCAACATTCTTTTTTTTAAATTCTAGAACTCCCAAAATTCTGTTTTGAAATTCTAGAACTCCCAACATTCTATTTTGGAATTCTAGATTTCCCAACATTCTAATTTGGAATTCTAGAACGCCCAACATTCTATTACAGTATTCTAGAACTCCTAACAGACTATTTTGGTATTCTAGAACTCCCAACATTCTTTTTAAAATTCTAGAACTCCCAACATTCTATTTTGGAATTCTAGAACTCCCAACATTCTATTTTGGAATTCTAGATCTCCCAACATTCTATTTTGTAATTCTAGAACACCGACATTCCATTTTCGAATTCTAGAACTCCCAACATTCTATTTTGGAATTCTGCAACATCAACATTCTATTTTGGAATTCTAGAACTCCCAACATTCTATTTGGAATTCTGCAACACCAACATTCTATTTTGGAATTCTAGAACTCCCAACATTCTTTTTTGGAATTCTAGAACTCCCAACATTGTATTTTGGAATTCTAGAACTCCCAACATTCTATTTTGGAATTCTAGAACTCCCAACATTCTATTGTGGAATTCAAGAACTCCCAACATTGTATTTTGGAATTCTGCAACACCAACATTATATCTAGGTATTCTAGAACTCCCAATATTCTATTTTGGAATTATAAAACTCCCAACATTCTATTTTGGAATTATAGAACTCCCAACATTCTATTTTGGAATTCTAGAACTCCCAACATTCTATTTTGGAATTCTAGAACTCCTAATATTCTATTTTGGAATTCTAGAAAGACCAACATTCTATTACAGTATTCTAGAACTCCTAATAGACTATTTTGGTATTCTAGAACTCCCAACATTCTTTTTTTAAATTCTAGAACTCCCAAAATTATGTTTTGAAATTCTAGAACTCCCAACATTCTATTTTTGAATTCTAGATCTCCCAACATTCTATTTTGGAATTCTATAATGCCCAACATTCTATTACAGTATTCTAGAACTCCTAAAAGACTATTTTGGTATTCTAGAACTCCCAACATTCTTTATTACAATTCTAGAACTCCCAACATTCTATTTTGGAATTCTAGAACTCCCAACATTCTATTTTGGAATTCTAGATCTACCAACATTCTATTTTGTAATTCTAGAACACCGACATTCCATTTTCGAATTCTATAACTCCCAACATTCTATTTTGGAATTCTGCAACATCAACATTCTATTTTGGAATTCTAGAACTCCCAACATTCTATTTTGGAATTCTGCAACACCAACATTCTATTTTGGAATTCTAGAACTCCCAACATTCTTTTTTTGGAATTCTAGAACTCCCAACATTGTATTTTGGAATTCCAGAACTCCCAACATTCTATTTTGGAATTCTAGAACTCCCAACATTCTATTGTGGAATTCAAGAACTCCCAACATTGTATTTTGGAATTCTGCAACACCAACATTATATCTTGGTATTCTAGAACTACCAATATTCTATTTTGGAATTCTAGAACTCCCAACATTCTATTTTGGAATTATAGAACTCCCAACATTCTATTTTGGAATTCTAGAACTCCCAACATTCTATTTTGGAATTCTAAAACTCCCAATATACTGTTCTGAAATTCTAGAACTCCCAACATTTTATTTTGGAACTCTGCAATACCAACATTCTATTTTGGAATTCTAGAACTCCCAACATTCTATTTTGGAATTCTGCAACACCAACATTCTATTTTGCAATTCTAGAACTCCCAACATTATATTTTGGATTCTAGAACTCCCAACATTCTATTTTGGAATTCTAGATTTCCCAACATTCTATTTTAGAATTCTGCAAAACCAACATTCTATCTTGGAATTCTAGAACTCCCAACATTCTATTTTGGAATTCTAGAACTCCTAATATTCTATTTTGGAATTCTAGAATGCCCAACATTCTATCACAGTATTTTAGAACTCCTAACATACTATTTTGGTATTCTAGAACTCCCAACATTGTTTTTTAAAATTCTAGCACTCCCAACATTCTATTTTAAAATTCTAGAACTCCCAACATTCTATTTTGGAATTCTAGATCTCCCAACATTCTATTTTGGAATTCTAGAACGCCCAACATTCTATTACAGTATTCTAGAACTCCTAATTGACTATTTTGGTATTCTAGAACTCCTAACATTCTTTTTTAAAATTCTAGAACTCCCAACATTCTATTTTGGAATTCTAGAACTAACAACATTCTATTTTGGAATTCTAGATCTCCCAACATTCTATTTTGTAATTCTAGAACACCAACATTCCATTTTCGAATTCTAGAACTCCCAACATTCTATTTTGGAATTCTGCTACTTCAACATTCTATTTTGGAATTCTGCTACTTCAACATTCTATTTTGGAATTCTGCAACACCAACATTCTATTTTGGAATTCTAGAACTCACAACATTCTTTTTCGGAATTCTAGAACTCCCAACATTCTATTTTGGAATTCTAGAACTCCCAATATTCTATTTTGGAATTATAGAACTCCCAACATTCTATTTTAGTATTCTAGAACTCCCAACATTCTATTTTGGAATTCTAGAACTCCCAACATTCTATTTTAGTATTCTAGAACTCCCAACATTCTATTTTGGAATTCTAGAACGCCCAACATTCTATTACAGTATTCTAGAACTCCTAATAGACTATTTTGGTATTCTAGAACTCCCAACATTCTTTTTTTTAAATTCTAGAACTCCCAAAATTCTGTTTTGAAATTCTAGAACTCCCAACATTCTATTTTGGAATTCTAGATTTCCCAACATTCTATTTTGGAATTCTAGAACGCCCAACATTCTATTACAGTATTCTAGAACTCCTAACAGACTATTTTGGTATTCTAGAACTCCCAACATTCTTTTTAAAATTCTAGAACTCCCAACATTCTATTTTGGAATTCTAGAACTCCCAACATTCTATTTTGGAATTCTAGATCTCCCAACATTCTATTTTGTAATTCTAGAACACCGACATTCCATTTTCGAATTCTAGAACTCCCAACATTCTATTTTGGAATTCTGCAACATCAACATTCTATTTTGGAATTCTAGAACTCCCAACATTCTATTTGGAATTCTGCAACACCAACATTCTATTTTGGAATTCTAGAACTCCCAACATTCTTTTTTGTAATTCTAGAACTCCCAACATTGTATTTTGGAATTCTAGAAATCCCAACATTCTATTTTGGAATTCTAGAACTCCCAACATTCTATTGTGGAATTCAAGAACTCCCAACATTGTATTTTGGAATTCTGCAACACCAACATTATATCTAGGTATTCTAGAACTCCCAATATTCTATTTTGGAATTATAAAACTCCCAACATTCTATTTTGGAATTATAGAACTCCCAACATTCTATTTTGGAATTCTAGAACTCCCAACATTCTATTTTGGAATTCTAGAACTCCTAATATTCTATTTTGGAATTCTAGAAAGACCAACATTCTATTACAGTATTCTAGAACTCCTAATAGACTATTTTGGTATTCTAGAACTCCCAACATTCTTTTTTTAAATTCTAGAACTCCCAAAATTATGTTTTGAAATTCTAGAACTCCCAACATTCTATTTTTGAATTCTAGATCTCCCAACATTCTATTTTGGAATTCTATAATGCCCAACATTCTATTACAGTATTCTAGAACTCCTAAAAGACTATTTTGGTATTCTAGAACTCCCAACATTCTTTATTACAATTCTAGAACTCCCAACATTCTATTTTGGAATTCTAGAACTCCCAACATTCTATTTTGGAATTCTAGATCTACCAACATTCTATTTTGTAATTCTAGAACACCGACATTCCATTTTCGAATTCTATAACTCCCAACATTCTATTTTGGAATTCTGCAACATCAACATTCTATTTTGGAATTCTAGAACTCCCAACATTCTATTTTGGAATTCTGCAACACCAACATTCTATTTTGGAATTCTAGAACTCCCAACATTCTTTTTTTGGAATTCTAGAACTCCCAACATTGTATTTTGGAATTCCAGAACTCCCAACATTCTATTTTGGAATTCTAGAACTCCCAACATTCTATTTTGGAATTCTAGATCTCCCAACATTCTATTTTGGAATTCTAGAACGCCCAACATTCTATTACAGTATTCTAGAACTCCTAATTGACTATTTTGGTATTCTAGAACTCCTAACATTCTTTTTTAAAATTCTAGAACTCCCAACATTCTATTTTGGAATTCTAGAACTAACAACATTCTATTTTGGAATTCTAGATCTCCCAACATTCTATTTTGTAATTCTAGAACACCAACATTCCATTTTCGAATTCTAGAACTCCCAACATTCTATTTTGGAATTCTGCTACTTCAACATTCTATTTTGGAATTCTGCTACTTCAACATTCTATTTTGGAATTCTGCAACACCAACATTCTATTTTGGAATTCTAGAACTCACAACATTCTTTTTCGGAATTCTAGAACTCCCAACATTCTATTTTGGAATTCTAGAACTCCCAATATTCTATTTTGGAATTATAGAACTCCCAACATTCTATTTTAGTATTCTAGAACTCCCAACATTCTATTTTGGAATTCTAGAACTCCCAACATTCTATTTTAGTATTCTAGAACTCCCAACATTCTATTTTGGAATTCTAGAACGCCCAACATTCTATTACAGTATTCTAGAACTCCTAATAGACTATTTTGGTATTCTAGAACTCCCAACATTCTTTTTTTTAAATTCTAGAACTCCCAAAATTCTGTTTTGAAATTCTAGAACTCCCAACATTCTATTTTGGAATTCTAGATTTCCCAACATTCTATTTTGGAATTCTAGAACGCCCAACATTCTATTACAGTATTCTAGAACTCCTAACAGACTATTTTGGTATTCTAGAACTCCCAACATTCTTTTTAAAATTCTAGAACTCCCAACATTCTATTTTGGAATTCTAGAACTCCCAACATTCTATTTTGGAATTCTAGATCTCCCAACATTCTATTTTGTAATTCTAGAACACCGACATTCCATTTTCAAATTCTAGAACTCCCAACATTCTATTTTGGAATTCTGCAACATCAACATTCTATTTTGGAATTCTAGAACTCCCAACATTCTATTTGGAATTCTGCAACACCAACATTCTATTTTGGAATTCTAGAACTCCCAACATTCTTTTTTGGAATTCTAGAACTCCCAACATTGTATTTTGGAATTCTAGAACTCCCAATATTCTATTTTGGAATTATAGAACTCCCAACATTCTATTTTAGTATTCTAGAACTCCCAACATTCTATTTTGGAATTCTAGAACTCCCAACATTCTATTTTAGTATTCTAGAACTCCCAACATTCTATTTTGGAATTCTAGAACGCCCAACATTCTATTACAGTATTCTAGAACTCCTAATAGACTATTTTGGTATTCTAGAACTCCCAACATTCTTTTTTTTTTAATTCTAGAACTCCTAAAATTCTGTTTTGAAATTCTAGAACTCCCAACATTCTATTTTGGAATTCTAGATTTCCCAACATTCTATTTTGGAATTCTAGAACGCCCAACATTCTATTACAGTATTCTAGAACTCCTAACAGACTATTTTGGTATTCTAGAACTCCCAACATTCTTTTTAAAATTCTAGAACTCCCAACATTCTATTTTGGAATTCTAGAACTCCCAACATTCTATTTTGTAATTCTAGAACACCGACATTCCATTTTCAAATTCTAGAACTCCCAACATTCTATTTTGGAATTCTGCAACATCAACATTCTATTTTGGAATTCTAGAACTCCCAACATTCTATTTGGAATTCTGCAACACCAACATTCTATTTTGGAATTCTAGAACTCCCAACATTCTTTTTTGGAATTCTAGAACTCCCAACATTGTATTTTGGAATTCTAGAACTCCCAACATTCTATTTTGGATTTCTAGAGCTCCCAACATTCTATTTTGGAATTCTGCAACACCAACATTCTATCTTGGAATTCTAGAACTCCCAACATTCTATTTTGGAATTCTAGAACTCCCAATATTCTATTTTGGAATTCTAGAACTCCCAATATTCTATTTTAGAATTCTAGAACTCCCAACATTATATTTTGGTATTCAAGAACTCTCAACATTTTATTTTGGAATTCTGCAACACCAACATTATATCTTGGTATTCTAGAACTCCAAACATTCTCTTTTGGAATTCTAGAGCTCCAAACATTCTATTTTGGAATTCTCGATTTCCCAACATTCTATTTTAGAATTCTGCAAAACCAACATTCTATCTTGGAATTCTAGAACTCCCAACATTCTATTTTGGAATTCTAGTACTAATAATATTCTATTTTGGAATTCTAGAACGCCCAACATTCTATTTCAGTATTCTAGAACTCCTAACATACTATTTTGGTATTCTAGAACTCCCAACATTGTTTTTTTAAATTCTAGAACTCCCAACATTGTATTTTGAAATTCTAGAACTCCCAACATTCTATTTTTAGTATTCTAGAACTCTTAACAGACTATTTTGGAATTCTAGAACTCTCAACATTCTTTTTTTTATTCTAGAACCCCAATATACTATTTTGGAATTCTAGAACTCCCAACATTCTATTTTGGTATTCTAGAACTCCCAACATACTATTTTGGAAATCTAGAACTCCCAACATTCTATTTTGTAATTCTAGAACACCAACATTCCATTTTCGAATTCTAGAACTCCCAACATTCTATTTTGGAATTCTGCAACACAAACATTCTATTTTAGAATTCTAGAACTCTCAACATTCTATTTTGGAATTCTGGAACTCCCAACATTCTATTTTGTAATTCTAGAACACCAACATTCCATTTTCGAATTCTAGAACACCCAACATTCTATTTTGGAATTATGCAACACAAACATTCTATTTTGGTATTCTAGAACTCCCAACATTCTATTTTGGAATTCTAGATCTCCCAACATTCTATTTTGTAGTTCTAGAACACCGACATTCCATTTTCGAATTCTAGAACTCCCAACATTCTATTTTGGAATTCTGCAACATCAACATACTATTTTGGAATTCTAGAACTCCCAACATTCTATTTTGGAATTCTAGAACTCCCAACATTCTTTTTTGGAATTCTAGAACTCCCAACATTGTATTTTGGAATTCTAGAACTCCCAACATTCTATTTTGGAATTCTAGAACTCCCAACATTCTATTTTAGTATTCTAGAACTCCCAACATTCTATTTTGGAATTCTGCAACACCAACATTCTATTTTGGAATTCTAGAACTCCCAACATTCTTTTTTTAAATTCTAGAACTCCCAAAATTCTGTTTTGAAATTCTAGAACTCCCAACATTCTATTTTTGAATTCTAGATCTCCCAATATTCTATTTTGGAATTCTAGAATGCCCAACATTCTATTACAGTATTCTAGAACTCCTAAAAGACTATTTTGGTATTCTACAACTCCCAACATTCTTTTTTACAATTCTAGAACTCCCAACATTCTATTTTGGAATTCTAGAACTCCCAACATACTATTTTGGAATTCTAGATCTCCCAACATTCTATTTTGTAATTCTAGAACACCGACATTCCATTTTCGAATTCTATAACTCCCAACATTCTATTTTGGAATTCTGAAACATCAACATTCTATTTTGGAATTCTAGAACTCCCAACATTCTATTTTGGAATTCTGCAACACCAACATTCTATTTTGGAATTCTAGAACTCCCAACATACTATTTTGGAATTCTAGATCTCCCAACATTCTATTTTGTAATTCTAGAACACCGACATTCCATTTTCGAATTCTATAACTCCCAACATTCTATTTTGGAATTCTGAAACATCAACATTCTATTTTGGAATTCTAGAACTCCCAACATTCTATTTTGGAATTCTGCAACACCAACATTCTATTTTGGAATTCTAGAACTCCCAACATTCTTTTTTGGAATTCTAGAACTCCCAACATTGTATTTTGGAATTCTAGAACTCCCAACATTCTATTTTGGAATTCTAGAACTCCCAACATTCTATTGTGGAATTCAAGAACTCCCAACATTGTATTTTGGAATTCTGCAACACCAACATTATATCTTGGTATTCTAGAACTCCCAATATTCTATTTTGGAATTCTAGAACTCCCAACATTCTATTTTGGAATTATAGAACTCCCAACATTCTATTTTGGAATTATAGAACTCCCAACATTCTATTTTGGAATTCTAAAACTCCCAATATACGGTTCTGAAATTCTAGAACTCCCAACATTTTATTTTGGAACTCTGCAATACCAACATTCTATTTTGGAATTCTGCAACACCAACATTCTATTTTGGAATTCTAGAACTCCCAACATTCTTTTTTGGAATTCTAGAACTCCCAACATTGTATTTTGGAATTCTAGAACTCCCAACATTGTATTTTGGAATTCTAGAACTCCCAACATTCTATTGTGGAATTCAAGAACTCCCAACATTCTATTGTGGAATTCAAGAACTCCCAACATTGTAATTTGGAATTCTGCAACACCAACATTATATCTTGGTATTCTAGAACTCCCAATATTCTATTTTGGAATTCTAGAACTCCCAACATTGTATTTTGGAATTCTAGAACTCCCAACATTCTATTTTGGAATTCTAGAACTCCCAACATTCTATTGTGGAATTCAAGAACTCCCAACATTCTATTTTGGAATTCTGCAACACCAACATAATATCTTGGTATTCTAGAACTCCAAACATTCTATTTTGGATTTCTAGAGCTCCCAACATTCTATTTTGGAATTCTGCAACACCAACATTCTATCTTGGAATTCTAGAACTCCCAACATTCTATTTTGGAATTCTAGAACTCCCAATATTCTATTTTGGAATTCTAGAACTCCCAATATTCTATTTTAGAATTCTAGAACTCCCTACATTATATTTTGGTATTCTAGATCTCCCAACATTCTATTTTGGAATTCTGCAACACCAACATAATATCTTGGTATTCTAGAACTCCAAACATTCTATTTTGGATTTCTAGAGCTCCCAACATTCTATTTTGGAATTCTGCAACACCAACATTCTATCTTGGAATTCTAGAACTCCCAACATTCTATTTTGGAATTCTAGAACTCCCAATATTCTATTTTGGAATTCTAGAACTCCCAATATTCTATTTTAGAATTCTAGAACTCCCAACATTATATTTTGGTATTCAAGAACTCTCAACATTTTATTTTGGAATTCTGCAACACCAACATTATATCTTGGTATTCTAGAACTCCAAACATTCTCTTTTGGAATTCTAGAGCTCCAAACATTCTATTTTGGAATTCTACAACACCAACATTATATCTTGGTATTCTAGAACTCCAAACATTCTCTTTTGTAATTCTAGAGCTCCCAACATTCTATTTTGGAATTCTCGATTTCCCAACATTCTATTTTAGAATTCTGCAAAACCAACATTCTATCTTGGAATTCTAGAACTCCCAACATTCTATTTTGGAATTCTAGTACTAATAATATTCTATTTTGGAATTCTAGAACGCCCAACATTCTATTTCAGTATTCTAGAACTCCTAACATACTATTTTGGTATTCTAGAACTCCCAACATTGTTTTTTTAAATTCTAGAACTCCCAACATTCTATTTTGAAATTCTAGAACTCCCAACATTCTATTTTTAGTATTCTAGAACTCTTAACAGACTATTTTGGAATTCTAGAACTCTCAACATTCTTTTTTTTATTCTAGAACCCCAATATACTATTTTGGAATTCTAGAACTCCCAACATTCTATTTTGGTATTCTAGAACTCCCAACATACTATTTTGGAAATCTAGAACTCCCAACATTCTATTTTGTAATTCTAGAACACCGACATTCCATTTTCGAATTCTAGAACTCCCAACATTCTATTTTGGAATTCTGCAACACAAACATTCTATTTTAGAATTCTAGAACTCTCAACATTCTATTTTGGAATTCTGGAACTCCCAACATTCTATTTTGTAATTCTAGAACACCAACATTCCATTTTCGAATTCTAGAACACCCAACATTCTATTTTGGAATTATGCAACACAAACATTCTATTTTGGTATTCTAGAACTCCCAACATTCTATTTTGGAATTCTAGATCTCCCAACATTCTATTTTGTAATTCTAGAACACCGACATTCCATTTTCGAATTCTAGAACTCCCAACATTCTATTTTGGAATTCTGCAACATCAACATTCTATTTTGGAATTCTAGAACTCCCAACATTCTATTTTGGAATTCTGCAACACCAACATTCTATTTTTGAATTCTAGAACTCCCAACATTCTATTTTGGAATTCTAGAACTCCCAACATTCTATTTTAGTATTCTAGAACTCCCAACATTCTATTTTGGAATTCTGCAACACCAACATTCTATCTTGGAATTCTAGAACTCCCAACATTCTATTTTGGAATTCTAGAACTCCCAATATTCTATTTTGGAATTATAGAACTCCCAACATTCTATTTTAGTATTCTAGAACTCCCAACATTCTATTTTGGAAATCTAGAACGCCCAACATTCTATTACAGTATTCTAGAACTCCTAATAGACTATTTTGGTATTCTAGAACTCCCAACATTCTTTTTTTTTAATTCTAGAACTCCCAAAATTCTGTTTTGAAATTCTAGAACTCCCAACATTCTATTTTGGAATTCTAGATTTCCCAACATTCTATTTTGGAATTCTAGAACGCCCAACATTCTATTACAGTATTCTAGAACTCCTAACAGACTATTTTGGTATTCTAGAACTCCCAACATTTTATTTTGGAACTCTGCAATACCAACATTCTATTTTGGAATTCTAGAACTCCCAACATTCTATTTTGGAATTCTGCAACACCAACATTCTATTTTGCAATTCTAGAACTCCCAACATTCTTTTTTGAATTCTAGAACTCACAACAGTGTATTTTGGAATTCTAGAACTAACAACATTCTATTGTGGAATTCATGAACTCCCAACATTCTATATAGGAATTCAAGAACTCCCAACATTCTATCTTGGACTTCTAGAACTCCCAATATTCTATTTTGGAATTCTAGAACTCCCAACATTATATTTTGGTATTCAAGAACTCTCAACATTCTATTTTGGAATTCTGCAACACCAACATTATATCTTGGTATTCTAGAACTCCAAACATTCTCTTTTGGAATTCTAGAGCTCCCAACATTCTATTTTGGAATTCTACAACACCAACATTCTATCTTGGAATTCTAGAACTCCCAACATTCTATTTCAGTATTCTAGAACTCCTAACAGACTATTTTGAAATTCTAGAACTCCGAACATTCTTTTTTAAAATTCTAGAGCTCCCAACATTCTATTTTGGAATTCTAGAACTCCCAACATTCTATTTTGGAATTCTAGAACACCAAAATTCCATTTACGAATTCTAGAACTCCCAACATTATATTTTGGATTCTAGAACTCCCAACATTCTATTTTGGAATTCTAGATTTCCCAACATTCTATTTTAGAATTCTGCAAAACCAACATTCTATCTTGGAATTCTAGAACTCCCAACATTCTATTTTGGAATTCTAGAACTCCTAATATTCTATTTTGGAATTCTAGAATGCCCAACATTCTATCACAGTATTTTAGAACTCCTAACATACTATTTTGGTATTCTAGAACTCCCAACATTGTTTTTTTAAAATTCTAGAACTCCCAACATTCTATTTTGAAATTCTAGAACTCCCAACATTATATTTTGGAATTCTAGATCTCCCAACATTCTATTTTGGAATTCTAGAACGCCCAACATTCTATTACAGTATTCTAGAACTCCTAATTGACTATTTTGGTATTCTAGAACTCCTAACATTCTTTTTTAAAATTCTAGAACTCCCAACATTCTATTTTGGAATTCTAGAACTAACAACATTCTATTTTGGAATTCTAGATCTCCCAACATTCTATTTTGTAATTCTAGAACACCAACATTCCATTTTCGAATTCTAGAACTCCCAACATTCTATTTTGGAATTCTGCTACTTCAACATTCTATTTTGGAATTCTAGAACTCCCAACATTCTATTTTGGAATTCTGCAACACCAACATTCTATTTTGGAATTCTAGAACGCCCAACATTCTTTTTCGGAATTCTAGAACTCCCAACATTGTAATTTGGAATTCTAGAACTCACAACATTCTATTGTGGAATTCAAGAACTCCCAACATTCTATTTTGGAATTCTGCAACACCAACATTATATCTTGGTATTCTAGAACTCCCAATATTCTATTTTGGAATTCTAGAACTCCCAACATTCTATTTTGGAATTCTGCAACACCAACATTATATCTTGGAATTCTAGAACTCCCAACATTCTATCTTGGAATTCTAGAACTCAGAGTGCATGGGAAAAATCCCTTTTATTTTTCTTGTTTAGAGTAACCCACTCCCGCAGCACTTGAGGATTGTTACCAGCTTGATTAGAGCAGTTTGCCACCATTTATTGCAGTTCAGTGAGGCATAGATGGAGCCAGCATTAGGAGGGCATGTTGGGTCCTGTGGTGCCATTTGGAGGATACAGGGGTGCCTCCAGGTAAGCTAGCTCTCAATCTGGATATGTTTTGTATGTGCCATTATCATGTGGCCGTACATTAAGCAATTGTATGACCCATAGTGATTATTATTATTATTATTATTATGCTGTGTGTGAGTTTGGGGAGTGGTACCCCTCAGGTCTGGTGCGACTGGGCTACCTTGGGGTAGCATGCCATATTATTTATTTAGCACGTATGTAACACTCCTATTTTTTCACTAATATTACTCTTTTGAGTATTTTATTAACACCCTTATTTCTGTAGCACTTTCTAACCCATAGCTTCTGCTTCTTTCTTTTTTTTTTTTTATTAATGTTTTTATTTGGTTTTTCAATCATTTTAGTTTACAATAACAACATTGCAATTGCAATATTAAGTAGATGCAAACAATACAAATCAAAAATCTCTAAAACTTCTGATACATAATGTAAGAGTTACAGAAATATGAAATATTTTTCCATAGTATCGTTACATATATATGCATGTTTCTTTCTTTGTTAATTGTTTATAGCAGTTTCCTTAACAGGTTATATTTAAGAAAAGAGAAGAAAAGAGAGAAGAAAAGAAGAAGAAAGAGAGAAGGATCGCCCGTAGCCCCACAACCGCCCACACACCCACACACACACCATCAAAACCCCCCGATATCAATGAAACTGTATGGGAGGATCGGCTAGAAATATTTTTGTCTCATACCACAAGGTCATTTTAAAGCAATTGTGGATTTGCTTTTTTATAGAGATATCTAATGTGTCAATAAAAGATTCCCAAATCTCAAAGAATTGTTCAATTCGTTGTTCTTTATGTAATGAAGTCTCCATCCAATCCATTTTAAACACATAGAAAAGCTTTTCTCTGAACATTTGTAGTGAAGGTGGGGAAGGGTTTATCCATTGTTGAAGGATACATTTCTTTGCCACTGCAGAAATAATCAGAAGTAATTTACGACAGCCCGGAGATATTCTAGAAGCTGTTATTAAAATGCCAAAAATGGCCCATTCTGGGGACAGTGGCAAAAAATTAACTAATTCTAAAAGTGCAAATTGTTTAATCTGAATCCAGAATTTTTTAATGCAAATGCAATCCCATAAACAGTGGTACAGAGTAGCATCGGGCCGAGCACATTTTATACAAGTGGAAGTAGGTGATATTCCGATAATCCGGCATCGAGTGGGTGACAAATAGCCCCTATAAAAATTTTTAAAAAACATTTCTTGGTATATAACGGATGGTAAAACACAATTAGAATATAAAAGCGCTTTTAGGATGGTTGATTCATTAAGATTGGGGAAGTGCCTCTGTCATCGAGTTATGCCAGTTTCATAATGTCGCTTCTGCTTCTTTCTTAACACATATTAACACTTTAGTATTTCAATGGGGTGCTGCCCTAGGGTGGTCGGGCCTGAGCCGACTTTGTGGGGTCCAAGCCCTGGATTTATGCTTAGTTAGGGACCTCCAGTAATAGAGCAGCTGTGAAGTGGCCTGGAGGCTTATCATATCTTTTGCAAAACATATGTAATGAAGAGCTCTACATTTTCTATTATTACATAGTATATAGTTCTTCTTACTAACAGCCAGCAGAGTGCGTGGGAAAAATCCCTTTTGTTCTTCTTGTTTAGAGTAACCCACTCCCGCAGCACCTGAGGATTGTTACCAGCTTGATTATAGCAGTTTGCCACCATTTATTGCAGTTCAGTGAGGCATAGATGGAGCCAGCATTAGGAGGGCATGCTGGGTCCTGTGGTGCCATTTGGAGGATACAGGGGTGCCTCCATGTAAGCTAGCTCTCAATCTGGATATGTTTTGTATGTGCCATTATCATGTGGCCGTACATTAAGCAATTGTATGACCCATAGTGGTTATTATTATTATTATTATTATTATTATTATGCTGTGTGTGAGTTTGGGGAGTGGTACCCCTCAGGTCTGGTGCGACTGGGCTACCTTGGGGTAGCACGCCATATTATTTATTTAGCACTTATGTAACACTCCTATTTTTTCACTAATATTACTCTTTTGAGTATTTTATTAACACCCTTATTTCTGTAGCACTTTCTAACCCATAGCTTCTGCTTCTTTCTTAACACATATTAACACTTTAGTATTTCAATGGGGTGCTGCCCTAGGGTGGTCGGGCCTGAGCCGACTTTGTGGGGTCCAAGCCCTGGACTTATGCTTAGTTAGGGATCTCCAGTAATAGAGCAGCCGTGAAGTGGCCTGGAGCCTTATCCTATCTTGCAAAACATATGTAACGAAGAGCTCTACATTTTCTATTATTACATAGTATATAGTTCTTCTTACTAACAGCCAGCAGAGTGCGTGGGAAAAATCCCTTTTGTTTTTCTTGTTTAGAGTAACCCACTCCCGCAGCACCTGAGGATTGTTACCAGCTTGATTAGAGCAGTTTGCCACCATTTATTGCAATTCTAGAACTCCCAACATTCTATTTTGGAATTTTAGAACTCCAAACATTCTATTTTGGAATTCTAGAACTTCCAATATTCTATTTTGGAATTCTAGAACTCCCAATATTCTATTTTGGAATTCTAGAACTCCCAACATTCTATTTTAGTATTCTAGATCTCCTAACAGACTATTTTGGAATTCTAAAACTCCCAACAATCTTTTTTTGAAATTCTTGAACTCCCAACATTCTATTTTGGAATTCTAAAACTCCCAACATTCTATTTTGGAATTCTAGAACTCCCAACATTCTTTTTTGGAATTCTAGAACTCCCAACATTGTATTTTGGAATTCTAGAACTCCCAACATTCTATTTTGGAATTCTAGAACTCCCAACATTCTATTGTGGAATTCAAGAACTCCCAACATTCTATTTTGGAATTCTGCAACACCAACATAATATCTTGGTATTCTAGAACTCCAAACATTCTATTTTGGATTTCTAGAGCTCCCAACATTCTATTTTGGAATTCTGCAACACCAACATTCTATCTTGGAATTCTAGAACTCCCAACATTCTATTTTGGAATTCTAGAACTCCCAATATTCTATTTTGGAATTCTAGAACTCCCAATATTCTATTTTAGAATTCTAGAACTCCCAACATTATATTTTGGTATTCAAGAACTCTCAACATTTTATTTTGGAATTCTGCAACACCAACATTATATCTTGGTATTCTAGAACTCCAAACATTCTCTTTTGGAATTCTAGAGCTCCAAACATTCTATTTTGGAATTCTACAACACCAACATTATATCTTGGTATTCTAGAACTCCAAACATTCTCTTTTGGAATTCTAGAGCTCCCAACATTCTATTTTGGAATTCTCGATTTCCCAACATTCTATTTTAGAATTCTGCAAAACCAACATTCTATCTTGGAATTCTAGAACTCCCAACATTCTATTTTGGAATTCTAGTACTAATAATATTCTATTTTGGAATTCTAGAACGCCCAACATTCTATTTCAGTATTCTAGAACTCCTAACATACTATTTTGGTATTCTAGAACTCCCAACATTGTTTTTTAAAATTCTAGAACTCCCAACATTCTATTTTGAAATTCTAGAACTCCCAACATTCTATTTTTAGTATTCTAGAACTCTTAACAGACTATTTTGGAATTCTAGAACTCTCAACATTCTTTTTTTTATTCTAGAACCCCAATATACTATTTTGGAATTCTAGAACTTCCAACATTCTATTTTGGTATTCTAGAACTCCCAACATACTATTTTGGAATTCTAGAACTCCCAACATTCTATTTTGTAATTCTAGAACACCAACATTCCATTTTCGAATTCTAGAACTCCCAACATTCTATTTTGGAATTCTGCAACATCAACATTCTATTTTGGAATTCTAGAACTCCCAACATTCTATTTTGGAATTCTGCAACACCAACATTCTATTTTGGAATTCTAGAACTCCCAACATTCTTTTTTGGAATTCTAGAACTCCCAACATTGTATTTTGGAATTCTAGAACACCCAACATTCTATTTTGGAATTCTAGAACTCCCAACATTCTATTTTGGAATTCTAGAACTCCCAACATTCTATTTTGGAATTCTAGAACTCCCAACATTCTATTTTAGTAGTCTAGAACTCCCAACACTCTATTTTGGAATTCTGCAACACCAACATTATATCTTGGAATTCTAGAACTCCCAACATTCTATTTTGGAATTCTAGAACTCCCAATATTCTATTTTGGAATTATAGAACTCCCAACATTCTATTTTAGTATTCTAGAACTCCCAACATTCTATTTTGGAATTCTAGAACTCCCAACATTCTATTTTAGTATTCTAGAACTCCCAACATTCTATTTTGGAATTCTAGAACTAACAACATTCTTTTTTTTTAATTCTAGAACTCCCAAAATTCTGTTTTGAAATTCTAGAACTCCCAACATTCTATTTTGGAATTCTAGATTTCCCAACATTCTATTTTGGAATTCTAGAACGCCCAACATTCTATTTTGGAATTCTGCAACACAAACATTCTATTTTGGTATTCTAGAACTCCCAACATTCTATTTTGTAATTCTAGAACACCGACATTCCATTTTCGAATTCTAGAACTCCCAACATTCTATTTTAGTATTCTAGAACTCCCAACATTCTATTTTGGAATTCTGCAACACAAACATTCTATTTTAGAATTCTAGAACTCTCAACATTCTATTTTGGAATTCTGGAACTCCCAACATTCTATTTTGAAATTCTAGAACACCAACATTCCATTTTCGAATTCTAGAACTCCCAACATTCTATTTTGGAATTCTGCAACACAAACATTCTATTTTGGTATTCTAGAACTCCCAACATTCTATTTTGTAATTCTAGAACACCGACATTCCATTTTCGAATTCTAGAACTCCCAACATTCTATTTTAGTATTCTAGAACTCCCAACATTCTATTTTGGAATTCTGCAACACCAACATTCTATCTTGGAATTCTAGAACTCCCAACATTCTATTTTGGAATTATAGAACTCCCAATATTCTATTTTGGAATTATAGAACTCCCAACATTCTATTACAGTATTCTAGAACTCCCAACATTCTATTTTGGAATTCTAGAACTCCCAACATTCTATTTTAGTATTCTAGAACTCCCAACATTCTATTTTGGAATTCTAGAACGCCCAACATTCTATTACAGTATTCTAGAACTCCTAATAGACTATTTTGGTATTCTAGAACTCCCAACATTCTTTTTTTTAAATTCTAGAACTCCCAAAATTCTGTTTTGAAATTCTAGAACTCCCAACATTCTATTTTGGAATTCTAGATTTCCCAACATTCTATTTTGGAATTCTAGAACGCCCAACATTCTATTACAGTATTCTAGAACTCCTAACAGACTATTTTGGTATTCTAGAACTCCCAACATTCTTTTTAAAATTCTAGAACTCCCAACATTCTATTTTGGAATTCTAGAACTCCCAACATTCTATTTTGGAATTCTGCAACACCAACATTCTATTTTGCAATTCTAGAACTCCCAACATTCTTTTTTGAATTCTAGAACTCACAACAGTGTATTTTGGAATTCTAGAACTAACAACATTCTATTGTGGAATTCATGAACTCCCAACATTCTATATAGGAATTCAAGAACTCCCAACATTCTATCTTGGACTTCTAGAACTCCCAATATTCTATTTTGGAATTCTAGAACTCCCAACATTATATTTTGGTATTCAAGAACTCTCAACAATCTATTTTGGAATTCTGCAACACCAACATTATATCTTGGTATTCTAGAACTCCAAACATTCTCTTTTGGAATTCTAGAGCTCCCAACATTCTATTTTGGAATTCTACAACACCAACATTCTATCTTGGAATTCTAGTACTCCCAACATTCTATTTCAGTATTCTAGAACTCCTAACAGACTATTTTGAAATTCTAGAACTCCGAACATTCTTTTTTAAAATTCTAGAGCTCCCAACATTCTATTTTGGAATTCTAGAACTCCCAACATTCTATTTTGGAATTCTAGAACACCAAAATTCCATTTACGAATTCTAGAACTCCCAACATTATATTTTGGATTCTAGAACTCCCAACATTCTATTTTGGAATTCTAGATTTCCCAACATTCTATTTTAGAATTCTGCAAAACCAACATTCTATCTTGGAATTCTAGAACTCCCAACATTCTATTTTGGAATTCTAGAACTCCTAATATTCTATTTTGGAATTCTAGAATGCCCAACATTCTATCACAGTATTTTAGAACTCCTAACATACTATTTTGGTATTCTAGAACTCCCAACATTGTTTTTTAAAATTCTAGAACTCCCAACATTCTATTTTGAAATTCTAGAACTCCCAACATTATATTTTGGAATTCTAGATCTCCCAACATTCTATTTTGGATTTCTCGAATGCCCAACATTCTATTACAGTATTCTAGAACTCCTAATTGACTATTTTGGTATTCTAGAACTCCTAACATTCTTTTTTAAAATTCTAGAACTCCCAACATTCTATTTTGGAATTCTAGAACTAACAACATTCTATTTTGGAATTCTAGATCTCCCAACATTCTATTTTGTAATTCTAGAACACCAACATTCCATTTTCGAATTCTAGAACTCCCAACATTCTATTTTGGAATTCTGCTACTTCAACATTCTATTTTGGAATTCTAGAACTCCCAACATTCTATTTTGGAATTCTAGAACTCCCAACATTCTATTTTGGAATTCTAGAACTCCCAACATTCTATTTTAGTAGTCTAGAACTCCCAACATTCTATTTTGGAATTCTGCAACACCAACATTATATCTTGGAATTCTAAAACTCCCAACATTCTATTTTGGAATTCTAGAACTCCCAATATTCTATTTTGGAATTATAGAACTCCCAACATTCTATTTTAGTATTCTAGAACTCCCAACATTCTATTTTGGAATTCTAGAACTCCCAACATTCTATTTTAGTATTCTAGAACTCCCAACATTCTATTTTGGAATTCTAAAACGCCCAACATTCTATTACAGTATTCTAGAACTCCTAATAGACTATTTTGGTATTCTAGAACTCCCAACATTCTTTTTTTTAAATTCTAGAACTCCCAAAATTCTGTTTTGAAATTCTAGAACTCCCAACATTCTATTTTGGAATTCTAGATTTCCCAACATTCTATTTTGGAATTCTAGAACGCCCAACATTCTATTACAGTATTCTAGAACTCCTAACAGACTATTTTGGTATTCTAGAACTCCCAACATTCTTTTTAAAATTCTAGAACTCCCAACATTCTATTTTGGAATTCTAGAACTCCCAACATTCTATTTTGGAATTCTGCAACACCAACATTCTATTTTGCAATTCTAGAACTCCCAACATTCTTTTTTGAATTCTAGAACTCACAACAGTGTATTTTGGAATTCTAGAACTAACAACATTCTATTGTGGAATTCAAGAACTCCCAACATTCTATCTTGGACTTCTAGAACTCCCAATATTCTATTTTGGAATTCTAGAACTCCCAACATTATATTTTGGTATTCAAGAACTCTCAACATTCTATTTTGGAATTCTGCAACACCAACATTATATCTTGGTATTCTAGAACTCCAAACATTCTCTTTTGGAATTCTAGAGCTCCCAACATTCTATTTTGGAATTCTACAACACCAACATTCTATCTTGGAATTCTAGAACTCCCAACATTCTATTTCAGTATTCTAGAACTCCTAACAGACTATTTTGAAATTCTAGAACTCCGAACATTCTTTTTTAAAATTCTAGAGCTCCCAACATTCTATTTTGGAATTCTAGAACTCCCAACATTCTATTTTGGAATTCTAGAACACCAAAATTCCATTTACGAATTCTAGAACTCCCAACATTATATTTTGGATTCTAGAACTCCCAACATTCTATTTTGGAATTCTAGATTTCCCAACATTCTATTTTAGAATTCTGCAAAACCAACATTCTATCTTGGAATTCTAGAACTCCCAACATTCTATTTTGGAATTCTAGAACTCCTAATATTCTATTTTGGAATTCTAGAATGCCCAACATTCTATCACAGTATTTTAGAACTCCTAACATACTATTTTGGTATTCTAGAACTCCCAACATTGTTTTTTAAAATTCTAGAACTCCCAACATTCTATTTTGAAATTCTAGAACTCCCAACATTATATTTTGGAATTCTAGATCTCCCAACATTCTATTTTGGATTTCTCGAACGCCCAACATTCTATTACAGTATTCTAGAACTCCTAATTGACTATTTTGGTATTCTAGAACTCCTAACATTCTTTTTTAAAATTCTAGAACTCCCAACATTCTATTTTGGAATTCTAGAACTAACAACATTCTATTTTGGAATTCTAGATCTCCCAACATTCTATTTTGTAATTCTAGAACACCAACATTCCATTTTCGAATTCTAGAACTCCCAACATTCTATTTTGGAATTCTGCTACTTCAACATTCTATTTTGGAATTCTAGAACTCCCAACATTCTATTTTGGAATTCTGCAACACCAACATTCTATTTTGGAATTCTAGAACGCCCAACATTCTTTTTCGGAATTCTAGAACTCCCAACATTGTAATTTGGAATTCTAGAACTCCCAACATTCTATTTTAACTCCCAACATTCTATTGTGGAATTCAAGAACTCCCAACATTCTATTTTGGAATTCTGCAACACCAACATTATATCTTGGTATTCTAGAACTCCCAATATTCTATTTTGGAATTCTAGAACTCCCAACATTCTATTTTGGAATTCTGCAACACCAACATTATATCTTGGAATTCTAGAACTCCCAACATTCTATCTTGGAATTCTAGAACTCAGAGTGCATGGGAAAAATCCCTTTTATTTTTCTTGTTTAGAGTAACCCACTCCCGCAGCACTTGAGGATTGTTACCAGCTTGATTAGAGCAGTTTGCCACCATTTATTGCAGTTCAGTGAGGCATAGATGGAGCCAGCATTAGGAGGGCATGTTGGGTCCTGTGGTGCCATTTGGAGGATACAGGGGTGCCTCCAGGTAAGCTAGCTCTCAATCTGGATATGTTTTGTATGTGCCATTATCATGTGGCCGTACATTAAGCAATTGTATGACCCATAGTGATTATTATTATTATTATTATTATTATTATGCTGTGTGTGAGTTTGGGGAGTGGTACCCCTCAGGTCTGGTGCGACTGGGCTACCTTGGGGTAGCATGCCATATTATTTATTTAGCACGTATGTAACACTCCTATTTTTTCACTAATATTACTCTTTTGAGTATTTTATTAACACCCTTATTTCTGTAGCACTTTCTAACCCATAGCTTCTGCTTCTTTCTTTTTTTTTTTTTTATTAATGTTTTTATTTGGTTTTTCAATCATTTTAGTTTACAATAATAACATTGCAATTGCAATATTAAGTAGATGCAAACAATACAAATCAAAAAATCTCTAAAACTTCTGATACATAATGTAAGAGTTACAGAAATATGAAATATTTTTCCATAGTATCGTTACATATATATGCATGTTTCTTTCTTTGTTAATTGTTTATAGCAGTTTCCTTAACAGGTTATATTTAAGAAAAGAGAAGAAAAGAGAGAAGAAAAGAAGAAGAAAGAGAGAAGGATCGCCCGTAGCCCCACAACCGCCCACACACCCACACACACACCATCAAAACCCCCCGATATCAATGAAACTGTATGGGAGGATCGGCTAGAAATATTTTTGTCTCATACCACAAGGTCATTTTAAAGCAATTGTGGATTTGCTTTTTTATAGAGATATCTAATGTGTCAATAAAAGATTCCCAAATCTCAAAGAATTGTTCAATTCGTTGTTCTTTATGTAATGAAGTCTCCATCCAATCCATTTTAAACACATAGAAAAGCTTTTCTCTGAACATTTGTAGTGAAGGTGGGGAAGGGTTTATCCATTGTTGAAGGATACATTTCTTTGCCACTGCAGAAATAATCAGAAGTAATTTACGACAGCCCGGAGATATTCTAGAAGCTGTTATTAAAATGCCAAAAATGGCCCATTCTGGGGACAGTGGCAAAAAATTAACTAATTCTAAAAGTGCAAATTGTTTAATCTGAATCCAGAATTTTTTAATGCAAATGCAATCCCATAAACAGTGGTACAGAGTAGCATCGGGCCGAGCACATTTTATACAAGTGGAAGTAGGTGATATTCCGATAATCCGGCATCGAGTGGGTGACAAATAGCCCCTATAAAAAATTTTAAAAAACATTTCTTGGTATATAACGGATGGTAAAACACAATTAGAATATAAAAGCGCTTTTAGGATGGTTGATTCATTAAGATTGGGGAAGTGCCTCTGTCATCGAGTTATGCCAGTTTCATAATGTCGCTTCTGCTTCTTTCTTAACACATATTAACACTTTAGTATTTCAATGGGGTGCTGCCCTAGGGTGGTCGGGCCTGAGCCGACTTTGTGGGGTCCAAGCCCTGGATTTATGCTTAGTTAGGGACCTCCAGTAATAGAGCAGCTGTGAAGTGGCCTGGAGGCTTATCATATCTTTTGCAAAACATATGTAATGAAGAGCTCTACATTTTCTATTATTACATAGTATATAGTTCTTCTTACTAACAGCCAGCAGAGTGCGTGGGAAAAATCCCTTTTGTTCTTCTTGTTTAGAGTAACCCACTCCCGCAGCACCTGAGGATTGTTACCAGCTTGATTATAGCAGTTTGCCACCATTTATTGCAGTTCAGTGAGGCATAGATGGAGCCAGCATTAGGAGGGCATGCTGGGTCCTGTGGTGCCATTTGGAGGATACAGGGGTGCCTCCATGTAAGCTAGCTCTCAATCTGGATATGTTTTGTATGTGCCATTATCATGTGGCCGTACATTAAGCAATTGTATGACCCATAGTGGTTATTATTATTATTATTATTATTATGCTGTGTGTGAGTTTGGGGAGTGGTACCCCTCAGGTCTGGTGCGACTGGGCTACCTTGGGGTAGCACGCCATATTATTTATTTAGCACTTATGTAACACTCCTATTTTTTCACTAATATTACTCTTTTGAGTATTTTATTAACACCCTTATTTCTGTAGCACTTTCTAACCCATAGCTTCTGCTTCTTTCTTAA
Source organism: Pseudophryne corroboree (assembly GCF_028390025.1). Lineage (NCBI taxonomy): Eukaryota > Metazoa > Chordata > Amphibia > Anura > Myobatrachidae > Pseudophryne > Pseudophryne corroboree. The sequence goes on along the minus strand of NC_086448.1, from coordinate 369,226,521 downwards.
CACATATTAACACTTTAGTATTTCAATGGGGTGCTGCCCTAGGGTGGTCGGGCCTGAGCCGACTTTGTGGGGTCCAAGCCCTGGACTTATGCTTAGTTAGGGATCTCCAGTAATAGAGCAGCCGTGAAGTGGCCTGGAGCCTTATCCTATCTTGCAAAACATATGTAACGAAGAGCTCTACATTTTCTATTATTACATAGTATATAGTTCTTCTTACTAACAGCCAGCAGAGTGCGTGGGAAAAATCCCTTTTGTTTTTCTTGTTTAGAGTAACCCACTCCCGCAGCACCTGAGGATTGTTACCAGCTTGATTAGAGCAGTTTGCCACCATTTATTGCAATTCTAGAACTCCCAACATTCTATTTTGGAATTTTAGAACTCCAAACATTCTATTTTGGAATTCTAGAACTTCCAATATTCTATTTTGGAATTCTAGAACTCCCAATATTCTATTTTGGAATTCTAGAACTCCCAACATTCTATTTTAGTATTCTAGATCTCCTAACAGACTATTTTGGAATTCTAAAACTCCCAACAATCTTTTTTTGAAATTCTTGAACTCCCAACATTCTATTTTGGAATTCTAAAACTCCCAACATTCTATTTTGGAATTCTAGAACTCCCAACATTCTTTTTTGGAATTCTAGAACTCCCAACATTGTATTTTGGAATTCTAGAACTCCCAACATTCTATTTTGGAATTCTAGAACTCCCAACATTCTATTGTGGAATTCAAGAACTCCCAACATTCTATTTTGGAATTCTGCAACACCAACATAATATCTTGGTATTCTAGAACTCCAAACATTCTATTTTGGATTTCTAGAGCTCCCAACATTCTATTTTGGAATTCTGCAACACCAACATTCTATCTTGGAATTCTAGAACTCCCAACATTCTATTTTGGAATTCTAGAACTCCCAATATTCTATTTTGGAATTCTAGAACTCCCAATATTCTATTTTAGAATTCTAGAACTCCCAACATTATATTTTGGTATTCAAGAACTCTCAACATTTTATTTTGGAATTCTGCAACACCAACATTATATCTTGGTATTCTAGAACTCCAAACATTCTCTTTTGGAATTCTAGAGCTCCAAACATTCTATTTTGGAATTCTACAACACCAACATTATATCTTGGTATTCTAGAACTCCAAACATTCTCTTTTGGAATTCTAGAGCTCCCAACATTCTATTTTGGAATTCTCGATTTCCCAACATTCTATTTTAGAATTCTGCAAAACCAACATTCTATCTTGGAATTCTAGAACTCCCAACATTCTATTTTGGAATTCTAGTACTAATAATATTCTATTTTGGAATTCTAGAACGCCCAACATTCTATTTCAGTATTCTAGAACTCCTAACATACTATTTTGGTATTCTAGAACTCCCAACATTGTTTTTTAAAATTCTAGAACTCCCAACATTCTATTTTGAAATTCTAGAACTCCCAACATTCTATTTTTAGTATTCTAGAACTCTTAACAGACTATTTTGGAATTCTAGAACTCTCAACATTCTTTTTTTTATTCTAGAACCCCAATATACTATTTTGGAATTCTAGAACTTCCAACATTCTATTTTGGTATTCTAGAACTCCCAACATACTATTTTGGAATTCTAGAACTCCCAACATTCTATTTTGTAATTCTAGAACACCAACATTCCATTTTCGAATTCTAGAACTCCCAACATTCTATTTTGGAATTCTGCAACATCAACATTCTATTTTGGAATTCTAGAACTCCCAACATTCTATTTTGGAATTCTGCAACACCAACATTCTATTTTGGAATTCTAGAACTCCCAACATTCTTTTTTGGAATTCTAGAACTCCCAACATTGTATTTTGGAATTCTAGAACACCCAACATTCTATTTTGGAATTCTAGAACTCCCAACATTCTATTTTGGAATTCTAGAACTCCCAACATTCTATTTTGGAATTCTAGAACTCCCAACATTCTATTTTAGTAGTCTAGAACTCCCAACACTCTATTTTGGAATTCTGCAACACCAACATTATATCTTGGAATTCTAGAACTCCCAACATTCTATTTTGGAATTCTAGAACTCCCAATATTCTATTTTGGAATTATAGAACTCCCAACATTCTATTTTAGTATTCTAGAACTCCCAACATTCTATTTTGGAATTCTAGAACTCCCAACATTCTATTTTAGTATTCTAGAACTCCCAACATTCTATTTTGGAATTCTAGAACTAACAACATTCTTTTTTTTAAATTCTAGAACTCCCAAAATTCTGTTTTGAAATTCTAGAACTCCCAACATTCTATTTTGGAATTCTAGATTTCCCAACATTCTATTTTGGAATTCTAGAACGCCCAACATTCTATTTTGGAATTCTGCAACACAAACATTCTATTTTGGTATTCTAGAACTCCCAACATTCTATTTTGTAATTCTAGAACACCGACATTCCATTTTCGAATTCTAGAACTCCCAACATTCTATTTTAGTATTCTAGAACTCCCAACATTCTATTTTGGAATTCTGCAACACAAACATTCTATTTTAGAATTCTAGAACTCTCAACATTCTATTTTGGAATTCTGGAACTCCCAACATTCTATTTTGAAATTCTAGAACACCAACATTCCATTTTCGAATTCTAGAACTCCCAACATTCTATTTTGGAATTCTGCAACACAAACATTCTATTTTGGTATTCTAGAACTCCCAACATTCTATTTTGTAATTCTAGAACACCGACATTCCATTTTCGAATTCTAGAACTCCCAACATTCTATTTTAGTATTCTAGAACTCCCAACATTCTATTTTGGAATTCTGCAACACCAACATTCTATCTTGGAATTCTAGAACTCCCAACATTCTATTTTGGAATTATAGAACTCCCAATATTCTATTTTGGAATTATAGAACTCCCAACATTCTATTACAGTATTCTAGAACTCCCAACATTCTATTTTGGAATTCTAGAACTCCCAACATTCTATTTTAGTATTCTAGAACTCCCAACATTCTATTTTGGAATTCTAGAACGCCCAACATTCTATTACAGTATTCTAGAACTCCTAATAGACTATTTTGGTATTCTAGAACTCCCAACATTCTTTTTTTAAAATTCTAGAACTCCCAAAATTCTGTTTTGAAATTCTAGAACTCCCAACATTCTATTTTGGAATTCTAGATTTCCCAACATTCTATTTTGGAATTCTAGAACGCCCAACATTCTATTACAGTATTCTAGAACTCCTAACAGACTATTTTGGTATTCTAGAACTCCCAACATTCTTTTTAAAATTCTAGAACTCCCAACATTCTATTTTGGAATTCTAGAACTCCCAACATTCTATTTTGGAATTCTGCAACACCAACATTCTATTTTGCAATTCTAGAACTCCCAACATTCTTTTTTGAATTCTAGAACTCACAACAGTGTATTTTGGAATTCTAGAACTAACAACATTCTATTGTGGAATTCATGAACTCCCAACATTCTATATAGGAATTCAAGAACTCCCAACATTCTATCTTGGACTTCTAGAACTCCCAATATTCTATTTTGGAATTCTAGAACTCCCAACATTATATTTTGGTATTCAAGAACTCTCAACAATCTATTTTGGAATTCTGCAACACCAACATTATATCTTGGTATTCTAGAACTCCAAACATTCTCTTTTGGAATTCTAGAGCTCCCAACATTCTATTTTGGAATTCTACAACACCAACATTCTATCTTGGAATTCTAGTACTCCCAACATTCTATTTCAGTATTCTAGAACTCCTAACAGACTATTTTGAAATTCTAGAACTCCGAACATTCTTTTTTAAAATTCTAGAGCTCCCAACATTCTATTTTGGAATTCTAGAACTCCCAACATTCTATTTTGGAATTCTAGAACACCAAAATTCCATTTACGAATTCTAGAACTCCCAACATTATATTTTGGATTCTAGAACTCCCAACATTCTATTTTGGAATTCTAGATTTCCCAACATTCTATTTTAGAATTCTGCAAAACCAACATTCTATCTTGGAATTCTAGAACTCCCAACATTCTATTTTGGAATTCTAGAACTCCTAATATTCTATTTTGGAATTCTAGAATGCCCAACATTCTATCACAGTATTTTAGAACTCCTAACATACTATTTTGGTATTCTAGAACTCCCAACATTGTTTTTTAAAATTCTAGAACTCCCAACATTCTATTTTGAAATTCTAGAACTCCCAACATTATATTTTGGAATTCTAGATCTCCCAACATTCTATTTTGGATTTCTCGAATGCCCAACATTCTATTACAGTATTCTAGAACTCCTAATTGACTATTTTGGTATTCTAGAACTCCTAACATTCTTTTTTAAAATTCTAGAACTCCCAACATTCTATTTTGGAATTCTAGAACTAACAACATTCTATTTTGGAATTCTAGATCTCCCAACATTCTATTTTGTAATTCTAGAACACCAACATTCCATTTTCGAATTCTAGAACTCCCAACATTCTATTTTGGAATTCTGCTACTTCAACATTCTATTTTGGAATTCTAGAACTCCCAACATTCTATTTTGGAATTCTAGAACTCCCAACATTCTATTTTGGAATTCTAGAACTCCCAACATTCTATTTTTGTAGTCTAGAACTCCCAACATTCTATTTTGGAATTCTGCAACACCAACATTATATCTTGGAATTCTAAAACTCCCAACATTCTATTTTGGAATTCTAGAACTCCCAATATTCTATTTTGGAATTATAGAACTCCCAACATTCTATTTTAGTATTCTAGAACTCCCAACATTCTATTTTGGAATTCTAGAACTCCCAACATTCTATTTTAGTATTCTAGAACTCCCAACATTCTATTTTGGAATTCTAAAACGCCCAACATTCTATTACAGTATTCTAGAACTCCTAATAGACTATTTTGGTATTCTAGAACTCCCAACATTCTTTTTTTTAAATTCTAGAACTCCCAAAATTCTGTTTTGAAATTCTAGAACTCCCAACATTCTATTTTGGAATTCTAGATTTCCCAACATTCTATTTTGGAATTCTAGAACGCCCAACATTCTATTACAGTATTCTAGAACTCCTAACAGACTATTTTGGTATTCTAGAACTCCCAACATTCTTTTTAAAATTCTAGAACTCCCAACATTCTATTTTGGAATTCTAGAACTCCCAACATTCTATTTTGGAATTCTAGATCTCCCAACATTCTATTTTGTAATTCTAGAACACCGACATTCCATTTTCGAATTCTAGAACTCCCAACATTCTATTTTGGAATTCTGCAACACAAACATTTTATTTTAGAATTCTAGAACTCTCAACATTCTATTTTGGAATTCTGGAACTCCCAACATTCTATTTTGTAATTCTAGAACACCAACATTCCATTTTCAAATTCTAGAACTCCCAACATTCTATTTTGGAATTCTGCAACACAAACATTCTATTTTGGTATTCTAGAACTCCCAACATTCTATTTTGGAATTCTAGATCTCCCAACATTCTATTTTGTAATTCTAGAACACCGACATTCCATTTTCGAATTCTAGAACTCCCAACATTCTATTTTGGAATTCTGCAACATCAACATTCTATTTTGGAATTCTAGAACTCCCAACATTCTATTTTGGAATTCTGCAACACCAACATTCTATTTTGGAATTCTAGAACTCCCAACATTCTATTTTGGAATTCTAGAACTCCCAACATTCTATTTTAGTATTCTAGAACTCCCAACATTCTATTTTGGAATTCTAGAACTCCCAACATTCTATTTTAGTATTCTAGAACTCCCAACATTCTATTTTGGAATTCTAGAACGCCCAACATTCTATTACAGTATTCTAGAACTCCTAATAGACTATTTTGGTATTCTAGAACTCTCAACATTCTTTTTTTTAAATTCTAGAACTCCCAAAATTCTGTTTTGAAATTCTAGAACTCCCAACATTCTATTTTGGAATTCTAGATTTCCCAACATTCTATTTTGGAATTCTAGAACGCCCAACATTCTATTACAGTATTCTAGAACTCCTAACAGACTATTTTGGTATTCTAGAACTCCCAACATTCTTTTTAAAATTCTAGAACTCCCAACATTCTATTTTGGAATTCTAGAACTCCCAACATTCTATTTTGGAATTCTGCAACACCAACATTCTATTTTGCAATTCTAGAACTCCCAACATTCTTTTTTGAATTCTAGAACTCACAACAGTGTATTTTGGAATTCTAGAACTAACAACATTCTATTGTGGAATTCAAGAACTCCCAACATTCTATCTTGGACTTCTAGAACTCCCAATATTCTATTTTGGAATTCTAGAACTCCCAACATTATATTTTGGTATTCAAGAACTCTCAACATTCTATTTTGGAATTCTGCAACACCAACATTATATCTTGGTATTCTAGAACTCCAAACATTCTCTTTTGGAATTCTAGAGCTCCCAACATTCTATTTTGGAATTCTACAACACCAACATTCTATCTTGGAATTCTAGAACTCCCAACATTCTATTTCAGTATTCTAGAACTCCTAACAGACTATTTTGAAATTCTAGAACTCAGAACATTCTTTTTTAAAATTCTAGAGCTCCCAACATTCTATTTTGGAATTCTAGAACTCCCAACATTCTATTTTGGAATTCTAGAACACCAAAATTCCATTTACGAATTCTAGAACTCCCAACATTATATTTTGGATTCTAGAACTCCCAACATTCTATTTTGGAATTCTAGATTTCACAACATTCTATTTTAGAATTCTGCAAAACCAACATTCTATCTTGGAATTCTAGAACTCCCAACATTCTATTTTGGAATTCTAGAACTCCTAATATTCTATTTTGGAATTCTAGAATGCCCAACATTCTATCACAGTATTTTAGAACTCCTAACATACTATTTTGGTATTCTAGAACTCCCAACATTGTTTTTTAAAATTCTAGAACTCCCAACATTCTATTTTGAAATTCTAGAACTCCCAACATTATATTTTGGAATTCTAGATCTCCCAACATTCTATTTTGGATTTCTCGAACGCCCAACATTCTATTACAGTATTCTAGAACTCCTAATTGACTATTTTGGTATTCTAGAACTCCTAACATTCTTTTTTAAAATTCTAGAACTCCCAACATTCTATTTTGGAATTCTAGAACTAACAACATTCTATTTTGGAACTCTAGATCTCCCAACATTCTATTTTGTAATTCTAGAACACCAACATTCCATTTTCGAATTCTAGAACTCCCAACATTCTATTTTGGAATTCTGCTACTTCAACATTCTATTTTGGAATTCTAGAACTCCCAACATTCTATTTTGGAATTCTGCAACACCAACATTCTATTTTGGAATTCTAGAACGCCCAACATTCTTTTTCGGAATTCTAGAACTCCCAACATTGTAATTTGGAATTCTAGAACTCCCAACATTCTATTTTAACTCCCAACATTCTATTGTGGAATTCAAGAACTCCCAACATTCTATTTTGGAATTCTGCAACACCAACATTATATCTTGGTATTCTAGAACTCCCAATATTCTATTTTGGAATTCTAGAACTCCCAACATTCTATTTTGGAATTCTGCAACACCAACATTATATCTTGGAATTCTAGAACTCCCAACATTCTATCTTGGAATTCTAGAACTCAGAGTGCATGGGAAAAATCCCTTTTATTTTTCTTGTTTAGAGTAACCCACTCCCGCAGCACTTGAGGATTGTTACCAGCTTGATTAGAGCAGTTTGCCACCATTTATTGCAGTTCAGTGAGGCATAGATGGAGCCAGCATTAGGAGGGCATGTTGGGCCCTGTGGTGCCATTTGGAGGATACAGGGGTGCCTCCAGGTAAGCTAGCTCTCAATCTGGATATGTTTTGTATGTGCCATTATCATGTGGCCGTACATTAAGCAATTGTATGACCCATAGTGATTATTATTATTATTATTATTATTATGCTGTGTGTGAGTTTGGGGAGTGGTACCCCTCAGGTCTGGTGCGACTGGGCTACCTTGGGGTAGCATGCCATATTATTTATTTAGCACGTATGTAACACTCCTATTTTTTCACTAATATTACTCTTTTGAGTATTTTATTAACACCCTTATTTCTGTAGCACTTTCTAACCCATAGCTTCTGCTTCTTTCTTTCTTTTTTTTTTATTAATGTTTTTATTTGGTTTTTCAATCATTTTAGTTTACAATAATAACATTGCAATTGCAATATTAAGTAGATGCAAACAATACAAATCAAAAAATCTCTAAAACTTCTGATACATAATGTAAGAGTTACAGAAATATGAAATATTTTTCCATAGTATCGTTACATATATATGCATGTTTCTTTCTTTGTTAATTGTTTATAGCAGTTTCCTTAACAGGTTATATTTAAGAAAAGAGAAGAAAAGAGAGAAGAAAAGAAGAAGAAAGAGAGAAGGATCGCCCGTAGCCCCACAACCGCCCACACACCCACACACACACCATCAAAACCCCCCGATATCAATGAAACTGTATGGGAGGATCGGCTAGAAATATTTTTGTCTCATACCACAAGGTCATTTTAAAGCAATTGTGGATTTGCTTTTTTATAGAGATATCTAATGTGTCAATAAAAGATTCCCAAATCTCAAAGAATTGTTCAATTCGTTGTTCTTTATGTAATGAAGTCTCCATCCAATCCATTTTAAACACATAGAAAAGCTTTTCTCTGAACATTTGTAGTGAAGGTGGGGAAGGGTTTATCCATTGTTGAAGGATACATTTCTTTGCCACTGCAGAAATAATCAGAAGTAATTTACGACAGCCCGGAGATATTCTAGAAGCTGTTATTAAAATGCCAAAAATGGCCCATTCTGGGGACAGTGGCAAAAAATTAACTAATTCTAAAAGTGCAAATTGTTTAATCTGAATCCAGAATTTTTTAATGCAAATGCAATCCCATAAACAGTGGTACAGAGTAGCATCGGGCCGAGCACATTTTATACAAGTGGAAGTAGGTGATATTCCGATAATCCGGCATCGAGTGGGTGACAAATAGCCCCTATAAAAAATTTTAAAAAACATTTCTTGGTATATAACAGATGGTAAAACACGATTAGAATATAAAAGCGCTTTTAGGATGGTTGATTCATTAAGATTGGGGAAGTGCCTCTGCCATCGAGTTATGCCAGTTTCATAATGTCGCTTCTGCTTCTTTCTTAACACATATTAACACTTTAGTATTTCAATGGGGTGCTGCCCTAGGGTGGTCGGGCCTGAGCCGACTTTGTGGGGTCCAAGCCCTGGATTTATGCTTAGTTAGGGACCTCCAGTAATAGAGCAGCTGTGAAGTGGCCTGGAGGCTTATCATATCTTTTGCAAAACATATGTAATGAAGAGCTCTACATTTTCTATTATTACATAGTATATAGTTCTTCTTACTAACAGCCAGCAGAGTGCGTGGGAAAAATCCCTTTTGTTCTTCTTGTTTAGAGTAACCCACTCCCGCAGCACCTGAGGATTGTTACCAGCTTGATTATAGCAGTTTGCCACCATTTATTGCAGTTCAGTGAGGCATAGATGGAGCCAGCATTAGGAGGGCATGCTGGGTCCTGTGGTGCCATTTGGAGGATACAGGGGTGCCTCCATGTAAGCTAGCTCTCAATCTGGATATGTTTTGTATGTGCCATTATCATGTGGCCGTACATTAAGCAATTGTATGACCCATAGTGGTTATTATTATTATTATTATTATTATTATTATTATGCTGTGTGTGAGTTTGGGGAGTGGTACCCCTCAGGTCTGGTGCGACTGGGCTACCTTGGGGTAGCACGCCATATTATTTATTTAGCACTTATGTAACACTCCTATTTTTTCACTAATATTACTCTTTTGAGTATTTTATTAACACCCTTATTTCTGTAGCACTTTCTAACCCATAGCTTCTGCTTCTTTCTTAACACATATTAACACTTTAGTATTTCAATGGGGTGCTGCCCTAGGGTGGTCGGGCCTGAGCCGACTTTGTGGGGTCCAAGCCCTGGACTTATGCTTAGTTAGGGATCTCCAGTAATAGAGCAGCCGTGAAGTGGCCTGGAGCCTTATCCTATCTTGCAAAACATATGTAACGAAGAGCTCTACATTTTCTATTATTACATAGTATATAGTTCTTCTTACTAACAGCCAGCAGAGTGCGTGGGAAAAATCCCTTTTGTTTTTCTTGTTTAGAGTAACCCACTCCCGCAGCACCTGAGGATTGTTACCAGCTTGATTAGAGCAGTTTGCCACCATTTATTGCAATTCTAGAACTCCCAACATTCTATTTTGGAATTTTAGAACTCCAAACATTCTATTTTGGAATTCTAGAACTTCCAATATTCTATTTTGGAATTCTAGAACTCCCAATATTCTATTTTGGAATTCTAGAACTCCCAACATTCTATTTTAGTATTCTAGATCTCCTAACAGACTATTTTGGAATTCTAAAACTCCCAACAATCTTTTTTTGAAATTCTTGAACTCCCAACATTCTATTTTGGAATTCTAAAACTCCCAACATTCTATTTTGGAATTCTAGAACTCCCAACATTCTTTTTTGGAATTCTAGAACTCCCAACATTGTATTTTGGAATTCTAGAACTCCCAACATTCTATTTTGGAATTCTAGAACTCCCAACATTCTATTGTGGAATTCAAGAACTCCCAACATTCTATTTTGGAATTCTGCAACACCAACATAATATCTTGGTATTCTAGAACTCCAAACATTCTATTTTGGATTTCTAGAGCTCCCAACATTCTATTTTGGAATTCTGCAACACCAACATTCTATCTTGGAATTCTAGAACTCCCAACATTCTATTTTGGAATTCTAGAACTCCCAATATTCTATTTTGGAATTCTAGAACTCCCAATATTCTATTTTAGAATTCTAGAACTCCCAACATTATATTTTGGTATTCAAGAACTCTCAACATTTTATTTTGGAATTCTGCAACACCAACATTATATCTTGGTATTCTAGAACTCCAAACATTCTCTTTTGGAATTCTAGAGCTCCCAACATTCTATTTTGGAATTCTCGATTTCCCAACATTCTATTTTAGAATTCTGCAAAACCAACATTCTATCTTGGAATTCTAGAACTCCCAACATTCTATTTTGGAATTCTAGTACTAATAATATTCTATTTTGGAATTCTAGAACGCCCAACATTCTATTTCAGTATTCTAGAACTCCTAACATACTATTTTGGTATTCTAGAACTCCCAACATTGTTTTTTAAAATTCTAGAACTCCCAACATTCTATTTTGAAATTCTAGAACTCCCAACATTCTATTTTTAGTATTCTAGAACTCTTAACAGACTATTTTGGAATTCTAGAACTCTCAACATTCTTTTTTTTATTCTAGAACCCCAATATACTATTTTGGAATTCTAGAACTCCCAATATTCTATTTTGGTATTCTAGAACTCCCAACATACTATTTTGGAATTCTAGAACTCCCAACATTCTATTTTGTAATTCTAGAACACTAACATTCCATTTTCGAATTCTAGAACTCCCAACATTCTATTTTGAAATTCTGCAACACAAACATTCTATTTTAGAATTCTAGAACTCTCAACATTCTATTTTGGAATTCTGGAACTCCCAACATTCTGTTTTGTAATTCTAGAACACCAACATTCCATTTTCGAATTCTAGAACTCCCAACATTCTATTTTGGAATTCTGCAGCATCAACATTCTATTTTGGAATTCTAGAACTCCCAACTTTCTATTTTGGAATTCTGCAACACCAGCATTCTATTTTGGAATTCTAGAACTCCCAACATTCTTTTTTGGAATTCTAGAACTCCCAACATTGTATTTTGGAATTCTAGAACTCCCAACATTCTATTTTGGAATTCTAGAACTCCCAACATTCTATTTTAGTAGTCTAGAACTCCCAACATTCTATTTTGGAATTCTGCAACACCAACATTATATCTTGGAATTCTAGAACTCCCAACATTCTATTTTGGAATTCTAGAACTCCCAATATTCTATTTTGGAATTATAGAACTCCCAACATTCTATTTTAGTATTCTAGAACTCCCAACATTCTATTTTGGAATTCTAGAACTCCCAACATTCTATTTTAGTATTCTAGAACTCCCAACATTCTATTTTGGAATTCTAGAACGCCCAACATTCTATTACAGTATTCTAGAACTCCTAATAGACTATTTTGGTATTCTAGAACTCCCAACATTCTTTTTTTTAAATTCTAGAACTCCCAAAATTCTGTTTTGAAATTCTAGAACTCCCAACATTCTATTTTGGAATTCTAGATTTCCCAACATTCTATTTTGGAATTCTAGAACGCCCAACATTCTATTACAGTATTCTAGAACTCCTAACAGACTATTTTGGTATTCTAGAACTCCCAACATTCTTTTTAAAATTCTAGAACTCCCAACATTCTATTTTGGAATTCTAGAACTCCCAACATTCTATTTTTGAATTCTAGATCTCCCAACATTCTATTTTGTAATTCTAGAACACCGACATTCCATTTTCGAATTCTAGAACTCCCAACATTCTATTTTGGAATTCTGCAACACAAACATTCTATTTTAGAATTCTAGAACTCTCAACATTCTATTTTGGAATTCTGGAACTCCCAACATTCTATTTTGTAATTCTAGAACACCAACATTCCATTTTCGAATTCTAGAACTCCCAACATTCTATTTTGGAATTCTGCAACACAAACATTCTATTTTGGTATTCTAGAACTCCCAACATTCTATTTTGGAATTCTAGATCTCCCAACATTCTATTTTGTAATTCTAGAACACCGACATTCCATTTTCGAATTCTAGAACTCCCAACATTCTATTTTGGAATTCTGCAACATCAACATTCTATTTTGGAATTCTAGAACTCCCAACATTCTATTTTGGAATTCTGCAACACCAACATTCTATTTTGGAATTCTAGAACTCCCAACATTCTATTTTGGAATTCTGCAACACAAACATTCTATTTTAGAATTCTAGAACTCTCAACATTCTATTTTGGAATTCTGGAACTCCCAACATTCTATTTTGTAATTCTAGAACACCAACATTCCATTTTCGAATTCTAGAACTCCCAACATTCTATTTTGGAATTCTGCAACACAAACATTTTATTTTGGTATTCTAGAACTCCCAACATTCTATTTTGGAATTCTAGATCTCCCAACATTCTATTTTGTAATTCTAGAACACCGACAATCCATTTTCGAATTCTAGAACTCCCAACATTCTATTATGGAATTCTGCAACATCAACATTCTATTTTGGAATTCTAGAACTCCCAACATTCTATTTTGGAATTCTGCAACACCAACATTCTATTTTGGAATTCTAGAACTCCCAACATTCTTTTTTGGAATTCTAGAACTCCCAACATTGTATTTTGGAATTCTAGAACTCCCAACATTCTATTTTGGAATTCTAGAACTCCCAACATTCTATTTTAGTAGTCTAGAACTCCCAACATTCTATTTTGGAATTCTGCAACACCAACATTCTATCTTGGAATTCTAGAACTCCCAACATTCTATTTTGGAATTCTAGAACTCCCAATATTCTATTTTGGAATTATAGAACTCCCAACATTCTATTTTAGTATTCTAGATCTCCCAACATTCTATTTTGGAATTCTAGAACTCCCAACATTCTATTTTAGTATTCTAGAACTCCCAACATTCTATTTTGGAATTCTAGAACGCCCAACATTCTATTACAGTATTCTAGAACTCCTAATAGACTATTTTGGTATTCTAGAACTCCCAACATTCTTTTTTTAAATTCTAGAACTCCCAAAATTCTGTTTTGAAATTCTAGAACTCCCAAAATTCTATTTTGGAATTCTAGATTTCCCAACATTCTATTTTGGAATTCTAGAATGCCCAACATTCTATTACAGTATTCTAGAACTCCTAACAGACTATTTTGGTATTCTAGAACTCCCAACATTCTTTTTAAAATTCTAGAACTCCCAACATTCTATTTTGGAATTCTAGAACTCCCAACATTCTATTTTGGAATTCTAGATCTCCCAACATTCTATTTTGTAATTCTAGAACACCGACATTCCATTTTCGAATTCTAGAACTCCCAACATTCTATTTTGGAATTCTGCAACATCAACATTCTATTTTGGAATTCTAGAACTCCCAACATTCTATTTGGAATTCTGCAACACCAACATTCTATTTTGGAATTCTAGAACTCCCAACATTCTATTTTGGAATTCTAGAACTCCCAACATTCTATTGTGGAATTCAAGAACTCCCAACATTGTATTTTGGAATTCTGCAACACCAACATTATATCTAGGTATTCTAGAACTCCCAATATTCTATTTTGGAATTCTAAAACTCCCAACATTCTATTTTGGAATTATAGAACTCCCAACATTCTATTTTGGAATTCTAGAACTCCCAACATTCTATTTTGGAATTCTAAAACTCCCAATGTACTGTTCTGAAATTCTAGAACTCCCAACATTCTATTTTGGAATTCTGCAACACCAACATTCTATTTTGCAATTCTAGAACTCCCAACATTCTTTTTTGGTATTCTAGAACTCCCAACATACTATTTTGGAATTCTAGAACTCCCAACATTCTATTTTGTAATTCTAGAACACCAACATTCCATTTTCGAATTCTAGAACTCCCAACATTCTATTTTGGAATTCTGCAACACAAACATTCTATTTTAGAATTCTAGAACTCTCAACATTCTATTTTGGAATTCTGGAACTCCCAACATTCTATTTTGTAATTCTAGAACACCAACATTCCATTTTCGAATTCGAGAACTCCCAACATTCTATTTTGGAATTCTGCAACATCAACATTCTATTTTGGAATTCTAGAACTCCCAACATTCTATTTTGGAATTCTGCAACACCAACATTCTATTTTGGAATTCTAGAACTCCCAACATTCTATTTGGGAATTCTGCAACACCAACATTCTATTTTGGAATTCTAGAACTTCCAACATTCTTTTTTGGAATTCTAGAACTCCCAACATTGTATTTTGGAATTCTAGAACTCCCAACATTCTTTTTTGAAATTCTAGAACTCCCAACATTCTATTTTAGTATTCTAGAACTCCCAACATTCTATTTTGGAATTCTGCAACACCAACATTCTATCTTGGAATTCTAGAACTCCCAACATTCTATTTTGGAATTCTAGAACTCCCAATATTCTATTTTGGAATTATAGAACTCCCAACATTCTATTTTAGTATACTAGAACTCCCAACATTCTATTTTGGAATTCTAGAACTCCCAACATTCTATTTTAGTATTCTAGAACTCCCAACATTCTATTTTGGAATTCTAGAACGCCCAACATTCTATTACAGTATTCTAGAACTCCTAATAGACTATTTTAGTATTCTAGAACTCCCAACATTCTTTTTTTTAAATTCTAGAACTCCCAAAATTCTGTTTTGAAATTCTAGAACTCCCAACATTCTATTTTGGAATTCTAGATTTCCCAACATTCTATTTTGGAATTCTAGAATGCCCAACATTCTATTACAGTATTCTAGAACTCCTAACATACTATTTTGGTATTCTAGAACTCCCAACATTCTTTTTAAAATTCTAGAACTCCCAACGTTCTATTTTGGAATTCTAGAACTCCCAACATTCTATTTTGGAATTCTAGATCTCCCAACATTCTATTTTGTAATTCTAGAACACCGACATTCCATTTTCAAATTCTAGAACTCCCAACATTCTATTTTGGAATTCTGCAACATCAACATTCTATTTTGGAATTCTAGAACTCCCAACATTCTATTTTGGAAATCTGCAACACCAACATTCTATTTTGGAATTCTAGAACTCCCAACATTCTATTTTGGAATTCTAGAACTCCCAACATTCTATTTTGGAATTCTAGATCTCCCAACATTCTATTTTGTAATTCTAGAACACCGACATTCCATTTTCGAATTCTAGAACTCCCAACATTCTATTTTGGAATTCTGCAACATCAACATTCTATTTTGGAATTCTAGAACTCCCAACATTCTATTTGGAATTCTGCAACACCAACATTCTATTTTGGAATTCTAGAACTCCCAACATTCTATTTTGGAATTCTAGAACTCCCAACATTCTATTGTGGAATTCAAGAACTCCCAACATTGTATTTTGGAATTCTGCAACACCAACATTATATCTAGGTATTCTAGAACTCCCAATATTCTATTTTGGAATTCTAAAACTCCCAACATTCTATTTTGGAATTATAGAACTCCCAACATTCTATTTTGGAATTCTAGAACTCCCAACATTCTATTTTGGAATTCTAAAACTCCCAATATACTGTTCTGAAATTCTAGAACTCCCAACATTCTATTTTGGAATTCTGCAACACCAACATTCTATTTTGCAATTCTAGAACTCCCAACATTCTTTTTTGGTATTCTAGAACTCCCAACATACTATTTTGGAATTCTAGAACTCCCAACATTCTATTTTGTAATTCTAGAACACCAACATTCCATTTTCGAATTCTAGAACTCCCAACATTCTATTTTGGAATTCTGCAACACAAACATTCTATTTTAGAATTCTAGAACTCTCAACATTCTATTTTGGAATTCTGGAACTCCCAACATTCTATTTTGTAATTCTAGAACACCAACATTCCATTTTCGAATTCGAGAACTCCCAACATTCTATTTTGGAATTCTGCAACATCAACATTCTATTTTGGAATTCTAGAACTCCCAACATTCTATTTTGGAATTCTGCAACACCAACATTCTATTTTGGAATTCTAGAACTCCCAACATTCTATTTGGGAATTCTGCAACACCAACATTCTATTTTGGAATTCTAGAACTCCCAACATTCTTTTTTGGAATTCTAGAACTCCCAACATTGTATTTTGGAATTCTAGAACTCCCAACATTCTTTTTTGAAATTCTAGAACTCCCAACATTCTATTTTAGTATTCTAGAACTCCCAACATTCTATTTTGGAATTCTGCAACACCAACATTCTATCTTGGAATTCTAGAACTCCCAACATTCTATTTTGGAATTCTAGAACTCCCAATATTCTATTTTGGAATTATAGAACTCCCAACATTCTATTTTAGTATACTAGAACTCCCAACATTCTATTTTGGAATTCTAGAACTCCCAACATTCTATTTTAGTATTCTAGAACTCCCAACATTCTATTTTGGAATTCTAGAACGCCCAACATTCTATTACAGTATTCTAGAACTCCTAATAGACTATTTTAGTATTCTAGAACTCCCAACATTCTTTTTTTTAAATTCTAGAACTCCCAAAATTCTGTTTTGAAATTCTAGAACTCCCAACATTCTATTTTGGAATTCTAGATTTCCCAACATTCTATTTTGGAATTCTAGAATGCCCAACATTCTATTACAGTATTCTAGAACTCCTAACATACTATTTTGGTATTCTAGAACTCCCAACATTCTTTTTAAAATTCTAGAACTCCCAACGTTCTATTTTGGAATTCTAGAACTCCCAACATTCTATTTTGGAATTCTAGATCTCCCAACATTCTATTTTGTAATTCTAGAACACCGACATTCCATTTTCGAATTCTAGAACTCCCAACATTCTATTTTGGAATTCTGCAACATCAACATTCTATTTTGGAATTCTAGAACTCCCAACATTCTTTTTTGGAATTCTAGAACTCCCAAAATTCTATTTTGGAATTCTAGAACTCCCAACATTCTATTGTGGAATTCAAGAACCCCCAACATTGTATTTTGGAATTCTGCAACACCAACATTATATCTAGGTATTCTAGAACTCCCAATATTCTATTTTGGAATTCTAAAACTCCCAACATTCTATTTTGGAATTATAGAACTCCCAACATTCTATTTTGGAATTCTAAAACTCCCAATATACTGTTCTGAAATTCTAGAACTCCCAACATTCTATTTTGGAATTCTGCAACACCAACATTCTATTTTGCAATTCTAGAACTCCCAACATTCTTTTTTGAATTCTAGAACTCACAACAGTGTATTTTGGAATTCTAGAACTAACAACATTCTATTGTGGAATTCATGAACTCCCAACATTCTATATAGGATTTCTAGAACTCCCAACATTCTATCTTGGACTTCTAGAACTCCCAATATTCTATTTTGGAATTCTAGAACTCCCAACATTCTATTTTGGTATTCTAGAACTCCCAACATTCTATTTTGGAATTCTGCAACACCAACATAATATCTTGGTATTCTAGAACTCCAAACATTCTATTTTGGATTTCTAGAACTCCCAACATTCTATTTTAGAATTCTGCAAAACCAACATTCTATCTTGGAATTCTAGAACTCCCAACATTCTATTTCAGTATTCTAGAACTCCTAACATACTATTTTGGTATTCTAGAACTCCCAACATTGTTTTTTAAAATTCTAGAACTCCCAACATTCTATTTTGAAATTCTAGAACTCCCAACATTCTATTTTTAGTATTCTAGAACTCTTAACAGACTATTTTGGAATTCTAGAACTCTCAACATTCTTTTTTTTATTCTAGAACCCCAATATACTATTTTGGAATTCTAGAACTCCCAACATTCTATTTTGGAATTCTGCAACACAAACATTCTATTTTAGAATTCTAGAACTCTCAACATTCTATTTTGGAATTCTGGAACTCCCAACATTCTATTTTGTAATTCTAGAACACCAACATTCTATTTTGGAATTCTGCAATACAAACATTCTATTTTGGTATTCTAGAACTCCCAACATTCTATTTTGGAATTCTAGATCTCCCAACATTCTATTTTGTAATTCTAGAACACCGACATTCCATTTTCGAATTCTAGAACTCCCAACATTCTATTTTGGAATTCTGCAACATCAACATTCTATTTTGGAATTCTAGAACTCCCAACATTCGATTTTGGAATTCTGCAACACCAACATTCTATTTTGGAATTCTAGAACTCCCAACATTCTTTTTTGGAATTCTCGAACTCCCAACATTGTATTTTGGAATTCTAGAACTCCCAACATTCTATTTTGGAATTCTAGAACTCCCAACATTCTATTTTAGTAGTCTAGAACTCCCAACATTCTATTTTGGAATTCTGCAACACCAACATTCTATCTTGGAATTCTAGAACTCCCAACATTCTATTTTGGAATTCTAGAACTCCCAATATTCTATTTTGGAATTATAGAACTCCCAACATTCTATTTTAGTATTCTAGAACTCCCAACATTCTATTTTGAAATTCTAGAACTCCCAACATTCTATTTTAGTATTCTAGAACTCCCAACATTCTATTTTGGAATTCTAGAACGCCCAACATTCTATTACAGTATTCTAGAACTCCTAATAGACTATTTTGGTATTCTAGAACTCCCAACATTCTTTTTTTTAAATTCTAGAACTCCCAAAATTCTGTTTTGAAATTCTAGAACTCCCAACATTCTATTTTGGAATTCTAGATCTCCCAACATTCTATTTTGTAATTCTAGAACACCAACATTCCATTTTCGAATTCTAGAACTCCCAACATTCTATTTTGGAATTCTGCTACTTCAACATTCTATTTTGGAATTCTAGAACTCCCAACATTCTATTTTGGAATTCTGCAACACCAACATTCTATTTTGGAATTCTAGAACGCCCAACATTCTTTTTCGGAATTCTAGAACTCCCAACATTGTAATTTGGAATTCTAGAACTCCCAACATTCTTTTTTGGAATTCAAGAACTCCCAACATTCTATTTTGGAATTCTGCAACACCAACATTATATCTTGGTATTCTAGAACTCCCAATATTCTATTTTGGAATTCTAGAACTCCCAACATTCTATTTTGGAATTCTGCAACACCAACATTATATCTTGGAATTCTAGAACTCCCAACATTCTATCTTGGAATTCTAGAACTCAGAGTGCATGGGAAAAATCCCTTTTATTTTTCTTGTTTAGAGTAACCCACTCCCGCAGCACTTGAGGATTGTTACCAGCTTGATTAGAGCAGTTTGCCACCATTTATTGCAGTTCAGTGAGGCATAGATGGAGCCAGCATTAGGAGGGCATGTTGGGTCCTGTGGTGCCATTTGGAGGATACAGGGGTGCCTCCAGGTAAGCTAGCTCTCAATCTGGATATGTTTTGTATGTGCCATTATCATGTGGCCGTACATTAAGCAATTGTATGACCCATAGTGATTATTATTATTATTATTATTATGCTGTGTGTGAGTTTGGGGAGTGGTACCCCTCAGGTCTGGTGCGACTGGGCTACCTTGGGGTAGCATGCCATATTATTTATTTAGCACGTATGTAACACTCCTATTTTTTCACTAATATTACTCTTTTGAGTATTTTATTAACACCCTTATTTCTGTAGCACTTTCTAACCCATAGCTTCTGCTTCTTTCTTTTTTTTTTTTTTATTAATGTTTTTATTTGGTTTTTCAATCATTTTAGTTTACAATAACAACATTGCAATTGCAATATTAAGTAGATGCAAACAATACAAATCAAAAATCTCTAAAACTTCTGATACATAATGTAAGAGTTACAGAAATATGAAATATTTTTCCATAGTATCGTTACATATATATGCATGTTTCTTTCTTTGTTAATTGTTTATAGCAGTTTCCTTAACAGGTTATATTTAAGAAAAGAGAAGAAAAGAGAGAAGAAAAGAAGAAGAAAGAGAGAAGGATCGCCCGTAGCCCCACAACCGCCCACACACCCACACACACACCATCAAAACCCCCCGATATCAATGAAACTGTATGGGAGGATCGGCTAGAAATATTTTTGTCTCATACCACAAGGTCATTTTAAAGCAATTGTGGATTTGCTTTTTTATAGAGATATCTAATGTGTCAATAAAAGATTCCCAAATCTCAAAGAATTGTTCAATTCGTTGTTCTTTATGTAATGAAGTCTCCATCCAATCCATTTTAAACACATAGAAAAGCTTTTCTCTGAACATTTGTAGTGAAGGTGGGGAAGGGTTTATCCATTGTTGAAGGATACATTTCTTTGCCACTGCAGAAATAATCAGAAGTAATTTACGACAGCCCGGAGATATTCTAGAAGCTGTTATTAAAATGCCAAAAATGGCCCATTCTGGGGACAGTGGCAAAAAATTAACTAATTCTAAAAGTGCAAATTGTTTAATCTGAATCCAGAATTTTTTAATGCAAATGCAATCCCATAAACAGTGGTACAGAGTAGCATCGGGCCGAGCACATTTTATACAAGTGGAAGTAGGTGATATTCCGATAATCCGGCATCGAGTGGGTGACAAATAGCCCCTATAAAAAATTTTAAAAAACATTTCTTGGTATATAACGGATGGTAAAACACGATTAGAATATAAAAGCGCTTTTAGGATGGTTGATTCATTAAGATTGGGGAAGTGCCTCTGCCATCGAGTTATGCCAGTTTCATAATGTCGCTTCTGCTTCTTTCTTAACACATATTAACACTTTAGTATTTCAATGGGGTGCTGCCCTAGGGTGGTCGGGCCTGAGCCGACTTTGTGGGGTCCAAGCCCTGGATTTATGCTTAGTTAGGGACCTCCAGTAATAGAGCAGCTGTGAAGTGGCCTGGAGGCTTATCATATCTTTTGCAAAACATATGTAACGAAGAGCTCTACATTTTCTATTATTACATAGTATATAGTTCTTCTTACTAACAGCCAGCAGAGTGCGTGGGAAAAATCCCTTTTGTTCTTCTTGTTTAGAGTAACCCACTCCCGCAGCACCTGAGGATTGTTACCAGCTTGATTATAGCAGTTTGCCACCATTTATTGCAGTTCAGTGAGGCATAGATGGAGCCAGCATTAGGAGGGCATGCTGGGTCCTGTGGTGCCATTTGGAGGATACAGGGGTGCCTCCATGTAAGCTAGCTCTCAATCTGGATATGTTTTGTATGTGCCATTATCATGTGGCCGTACATTAAGCAATTGTATGACCCATAGTGGTTATTATTATTATTATTATTATTATTATTATTATGCTGTGTGTGAGTTTGGGGAGTGGTACCCCTCAGGTCTGGTGCGACTGGGCTACCTTGGGGTAGCACGCCATATTATTTATTTAGCACTTATGTAACACTCCTTTTTTTTCACTAATATTACTCTTTTGAGTATTTTATTAACACCCTTATTTCTGTAGCACTTTCTAACCCATAGCTACTGCTTCTTTCTTAACACATATTAACACTTTAGTATTTCAATGGGGTGCTGCCCTAGGGTGGTCGGGCCTGAGCCGACTTTGTGGGGTCCAAGCCCTGGACTTATGCTTAGTTAGGGATCTCCAGTAATAGAGCAGCCGTGAAGTGGCCTGGAGCCTTATCCTATCTTGCAAAACATATGTAACGAAGAGCTCTACATTTTCTATTATTACATAGTATATAGTTCTTCTTACTAACAGCCAGCAGAGTGCGTGGGAAAAATCCCTTTTGTTTTTCTTGTTTAGAGTAACCCACTCCCGCAGCACCTGAGGATTGTTACCAGCTTGATTAGAGCAGTTTGCCACCATTTATTGCAATTCTAGAACTCCCAACATTCTATTTTGGAATTTTAGAACTCCAAACATTCTATTTTGGAATTCTAGAACTTCCAATATTCTATTTTAGTATTCTAGATCTCCTAACAGACTATTTTGGAATTCTAAAACTCCCAACAATCTTTTTTTGAAATTCTTGAACTCCCAACATTCTATTTTGGAATTCTAAAACTCCCAACATTCTATTTTGGAATTTTAGAACTCCAAACATTCTATTTTGGAATTCTAGAACTTCCAATATTCTATTTTAGTATTCTAGATCTCCTAACAGACTATTTTGGAATTCTAAAACTCCCAACAATCTTTTTTTGAAATTCTTGAACTCCCAACATTCTTTTTTGGAATTCTAGAACTCCCAACATTGTATTTTGGAATTCTAGAACTCCCAACATTCTATTTTGGAATTCTAGAACTCCCAACATTCTATTGTGGAATTCAAGAACTCCCAACATTCTATTTTGGAATTCTGCAACACCAACATAATATCTTGGTATTCTAGAACTCCAAACATTCTATTTTGGATTTCTAGAGCTCCCAACATTCTATTTTGGAATTCTGCAACACCAACATTCTATCTTGGAATTCTAGAACTCCCAACATTCTATTTTGGAATTCTAGAACTCCCAATATTCTATTTTGGAATTCTAGAACTCCCAATATTCTATTTTAGAATTCTAGAACTCCCAACATTTTATTTTGGAATTCTGCAACACCAACATTATATCTTGGTATTCTAGAACTCCAAACATTCTCTTTTGGAATTCTAGAGCTCCAAACATTCTATTTTGGAATTCTACAACACCAACATTATATCTTGGTATTCTAGAACTCCAAACATTCTCTTTTGGAATTCTAGAGCTCCCAACATTCTATTTTGGAATTCTCGATTTCCCAACATTCTATTTTAGAATTCTGCAAAACCAACATTCTATCTTGGAATTCTAGAACTCCCAACATTCTATTTTGGAATTCTAGTACTAATAATATTCTATTTTGGAATTCTAGAATGCCCAACATTCTATTTCAGTATTCTAGAACTCCTAACATACTATTTTGGTATTCTAGAACTCCCAACATTGTTTTTTAAAATTCTAGAACTCCCAACATTCTATTTTGAAATTCTAGAACTCCCAACATTCTATTTTTAGTATTCTAGAACTCTTAACAGACTATTTTGGAATTCTAGAACTCTCAACATTCTTTTTTTTATTCTAGAACCCCAATATACTATTTTGGAATTCTAGAACTCCCAACATTCTATTTTGGTATTCTAGAACTCCCAACATACTATTTTGGAATTCTAGAACTCCCAACATTCTATTTTGTAATTCTAGAACACCAACATTCCATTTTCGAATTCTAGAACTCCCAACATTCTATTTTGGAATTCTGCAACACAAACATTCTATTTTAGAATTCTAGAACTCTCAACATTCTATTTTGGAATTCTGGAACTCCCAACATTCTGTTTTGTAATTCTAGAACACCAACATTCCATTTTCGAATTCTAGAACTCCCAACATTCTATTTTGGAATTCTGCAACATCAACATTCTATTTTGGAATTCTAGAACTCCCAACATTCTCTTTTGGAATTCTGCAACACCAACATTCTATTTTGGAATTCTAGAACTCCCAACATTCTTTTTTGGAATTCTAGAACTCCCAACATTGTATTTTGGAATTCTAGAACTCCCAACATTCTATTTTGGAATTCTAGAACTCCCAACATTCTATTTTAGTAGTCTAGAACTCCCAACATTCTATTTTGGAATTCTGCAACACCAACATTATATCTTGGAATTCTAGAACTCCCAACATTCTATTTTGGAATTCTAGAACTCCCAATATTCTATTTTGGAATTATAGAACTCCCAACATTCTATTTTAGTATTCTAGAACTCCCAACATTCTATTTTGGAATTCTAGAACTCCCAACATTCTATTTTAGTATTCTAGAACTCCCAACATTCTATTTTGGAATTCTAGAACGCCCAACATTCTATTACAGTATTCTAGAACTCCTAATAGACTATTTTGGTATTCTAGAACTCCCAACATTCTTTTTTTTAAATTCTAGAACTCCCAAAATTCTGTTTTGAAATTCTAGAACTCCCAACATTCTATTTTGGAATTCTAGATTTCCCAACATTCTATTTTGGAATTCTAGAACGCCCAACATTCTATTACAGTATTCTAGAACTCCTAACAGACTATTTTGGTATTCTAGAACTCCCAACATTCTTTTTAAAATTCTAGAACTCCCAACATTCTATTTTGGAATTCTAGAACTCCCAACATTCTATTTTTGAATTCTAGATCTCCCAACATTCTATTTTGTAATTCTAGAACACCGACATTCCATTTTCGAATTCTAGAACTCCCAACATTCTATTTTGGAATTCTGCAACACAAACATTCTATTTTAGAATTCTAGAACTCTCAACATTCTATTTTGGAATTCTGGAACTCCCAACATTCTATTTTGTAATTCTAGAACACCAACATTCCATTTTCGAATTCTAGACCTCCCAACATTCTATTTTGGAATTCTGCAACACAAACATTCTATTTTGGTATTCTAGAACTCCCAACATTCTATTTTGGAATTCTAGATCTCCCAACATTCTATTTTGTAATTCTAGAACACCGACATTCCATTTTCGAATTCTAGAACTCCCAACATTCTATTTTGGAATTCTGCAACACAAACATTCTATTTTAGAATTCTAGAACTCTCAACATTCTATTTTGGAATTCTGGAACTCCCAACATTCTATTTTGTAATTCTAGAACACCAACATTCCATTTTCGAATTCTAGAACTCCCAACATTCTATTTTGGAATTCTGCAACACAAACATTCTATTTCGGTATTCTAGAACTCCCAACATTCTATTTTGGAATTCTGCAACACAAACATTCTATTTTAGAATTCTAGAACTCTCAACATTCTATTTTGGAATTCTGGAACTCCCAACATTCTATTTTGTAATTCTAGAACACCAACATTCCATTTTCGAATTCTAGAACTCCCAACATTCTATTTTGGAATTCTGCAACACAAACATTTTATTTTGGTATTCTAGAACTCCCAACATTCTATTTTGGAATTCTAGATCTCCCAACATTCTATTTTGTAATTCTAGAACACCGACAATCCATTTTCGAATTCTAGAACTCCCAACATTCTATTATGGAATTCTGCAACATCAACATTCTATTTTGGAATTCTAGAACTCCCAACATTCTATTTTGGAATTCTGCAACACCAACATTCTATTTTGGAATTCTAGAACTCCCAACATTCTTTTTTGGAATTCTAGAACTCCCAACATTGTATTTTGGAATTCTAGAACTCCCAACATTCTATTTTGGAATTCTAGAACTCCCAACATTCTATTTTAGTAGTCTAGAACTCCCAACATTCTATTTTGGAATTCTGCAACACCAACATTCTATCTTGGAATTCTAGAACTCCCAACATTCTATTTTGGAATTCTAGAACTCCCAATATTCTATTTTGGAATTATAGAACTCCCAACATTCTATTTTAGTATTCTAGATCTCCCAACATTCTATTTTGGAATTCTAGAACTCCCAACATTCTATTTTAGTATTCTAGAACTCCCAACATTCTATTTTGGAATTCTAGAACGCCCAACATTCTATTACAGTATTCTAGAACTCCTAATAGACTATTTTGGTATTCTAGAACTCCCAACATTGTTTTTTAAAATTCTAGAACTCCCAACATTCTATTTTGAAATTCTAGAACTCCCAACATTCTATTTTTAGTATTCTAGAACTCTTAACAGACTATTTTGGAATTCTAGAACTCTCAACATTCTTTTTTTTATTCTAGAACCCCAATATACTATTTTGGAATTCTAGAACTCCCAACATTCTATTTTGGTATTCTAGAACTCCCAACATACTATTTTGGAATTCTAGAACTCCCAACATTCTATTTTGTAATTCTAGAACACCAACATTCCATTTTCGAATTCTAGAACTCCCAACATTCTATTTTGGAATTCTGCAACACAAACATTCTATTTTAGAATTCTAGAACTCTCAACATTCTATTTTGGAATTCTGGAACTCCCAACATTCTGTTTTGTAATTCTAGAACACCAACATTCCATTTTCGAATTCTAGAACTCCCAACATTCTATTTTGGAATTCTGCAACATCAACATTCTATTTTGGAATTCTAGAACTCCCAACATTCTCTTTTGGAATTCTGCAACACCAACATTCTATTTTGGAATTCTAGAACTCCCAACATTCTTTTTTGGAATTCTAGAACTCCCAACATTGTATTTTGGAATTCTAGAACTCCCAACATTCTATTTTGGAATTCTAGAACTCCCAACATTCTATTTTAGTAGTCTAGAACTCCCAACATTCTATTTTGGAATTCTGCAACACCAACATTATATCTTGGAATTCTAGAACTCCCAACATTCTATTTTGGAATTCTAGAACTCCCAATATTCTATTTTGGAATTATAGAACTCCCAACATTCTATTTTAGTATTCTAGAACTCCCAACATTCTATTTTGGAATTCTAGAACTCCCAACATTCTATTTTAGTATTCTAGAACTCCCAACATTCTATTTTGGAATTCTAGAACGCCCAACATTCTATTACAGTATTCTAGAACTCCTAATAGACTATTTTGGTATTCTAGAACTCCCAACATTCTTTTTTTTAAATTCTAGAACTCCCAAAATTCTGTTTTGAAATTCTAGAACTCCCAACATTCTATTTTGGAATTCTAGATTTCCCAACATTCTATTTTGGAATTCTAGAACGCCCAACATTCTATTACAGTATTCTAGAACTCCTAACAGACTATTTTGGTATTCTAGAACTCCCAACATTCTTTTTAAAATTCTAGAACTCCCAACATTCTATTTTGGAATTCTAGAACTCCCAACATTCTATTTTTGAATTCTAGATCTCCCAACATTCTATTTTGTAATTCTAGAACACCGACATTCCATTTTCGAATTCTAGAACTCCCAACATTCTATTTTGGAATTCTGCAACACAAACATTCTATTTTAGAATTCTAGAACTCTCAACATTCTATTTTGGAATTCTGGAACTCCCAACATTCTATTTTGTAATTCTAGAACACCAACATTCCATTTTCGAATTCTAGACCTCCCAACATTCTATTTTGGAATTCTGCAACACAAACATTCTATTTTGGTATTCTAGAACTCCCAACATTCTATTTTGGAATTCTAGATCTCCCAACATTCTATTTTGTAATTCTAGAACACCGACATTCCATTTTCGAATTCTAGAACTCCCAACATTCTATTTTGGAATTCTGCAACACAAACATTCTATTTTAGAATTCTAGAACTCTCAACATTCTATTTTGGAATTCTGGAACTCCCAACATTCTATTTTGTAATTCTAGAACACCAACATTCCATTTTCGAATTCTAGAACTCCCAACATTCTATTTTGGAATTCTGCAACACAAACATTCTATTTCGGTATTCTAGAACTCCCAACATTCTATTTTGGAATTCTGCAACACAAACATTCTATTTTAGAATTCTAGAACTCTCAACATTCTATTTTGGAATTCTGGAACTCCCAACATTCTATTTTGTAATTCTAGAACACCAACATTCCATTTTCGAATTCTAGAACTCCCAACATTCTATTTTGGAATTCTGCAACACAAACATTTTATTTTGGTATTCTAGAACTCCCAACATTCTATTTTGGAATTCTAGATCTCCCAACATTCTATTTTGTAATTCTAGAACACCGACAATCCATTTTCGAATTCTAGAACTCCCAACATTCTATTATGGAATTCTGCAACATCAACATTCTATTTTGGAATTCTAGAACTCCCAACATTCTATTTTGGAATTCTGCAACACCAACATTCTATTTTGGAATTCTAGAACTCCCAACATTCTTTTTTGGAATTCTAGAACTCCCAACATTGTATTTTGGAATTCTAGAACTCCCAACATTCTATTTTGGAATTCTAGAACTCCCAACATTCTATTTTAGTAGTCTAGAACTCCCAACATTCTATTTTGGAATTCTGCAACACCAACATTCTATCTTGGAATTCTAGAACTCCCAACATTCTATTTTGGAATTCTAGAACTCCCAATATTCTATTTTGGAATTATAGAACTCCCAACATTCTATTTTAGTATTCTAGATCTCCCAACATTCTATTTTGGAATTCTAGAACTCCCAACATTCTATTTTAGTATTCTAGAACTCCCAACATTCTATTTTGGAATTCTAGAACGCCCAACATTCTATTACAGTATTCTAGAACTCCTAATAGACTATTTTGGTATTCTAGAACTCCCAACATTCTTTTTTTAAATTCTAGAACTCCCAAAATTCTGTTTTGAAATTCTAGAACTCCCAACATTCTATTTTGGAATTCTAGATTTCCCAACATTCTATTTTGGAATTCTAGAATGCCCAACATTCTATTACAGTATTCTAGAACTCCTAACAGACTATTTTGGTATTCTAGAGCTCCCAACATTCTTTTTAAAATTCTAGAACTCCCAACATTCTATTTTGGAATTCTAGAACTCCCAACATTCTATTTTGGAATTCTAGATCTCCCAACATTCTATATTGTAATTCTAGAACACCGACATTCCATTTTCGAATTCTAGAACTCCCAACATTCTATTTTGGAATTCTGCAACATCAACATTCTATTTTGGAATTCTAGAACTCCCAACATTCTATTTGGAATTCTGCAACACCAACATTCTATTTTGGAATTCTAGAACTCCCAACATTCTATTTTGGAATTCTAGAACTCCCAACATTCTATTGTGGAATTCAAGAACTCCCAACATTGTATTTTGGAATTCTGCAACACCAACATTATATCTAGGTATTCTAGAACTCCCAATATTCTATTTTGGAATTCTAAAACTCCCAACATTCTATTTTGGAATTATAGAACTCCCAACATTCTATTTTGAAATTCTAGAACTCCCAACATTCTATTTTTAGTATTCTAGAACTCTTAACAGACTATTTTGGAATTCTAGAACTCTCAACATTCTTTTTTTTTTATTCTAGAACCCCAATATACTATTTTGGAATTCTAGAACTCCCAACATTCTATTTTGGTATTCTAGAACTCCCAACATACTATTTTGGAATTCTAGAACTCCCAACATTCTATTTTGTAATTCTAGAACACCAACATTCCATTTTCGAATTCTAGAACTCCCAACATTCTATTTTGGAATTCTGCAACACAAACATTCTATTTTAGAATTCTAGAACTCTCAACATTCTATTTTGGAATTCTGGAACTCCCAACATTCTGTTTTGTAATTCTAGAACACCAACATTCCATTTTCGAATTCTAGAACTCCCAACATTCTATTTTGGAATTCTGCAACATCAACATTCTATTTTGGAATTCTAGAACTCCCAACATTCTATTTTGGAATTCTGCAACACCAACATTCTATTTTGGAATTCTAGAACTCCCAACATTCTTTTTTGGAATTCTAGAACTCCCAACATTGTATTTTGGAATTCTAGAACTCCCAACATTCTATTTTAGTAGTCTAGAACTCCCAACATTCTATTTTGGAATTCTGCAACACCAACATTATATCTTGGAATTCTAGAACTCCCAACATTCTATTTTGGAATTCTAGAACTCCCAATATTCTATTTTGGAATTATAGAACTCCCAACATTCTATTTTAGTATTCTAGAACTCCCAACATTCTATTTTGGAATTCTAGAACTCCCAACATTCTATTTTAGTATTCTAGAACTCCCAACATTCTATTTTGGAATTCTAGAACGCCCAACATTCTATTACAGTATTCTAGAACTCCTAATAGACTATTTTGGTATTCTAGAACTCCCAACATTCTTTTTTTTAAATTCTAGAACTCCCAAAATTCTGTTTTGAAATTCTAGAACTCCCAACATTCTATTTTGGAATTCTAGATTTCCCAACATTCTATTTTGGAATTCTAGAATGCCCAACATTCTATTACAGTATTCTAGAACTCCTAACAGACTATTTTGGTATTCTAGAACTCCCAACATTCTTTTTAAAATTCTAGAACTCCCAACATTCTATTTTGGAATTCTAGAACTCCCAACATTCTATTTTTGAATTCTAGATCTCCCAACATTCTATTTTGTAATTCTAGAACACCGACATTCCATTTTCGAATTCTAGAACTCCCAACATTCTATTTTGGAATTCTGCAACACAAACATTCTATTTTAGAATTCTAGAACTCTCAACATTCTATTTTGGAATTCTGGAACTCCCAACATTCTATTTTGTAATTCTAGAATACCAACATTCCATTTTCGAATTCTAGAACTCCCAACATTCTATTTTGGAATTCTGCAACACAAACATTCTATTTTGGTATTCTAGAACTCCCAACATTCTATTTTGGAATTCTAGATCTCCCAACATTCTATTTTGTAATTCTAGAACACCGACATTCCATTTTCGAATTCTAGAACTCCCAACATTCTATTTTGGAATTCTGCAACATCAACATTCTATTTTGGAATTCTAGAACTCCCAACATTCTATTTTGGAATTCTGCAACACCAACATTCTATTTTGGAATTCTAGAACTCCCAACATTCTATTTTGGAATTCTGCAACACAAACATTCTATTTTAGAATTCTAGAACTCTCAACATTCTATTTTGGAATTCTGGAACTCCCAACATTCTATTTTGTAATTCTAGAACACCAACATTCCATTTTCGAATTCTAGAACTCCCAACATTCTATTTTGGAATTCTGCAACACAAACATTTTATTTTGGTATTCTAGAACTCCCAACATTCTATTTTGGAATTCTAGATCTCCCAACATTCTATTTTGTAATTCTAGAACACCGACAATCCATTTTCGAATTCTAGAACTCCCAACATTCTATTTTGGAATTCTGCAACACCAACATTCTATTTTGGAATTCTAGAACTCCCAACATTCTTTTTTGGAATTCTAGAACTCCCAACATTGTATTTTGGAATTCTAGAACTCCCAACATTGTATTTTGGAATTCTAGAACTCCCAACATTCTATTTTGGAATTCTAGAACTCCCAACATTCTATTTTAGTAGTCTAGAACTCCCAACATTCTATTTTGGAATTCTGCAACACCAACATTCTATCTTGGAATTCTAGAACTCCCAACATTCTATTTTGGAATTCTAGAACTCCCAATATTCTATTTTGGAATTATAGAACTCCCAACATTCTATTTTAGTATTCTAGATCTCCCAACATTCTATTTTGGAATTCTAGAACTCCCAACATTCTATTTTAGTATTCTAGAACTCCCAACATTCTATTTTGGAATTCTAGAACGCCCAACATTCTATTACAGTATTCTAGAACTCCTAATAGACTATTTTGGTATTCTAGAACTCCCAACATTCTTTTTTTAAATTCTAGAACTCCCAAAATTCTGTTTTGAAATTCTAGAACTCCCAACATTCTATTTTGGAATTCTAGATTTCCCAACATTCTATTTTGGAATTCTAGAATGCCCAACATTCTATTACAGTATTCTAGAACTCCTAACAGACTATTTTGGTATTCTAGAACTCCCAACATTCTTTTTAAAATTCTAGAACTCCCAACATTCTATTTTGGAATTCTAGAACTCCCAACATTCTATTTTGGAATTCTAGATCTCCCAACATTCTATTTTGTAATTCTAGAACACCGACATTCAATTTTCGAATTCTAGAACTCCCAACATTCTATTTTGGAATTCTGCAACATCAACATTCTATTTTGGAATTCTAGAACTCCCAACATTCTATTTGGAATTCTGCAACACCAACATTCTATTTTGGAATTCTAGAACTCCCAACATTCTATTTTGGAATTCTAGAACTCCCAACATTCTATTGTGGAATTCAAGAACTCCCAACATTGTATTTTGGAATTCTGCAACACCAACATTATATCTAGGTATTCTAGAACTCCCAATATTCTATTTTGGAATTCTAAAACTCCCAACATTCTATTTTGGAATTATAGAACTCCCAACATTCTATTTTGGAATTCTAGAACTCCCAACATTCTATTTTGGAATTCTAAAACTCCCAATATACTGTTCTGAAATTCTAGAACTCCCAACATTCTATTTTGGAATTCTGCAACACCAACATTCTATTTTGCAATTCTAGAACTCCCAACATTCTTTTTTGGTATTCTAGAACTCCCAACATACTATTTTGGAATTCTAGAACTCCCAACATTCTATTTTGTAATTCTAGAACACCAACATTCCATTTTCGAATTCTAGAACTCCCAACATTCTATTTTGGAATTCTGTAACACAAACATTCTATTTTAGAATTCTAGAACTCTCAACATTCTATTTTGGAATTCTGGAACTCCCAACATTCTATTTTGTAATTCTAGAACACCAACATTCCATTTTCGAATTCGAGAACTCCCAACATTCTATTTTGGAATTCTGCAACATCAACATTCTATTTTGGAATTCTAGAACTCCCAACATTCTATTTGGGAATTCTGCAACACCAACATTCTATTTTGGAATTCTAGAACTCCCAACATTCTTTTTTGGAATTCTAGAACTCCCAACATTGTATTTTGGAATTCTAGAACTCCCAACATTCTATTTTGGAATTCTGCAACACCAACATTCTATTTTGGAATTCTAGAACTCCCAACATTCTTTTTTGGAATTCTAGAACTCCCAACATTGTATTTTGGAATTCTAGAACTCCCAACATTCTATTTTGGAATTCTAGAACTCCCAACATTCTATTTTAGTAGTCTAGAACTCCCAACATTCTATTTTGGAATTCTGCAACACCAACATTCTATCTTGGAATTCTAGAACTCCCAACATTCTATTTTGGAATTCTAGAACTCCCAATATTCTATTTTGGAATTATAGAACTCCCAACATTCTATTTTAGTATTCTAGATCTCTCAACATTCTATTTTGGAATTCTAGAACTCCCAACATTCTATTTTAGTATTCTAGAACTCCCAACATTCTATTTTGGAATTCTAGAACGCCCAACATTCTATTACAGTATTCTAGAACTCCTAATAGACTATTTTGGTATTCTAGAACTCCCAACATTCTTTTTTTAAATTCTAGAACTCCCAAAATTCTGTTTTGAAATTCTAGAACTCCCAACATTCTATTTTGGAATTCTAGATTTCCCAACATTCTATTTTGGAATTCTAGAATGCCCAACATTATATTACAGTATTCTAGAACTCCTAACAGACTATTTTGGTATTCTAGAACTCCCAACATTCTTTTTAAAATTCTAGAACTGCCATCATTCTATTTTGGAATTCTAGAACTCCCAACATTCTATTTTGGAATTATAGATCTCCCAACATTCTATTTTGTAATTCTAGAACACCGACATTCCATTTTCATATTCTAGAACTCCCAACATTCTATTTTGGAATTCTGCAACATCAACATTCTATTTTGGAATTCTAGAACTCCCAACATTCTATTTGGAATTCTGCAACACCAACATTCTATTTTGTAATTCTAGAACACCAACATTCCATTTTCGAATTCTAGAACTCCCAACATTCTATTTTGGAATTCTGCAACACAAACATTCTATTTTGGTATTCTAGAACTCCCAACATTCTATTTTGGAATTCTAGATCTCCCAACATTCTATTTTGTAATTCTAGAACACCGACATTCCATTTTCGAATTCTAGAACTCCCAACATTCTATTTTGGAATTCTGCAACATCAACATTCTATTTTGGAATTCTAGAACTCCCAACATTCTATTTTGGAATTCTGCAACACAAACATTCTATTTTAGAATTCTAGAACTCTCAACATTCTATTTTGGAATTCTGGAACTCCCAACATTCTATTTTGTAATTCTAGAACACCAACATTCCATTTTCGAATTCTAGAACTCCCAACATTCTATTTTGGAATTCTGCAACACAAACATTCTATTTTGGTATTCTAGAACTCCCAACATTCTATTTTGGAATTCTGGATCTCCCAACATTCTATTTTGTAATTCTAGAACACCGACATTCCATTTTCGAATTCTAGAACTCCCAACATTCTATTTTGGAATTCTGCAACATCAACATTCTGTTTTGGAATTCTAGAACTCCCAACATTCTATTTTGGAATTCTGCAACACCAACATTCTATTTTGGAATTCTAGAACTCCCAACATTCTATTTTGGAATTCTGCAACACAAACATTCTATTTTAGAATTCTAGAACTCTCAACATTCTATTTTGGAATTCTGGAACTCCCAACATTCTATTTTGTAATTCTAGAACACCAACATTCCATTTTCGAATTCTAGAACTCCCAACATTCTATTTTGGAATTCTGCAACACAAACATTCTATTTCGGTATTCTAGAACTCCCAACATTCTATTTTGGAATTCTGCAACACAAACATTCTATTTTAGAATTCTAGAACTCTCAACATTCTATTTTGGAATTCTGGAACTCCCAACATTCTATTTTGTAATTCTAGAACACCAACATTCCATTTTCGAATTCTAGAACTCCCAACATTCTATTTTGGAATTCTGCAACACAAACATTTTATTTTGGTATTCTAGAACTCCCAACATTCTATTTTGGAATTCTAGATCTCCCAACATTCTATTTTGTAATTCTAGAACACCGACAATCCATTTTCGAATTCTAGAACTCCCAACATTCTATTATGGAATTCTGCAACATCAACATTCTATTTTGGAATTCTAGAACTCCCAACATTCTATTTTGGAATTCTGCAACACCAACATTCTATTTTGGAATTCTAGAACTCCCAACATTCTTTTTTGGAATTCTAGAACTCCCAACATTGTATTTTGGAATTCTAGAACTCCCAACATTCTATTTTGGAATTCTAGAACTCCCAACATTCTATTTTAGTAGTCTAGAACTCCCAACATTCTATTTTGGAATTCTGCAACACCAACATTCTATCTTGGAATTCTAGAACTCCCAACATTCTATTTTGGAATTCTAGAACTCCCAATATTCTATTTTGGAATTATAGAACTCCCAACATTCTATTTTAGTATTCTAGATCTCCCAACATTCTATTTTGGAATTCTAGAACTCCCAACATTCTATTTTAGTATTCTAGAACTCCCAACATTCTATTTTGGAATTCTAGAACGCCCAACATTCTATTACAGTATTCTAGAACTCCTAATAGACTATTTTGGTATTCTAGAACTCCCAACATTCTTTTTTTAAATTCTAGAACTCCCAAAATTCTGTTTTGAAATTCTAGAACTCCCAACATTCTATTTTGGAATTCTAGATTTCCCAACATTCTATTTTGGAATTCTAGAATGCCCAACATTCTATTACAGTATTCTAGAACTCCTAACAGACTATTTTGGTATTCTAGAGCTCCCAACATTCTTTTTAAAATTCTAGAACTCCCAACATTCTATTTTGGAATTCTAGAACTCCCAACATTCTATTTTGGAATTCTAGATCTCCCAACATTCTATATTGTAATTCTAGAACACCGACATTCCATTTTCGAATTCTAGAACTCCCAACATTCTATTTTGGAATTCTGCAACATCAACATTCTATTTTGGAATTCTAGAACTCCCAACATTCTATTTGGAATTCTGCAACACCAACATTCTATTTTGGAATTCTAGAACTCCCAACATTCTATTTTGGAATTCTAGAACTCCCAACATTCTATTGTGGAATTCAAGAACTCCCAACATTGTATTTTGGAATTCTGCAACACCAACATTATATCTAGGTATTCTAGAACTCCCAATATTCTATTTTGGAATTCTAAAACTCCCAACATTCTATTTTGGAATTATAGAACTCCCAACATTCTATTTTGAAATTCTAGAACTCCCAACATTCTATTTTTAGTATTCTAGAACTCTTAACAGACTATTTTGGAATTCTAGAACTCTCAACATTCTTTTTTTTTATTCTAGAACCCCAATATACTATTTTGGAATTCTAGAACTCCCAACATTCTATTTTGGTATTCTAGAACTCCCAACATACTATTTTGGAATTCTAGAACTCCCAACATTCTATTTTGTAATTCTAGAACACCAACATTCCATTTTCGAATTCTAGAACTCCCAACATTCTATTTTGGAATTCTGCAACACAAACATTCTATTTTAGAATTCTAGAACTCTCAACATTCTATTTTGGAATTCTGGAACTCCCAACATTCTGTTTTGTAATTCTAGAACACCAACATTCCATTTTCGAATTCTAGAACTCCCAACATTCTATTTTGGAATTCTGCAACATCAACATTCTATTTTGGAATTCTAGAACTCCCAACATTCTATTTTGGAATTCTGCAACACCAACATTCTATTTTGGAATTCTAGAACTCCCAACATTCTTTTTTGGAATTCTAGAACTCCCAACATTGTATTTTGGAATTCTAGAACTCCCAACATTCTATTTTAGTAGTCTAGAACTCCCAACATTCTATTTTGGAATTCTGCAACACCAACATTATATCTTGGAATTCTAGAACTCCCAACATTCTATTTTGGAATTCTAGAACTCCCAATATTCTATTTTGGAATTATAGAACTCCCAACATTCTATTTTAGTATTCTAGAACTCCCAACATTCTATTTTGGAATTCTAGAACTCCCAACATTCTATTTTAGTATTCTAGAACTCCCAACATTCTATTTTGGAATTCTAGAACGCCCAACATTCTATTACAGTATTCTAGAACTCCTAATAGACTATTTTGGTATTCTAGAACTCCCAACATTCTTTTTTTTAAATTCTAGAACTCCCAAAATTCTGTTTTGAAATTCTAGAACTCCCAACATTCTATTTTGGAATTCTAGATTTCCCAACATTCTATTTTGGAATTCTAGAATGCCCAACATTCTATTACAGTATTCTAGAACTCCTAACAGACTATTTTGGTATTCTAGAACTCCCAACATTCTTTTTAAAATTCTAGAACTCCCAACATTCTATTTTGGAATTCTAGAACTCCCAACATTCTATTTTTGAATTCTAGATCTCCCAACATTCTATTTTGTAATTCTAGAACACCGACATTCCATTTTCGAATTCTAGAACTCCCAACATTCTATTTTGGAATTCTGCAACACAAACATTCTATTTTAGAATTCTAGAACTCTCAACATTCTATTTTGGAATTCTGGAACTCCCAACATTCTATTTTGTAATTCTAGAATACCAACATTCCATTTTCGAATTCTAGAACTCCCAACATTCTATTTTGGAATTCTGCAACACAAACATTCTATTTTGGTATTCTAGAACTCCCAACATTCTATTTTGGAATTCTAGATCTCCCAACATTCTATTTTGTAATTCTAGAACACCGACATTCCATTTTCGAATTCTAGAACTCCCAACATTCTATTTTGGAATTCTGCAACATCAACATTCTATTTTGGAATTCTAGAACTCCCAACATTCTATTTTGGAATTCTGCAACACCAACATTCTATTTTGGAATTCTAGAACTCCCAACATTCTATTTTGGAATTCTGCAACACAAACATTCTATTTTAGAATTCTAGAACTCTCAACATTCTATTTTGGAATTCTGGAACTCCCAACATTCTATTTTGTAATTCTAGAACACCAACATTCCATTTTCGAATTCTAGAACTCCCAACATTCTATTTTGGAATTCTGCAACACAAACATTTTATTTTGGTATTCTAGAACTCCCAACATTCTATTTTGGAATTCTAGATCTCCCAACATTCTATTTTGTAATTCTAGAACACCGACAATCCATTTTCGAATTCTAGAACTCCCAACATTCTATTTTGGAATTCTGCAACACCAACATTCTATTTTGGAATTCTAGAACTCCCAACATTCTTTTTTGGAATTCTAGAACTCCCAACATTGTATTTTGGAATTCTAGAACTCCCAACATTGTATTTTGGAATTCTAGAACTCCCAACATTCTATTTTGGAATTCTAGAACTCCCAACATTCTATTTTAGTAGTCTAGAACTCCCAACATTCTATTTTGGAATTCTGCAACACCAACATTCTATCTTGGAATTCTAGAACTCCCAACATTCTATTTTGGAATTCTAGAACTCCCAATATTCTATTTTGGAATTATAGAACTCCCAACATTCTATTTTAGTATTCTAGATCTCCCAACATTCTATTTTGGAATTCTAGAATGCCCAACATTCTATTACAGTATTCTAGAACTCCTAACAGACTATTTTGGTATTCTAGAACTCCCAACATTCTTTTTAAAATTCTAGAACTCCCAACATTCTATTTTGGAATTCTAGAACTCCCAACATTCTATTTTGGAATTCTAGATCTCCCAACATTCTATTTTGTAATTCTAGAACACCGACATTCAATTTTCGAATTCTAGAACTCCCAACATTCTATTTTGGAATTCTGCAACATCAACATTCTATTTTGGAATTCTAGAACTCCCAACATTCTATTTGGAATTCTGCAACACCAACATTCTATTTTGGAATTCTAGAACTCCCAACATTCTATTTTGGAATTCTAGAACTCCCAACATTCTATTGTGGAATTCAAGAACTCCCAACATTGTATTTTGGAATTCTGCAACACCAACATTATATCTAGGTATTCTAGAACTCCCAATATTCTATTTTGGAATTCTAAAACTCCCAACATTCTATTTTGGAATTATAGAACTCCCAACATTCTATTTTGGAATTCTAGAACTCCCAACATTCTATTTTGGAATTCTAAAACTCCCAATATACTGTTCTGAAATTCTAGAACTCCCAACATTCTATTTTGGAATTCTGCAACACCAACATTCTATTTTGCAATTCTAGAACTCCCAACATTCTTTTTTGGTATTCTAGAACTCCCAACATACTATTTTGGAATTCTAGAACTCCCAACATTCTATTTTGTAATTCTAGAACACCAACATTCCATTTTCGAATTCTAGAACTCCCAACATTCTATTTTGGAATTCTGTAACACAAACATTCTATTTTAGAATTCTAGAACTCTCAACATTCTATTTTGGAATTCTGGAACTCCCAACATTCTATTTTGTAATTCTAGAACACCAACATTCCATTTTCGAATTC
The DNA here is from genome assembly GCF_028390025.1 of Pseudophryne corroboree. NCBI lineage: Eukaryota > Metazoa > Chordata > Amphibia > Anura > Myobatrachidae > Pseudophryne > Pseudophryne corroboree. Next base: position 369,186,710 of record NC_086448.1, on the reverse strand, counting down.
GAGAACTCCCAACATTCTATTTTGGAATTCTGCAACATCAACATTCTATTTTGGAATTCTAGAACTCCCAACATTCTATTTGGGAATTCTGCAACACCAACATTCTATTTTGGAATTCTAGAACTCCCAACATTCTTTTTTGGAATTCTAGAACTCCCAACATTGTATTTTGGAATTCTAGAACTCCCAACATTCTATTTTGGAATTCTGCAACACCAACATTCTATTTTGGAATTCTAGAACTCCCAACATTCTTTTTTGGAATTCTAGAACTCCCAACATTGTATTTTGGAATTCTAGAACTCCCAACATTCTATTTTGGAATTCTAGAACTCCCAACATTCTATTTTAGTAGTCTAGAACTCCCAACATTCTATTTTGGAATTCTGCAACACCAACATTCTATCTTGGAATTCTAGAACTCCCAACATTCTATTTTGGAATTCTAGAACTCCCAATATTCTATTTTGGAATTATAGAACTCCCAACATTCTATTTTAGTATTCTAGATCTCTCAACATTCTATTTTGGAATTCTAGAACTCCCAACATTCTATTTTAGTATTCTAGAACTCCCAACATTCTATTTTGGAATTCTAGAACGCCCAACATTCTATTACAGTATTCTAGAACTCCTAATAGACTATTTTGGTATTCTAGAACTCCCAACATTCTTTTTTTAAATTCTAGAACTCCCAAAATTCTGTTTTGAAATTCTAGAACTCCCAACATTCTATTTTGGAATTCTAGATTTCCCAACATTCTATTTTGGAATTCTAGAATGCCCAACATTATATTACAGTATTCTAGAACTCCTAACAGACTATTTTGGTATTCTAGAACTCCCAACATTCTTTTTAAAATTCTAGAACTGCCATCATTCTATTTTGGAATTCTAGAACTCCCAACATTCTATTTTGGAATTATAGATCTCCCAACATTCTATTTTGTAATTCTAGAACACCGACATTCCATTTTCAAATTCTAGAACTCCCAACATTCTATTTTGGAATTCTGCAACATCAACATTCTATTTTGGAATTCTAGAACTCCCAACATTCTATTTGGAATTCTGCAACACCAACATTCTATTTTGTAATTCTAGAACACCAACATTCCATTTTCGAATTCTAGAACTCCCAACATTCTATTTTGGAATTCTGCAACACAAACATTCTATTTTGGTATTCTAGAACTCCCAACATTCTATTTTGGAATTCTAGATCTCCCAACATTCTATTTTGTAATTCTAGAACACCGACATTCCATTTTCGAATTCTAGAACTCCCAACATTCTATTTTGGAATTCTGCAACATCAACATTCTATTTTGGAATTCTAGAACTCCCAACATTCTATTTTGGAATTCTGCAACACAAACATTCTATTTTAGAATTCTAGAACTCTCAACATTCTATTTTGGAATTCTGGAACTCCCAACATTCTATTTTGTAATTCTAGAACACCAACATTCCATTTTCGAATTCTAGAACTCCCAACATTCTATTTTGGAATTCTGCAACACAAACATTCTATTTTGGTATTCTAGAACTCCCAACATTCTATTTTGGAATTCTGGATCTCCCAACATTCTATTTTGTAATTCTAGAACACCGACATTCCATTTTCGAATTCTAGAACTCCCAACATTCTATTTTGGAATTCTGCAACATCAACATTCTGTTTTGGAATTCTAGAACTCCCAACATTCTATTTTGGAATTCTGCAACACCAACATTCTATTTTGGAATTCTAGAACTCCCAACATTCTATTTTGGAATTCTGCAACACAAACATTCTATTTTAGAATTCTAGAACTCTCAACATTCTATTTTGGAATTCTGGAACTCCCAACATTCTATTTTGTAATTCTAGAACACCAACATTCCATTTTCGAATTCTAGAACTCCCAACATTCTATTTTGGAATTCTGCAACACAAACATTTTATTTTGGTATTCTAGAACTCCCAACATTCTATTTTGGAATTCTAGATCTCCCAACATTCTATTTTGTAATTCTAGAACACCGACAATCCATTTTCGAATTCTAGAACTCCCAACATTCTATTATGGAATTCTGCAACATCAACATTCTATTTTGGAATTCTAGAACTCCCAACATTCTATTTTGGAATTCTGCAACACCAACATTCTATTTTGGAATTCTAGAACTCCCAACATTCTTTTTTGGAATTCTAGAACTCCCAATATTCTATTTTGGAATTATAGAACTCCCAACATTCTATTTTAGTATTCTAGAACTCCCAACATTCTATTTTGGAATTCTAGAACTCCCAACATTCCATTTTAGTATTCTAGAACTCCCAACATTCTATTTTGGAATTCTAGAACGCCCAACATTCTATTACAGTATTCTAGAACTCCTAATAGACTATTTTGGTATTCTAGAACTCCCAACATTCTTTTTTTTAAATTCTAGAACTCCAAAAATTCTGTTTTGAAATTCTAGAACTCCCAACATTCTATTTTGGAATTCTAGATTTCCCAACATTCTATTTTGGAATTCTAGAATGCCCAACATTCTATTACAGTATTCTAGAACTCCTAACAGACTATTTTGGTATTCTAGAACTCCCAACATTCTTTTTAAAATTCTAGAACTCCCAACATTCTATTTTGGAATTCTAGAACTCCCAACATTCTATTTTTGAATTCTAGATCTCCCAACATTCTATTTTGTAATTCTAGAACACCGACATTCCATTTTCGAATTCTAGAACTCCCAACATTCTATTTTGGAATTCTGCAACACAATCATTCTATTTTAGAATACTAGAACTCTCAACATTCTATTTTGGAATTCTGGAACTCCCAACATTCTATTTTGTAATTCTAGAATACCAACATTCCATTTTCGAATTCTAGAACTCCCAACATTCTATTTTGGAATTCTGCAACACAAACATTCTATTTTGGTATTCTAGAACTCCCAACATTCTATTTTGGAATTCTAGATCTCCCAACATTCTATTTTGTAATTCTAGAACACCGACATTCTATTTTCGAATTCTAGAACTCCCAACATTCTATTTTGGAATTCTGCAACATCAACATTCTATTTTGGAATTCTAGAACTCCCAACATTCTATTTTGGAATTCTGCAACACCAACATTCTATTTTGGAATTCTAGAACTCCCAACATTCTATTTTGGAATTCTGCAACACAAACATTCTATTTTAGAATTCTAGAACTCTCAACATTCTATTTTGGAATTCTGGAACTCCCAACATTCTATTTTGTAATTCTAGAACACCAACATTCCATTTTCGAATTCTAGAACTCCCAACATTCTATTTTGGAATTCTGCAACACAAACATTTTATTTTGGTATTCTAGAACTCCCAACATTCTATTTTGGAATTCTAGATCTCCCAACATTCTATTTTGTAATTCTAGAACACCGACAATCCATTTTCGAATTCTAGAACTCCCAACATTCTATTATGGAATTCTGCAACATCAACATTCTATTTTGGAATTCTAGAACTCCCAACATTCTATTTTGGAATTCTGCAACACCAACATTCTATTTTGGAATTCTAGAACTCCCAACATTCTTTTTTGGAATTCTAGAACTCCCAACATTGTATTTTGGAATTCTAGAACTCCCAACATTGTATTTTGGAATTCTAGAACTCCCAACATTCTATTTTGGAATTCTAGAACTCCCAACATTCTATTTTAGTAGTCTAGAACTCCCAACATTCTATTTTGGAATTCTGCAACACCAACATTCTATCTTGGAATTCTAGAACTCCCAACATTCTATTTTGGAATTCTAGAACTCCCAATATTCTATTTTGGAATTATAGAACTCCCAACATTCTATTTTAGTATTCTAGATCTCCCAACATTCTATTTTGGAATTCTAGAACTCCCAACATTCTATTTTAGTATTCTAGAACTCCCAACATTCTATTTTGGAATTCTAGAACGCCCAACATTCTATTACAGTATTCTAGAACTCCTAATAGACTATTTTGGTATTCTAGAACTCCCAACATTCTTTTTTTAAATTCTAGAACTCCCAAAATTCTGTTTTGAAATTCTAGAACTCCCAACATTCTATTTTGGAATTCTAGATTTCCCAACATTCTATTTTGGAATTCTAGAATGCCCAACATTCTATTACAGTATTCTAGAACTCCTAACAGACTATTTTGGTATTCTAGAACTCCCAACATTCTTTTTAAAATTCTAGAACTCCCAACATTCTATTTTGGAATTCTAGAACTCCCAACATTCTATTTTGGAATTCTAGATCTCCCAACATTCTATTTTGTAATTCTAGAACACCGACATTCAATTTTCGAATTCTAGAACTCCCAACATTCTATTTTGGAATTCTGCAACATCAACATTCTATTTTGGAATTCTAGAACTCCCAACATTCTATTTGGAATTCTGCAACACCAACATTCTATTTTGGAATTCTAGAACTCCCAACATTCTATTTTGGAATTCTAGAACTCCCAACATTCTATTGTGGAATTCAAGAACTCCCAACATTGTATTTTGGAATTCTGCAACACCAACATTATATCTAGGTATTCTAGAACTCCCAATATTCTATTTTGGAATTCTAAAACTCCCAACATTCTATTTTGGAATTATAGAACTCCCAACATTCTATTTTGGAATTCTAGAACTCCCAACATTCTATTTTGGAATTCTAAAACTCCCAATATACTGTTCTGAAATTCTAGAACTCCCAACATTCTATTTTGGAATTCTGCAACACCAACATTCTATTTTGCAATTCTAGAACTCCCAACATTCTTTTTTGGTATTCTAGAACTCCCAACATTCTATTTTGGAATTCTAGAACTCCCAACATTCTTTTTTGGAATTCTAGAACTCCCAACATTGTATTTTGGAATTCTAGAACTCCCAACATTCTATTTTGGAATTCTGCAACACCAACATTCTATTTTGGAATTCTAGAACTCCCAACATTCTTTTTTGGAATTCTAGAACTCCCAACATTGTATTTTGGAATTCTAGAACTCCTAACATTCTATTTTGGAATTCTAGAACTCCCAACATTCTATTTTAGTAGTCTAGAACTCCCAACATTCTATTTTGGAATTCTGCAACACAAACATTCTATTTTAGAATTCTAGAACTCTCAACATTCTATTTTGGAATTCTGGAACTCCCAACATTCTATTTTGTAATTCTAGAATACCAACATTCCATTTTCGAATTCTAGAACTCCCAACATTCTATTTTGGAATTCTGCAACACAAACATTCTATTTTGGTATTCTAGAACTCCCAACATTCTATTTTGGAATTCTAGATCTCCCAACATTCTGTTTTGTAATTCTAGAACACCGACATTCCATTTTCGAATTCTAGAACTCCCAACATTCTATTTTGGAATTCTGCAACATCAACATTCTATTTTGGAATTCTAGAACTCCCAACATTCTATTTTGGAATTCTGCAACACCAACATTCTATTTTGGAATTCTAGAACTCCCAACATTCTATTTTGGAATTCTGCAACACAAACATTCTATTTTAGAATTCTAGAACTCTCAACATTCTATTTTGGAATTCTGGAACTCCCAACATTCTATTTTGTAATTCTAGAACACCAACATTCCATTTTCGAATTCTAGAACTCCCAACATTATATTTTGGAATTCTGCAACACAAACATTTTATTTTGGTATTCTAGAACTCCCAACATTCTATTTTGGAATTCTAGATCTCCCAACATTCTATTTTGTAATTCTAGAACACCGACAATCCATTTTCGAATTCTAGAACTCCCAACATTCTATTATGGAATTCTGCAACATCAACATTCTATTTTGGAATTCTAGAACTCCCAACATTCTATTTTGGAATTCTGCAACACCAACATTCTATTTTGGAATTCTAGAACTCCCAACATTCTTTTTTGGAATTCTAGAACTCCCAACATTGTATTTTGGAATTCTAGAACTCCCAACATTGTATTTTGGAATTCTAGAACTCCCAACATTCTATTTTGGAATTCTAGAACTCCCAACATTCTATTTTAGTAGTCTAGAACTCCCAACATTCTATTTTGGAATTCTGCAACACCAACATTCTATCTTGGAATTCTAGAACTCCCAACATTCTATTTTGGAATTCTAGAACTCCCAATATTCTATTTTGGAATTATAGAACTCCCAACATTCTATTTTAGTATTCTAGATCTCCCAACATTCTATTTTGGAATTCTAGAACTCCCAACATTCTATTTTGGAATTCTAGATTTCCCAACATTCTATTTTGGAATTCTAGAATGCCCAACATTCTATTACAGTATTCTAGAACTCCTAACAGACTATTTTGGTATTCTAGAACTCCCAACATTCTTTTTAAAATTCTAGAACTCCCAACATTCTATTTTGGAATTCTAGAACTCCCAACATTCTATTTTGGAATTCTAGATCTCCCAACATTCTATTTTGTAATTCTAGAACACCGACATTCAATTTTCGAATTCTAGAACTCCCAACATTCTATTTTGGAATTCTGCAACATCAACATTCTATTTTGGAATTCTAGAACTCCCAACATTCTATTTGGAATTCTGCAACACCAACATTCTATTTTGGAATTCTAGAACTCCCAACATTCTATTCTGGAATTCTAGAACTCCCAACATTCTATTGTGGAATTCAAGAACTCCCAACATTGTATTTTGGAATTCTGCAACACCAACATTATATCTAGGTATTCTAGAACTCCCAATATTCTATTTTGGAATTCTAAAACTCCCAACATTCTATTTTGGAATTATAGAACTCCCAACATTCTATTTTGGAATTCTAGAACTCCCAACATTCTATTTTGGAATTCTAAAACTCCCAATATACTGTTCTGAAATTCTAGAACTCCCAACATTCTATTTTGGAATTCTGCAACACCAACATTCTATTTTGCAATTCTAGAACTCCCAACATTCTTTTTTGGTATTCTAGAACTCCCAACATACTATTTTGGAATTCTAGAACTCCCAACATTCTATTTTGTAATTCTAGAACACCAACATTCCATTTTCGAATTCTAGAACTCCCAACATTCTATTTTGGAATTCTGTAACACAAACATTCTATTTTAGAATTCTAGAACTCTCAACATTCTATTTTGGAATTCTGGAACTCCCAACATTCTATTTTGTAATTCTAGAACACCAACATTCCATTTTAGTAGTCTAGAACTCCCAACATTCTATTTTGGAATTCTGCAACACCAACATTATATCTTGGAATTCTAGAACTCCCAACATTATATTTTGGAATTCTAGAACTCCCAATATTCTATTTTGGAATTATAGAACTCCCAACATTCTATTTTAGTATTCTAGAACTCCCAACATTCTATTTTGGAATTCTAGAACACCAACATTCCATTTTCGAATTCTAGAACTCCCAACATTTTATTTTGGAATTCTGCAACACAAACATTTTATTTTGGTATTCTAGAACTCCCAACATTCTATTTTGGAATTCTAGATCTCCCAACATTCTATTTTGTAATTCTAGAACACCGACAATCCATTTTCGAATTCTAGAACTCCCAACATTCTATTATGGAATTCTGCAACATCAACATTCTATTTTGGAATTCTAGAACTCCCAACATTCTATTTTGGAATTCTGCAACACCAACATTCTATTTTGGAATTCTAGAACTCCCAACATTCTTTTTTGGAATTCTAGAACTCCCAATATTCTATTTTGGAATTATAGAACTCCCAACATTCTATTTTAGTATTCTAGAACTCCCAACATTCTATTTTGGAATTCTAGAACTCCCAACATTCTATTTTAGTATTCTAGAACTCCCAACATTCTATTTTGGAATTCTAGAACGCCCAACATTCTATTACAGTATTCTAGAACTCCTAATAGACTATTTTGGTATTCTAGAACTCCCAACATTCTTTTTTTTAAATTCTAGAACTCCAAAAATTATGTTTTGAAATTCTAGAACTCCCAACATTCTATTTTGGAATTCTAGATTTCCCAACATTCTATTTTGGAATTCTAGAATGCCCAACATTCTATTACAGTATTCTAGAACTCCTAACAGACTATTTTGGTATTCTAGAACTCCCAACATTCTTTTTAAAATTCTAGAACTCCCAACATTCTATTTTGGAATTCTAGAACTCCCAACATTCTATTTTTGAATTCTAGATCTCCCAACATTCTATTTTGTAATTCTAGAACACCGACATTCCATTTTCGAATTCTAGAACTCCCAACATTCTATTTTGGAATTCTGCAACACAAACATTCTATTTTAGAATTCTAGAACTCTCAACATTCTATTTTGGAATTCTGGAACTCCCAACATTCTATTTTGTAATTCTAGAATACCAACATTCCATTTTCGAATTCTAGAACTCCCAACATTCTATTTTGGAATTCTGCAACACAAACATTCTATTTTGGTATTCTAGAACTCCCAACATTCTATTTTGGAATTCTAGATCTCCCAACATTCTATTTTGTAATTCTAGAACACCGACATTCCATTTTCGAATTCTAGAACTCCCAACATTCTATTTTGGAATTCTGCAACATCAACATTCTATTTTGGAATTCTAGAACTCCCAACATTCTATTTTGGAATTCTGCAACACCAACATTCTATTTTGGAATTCTGCAACACAAACATTTTATTTTCGAATTCTAGAACTCCCAACATTCTATTATGGAATTCTGCAACATCAACATTCTATTTTGGAATTCTAGAACTCCCAACATTCTATTTTGGAATTCTGCAACACCAACATTCTATTTTGGAATTCTAGAACTCCCAACATTCTTTTTTGGAATTCTAGAACTCCCAATATTCTATTTTGGAATTATAGAACTCCCAACATTCTATTTTAGTATTCTAGAACTCCCAACATTCTATTTTGGAATTCTAGAACTCCCAACATTCTATTTTAGTATTCTAGAACTCCCAACATTCTATTTTGGAATTCTAGAACGCCCAACATTCTATTACAGTATTCTAGAACTCCTAATAGACTATTTTGGTATTCTAGAACTCCCAACATTCTTTTTTTTAAATTCTAGAACTCCAAAAATTCTGTTTTGAAATTCTAGAACTCCCAACATTCTATTTTGGAATTCTAGATTTCCCAACATTCTATTTTGGAATTCTAGAATGCCCAACATTCTATTACAGTATTCTAGAACTCCTAACAGACTATTTTGGTATTCTAGAACTCCCAACATTCTTTTTAAAATTCTAGAACTCCCAACATTCTATTTTGGAATTCTAGAACTCCCAACATTCTATTTTTGAATTCTAGATCTCCCAACATTCTATTTTGTAATTCTAGAACACCGACATTCCATTTTCGAATTCTAGAACTCCCAACATTCTATTTTGGAATTCTGCAACACAAACATTCTATTTTAGAATTCTAGAACTCTCAACATTCTATTTTGGAATTCTGGAACTCCCAACATTCTATTTTGTAATTCTAGAATACCAACATTCCATTTTCGAATTCTAGAACTCCCAACATTCTATTTTGGAATTCTGCAACACAAACATTCTATTTTGGTATTCTAGAACTCCCAACATTCTATTTTGGAATTCTAGATCTCCCAACATTCTATTTTGTAATTCTAGAACACCGACATTCCATTTTCGAATTCTAGAACTCCCAACATTCTATTTTGGAATTCTGCAACATCAACATTCTATTTTGGAATTCTAGAACTCCCAACATTCTATTTTGGAATTCTGCAACACCAACATTCTATTTTGGAATTCTAGAACTCCCAACATTCTATTTTGGAATTCTGCAACACAAACATTCTATTTTAGAATTCTAGAACTCTCAACATTCTATTTTGGAATTCTGGAACTCCCAACATTCTATTTTGTAATTCTAGAACACCAACATTCCATTTTCGAATTCTAGAACTCCCAACATTCTATTTTGGAATTCTGCAACACAAACATTTTATTTTGGTATTCTAGAACTCCCAACATTCTATTTTGGAATTCTAGATCTCCCAACATTCTATTTTGTAATTCTAGAACACCGACAATCCATTTTCGAATTCTAGAACTCCCAACATTCTATTATGGAATTCTGCAACATCAACATTCTATTTTGGAATTCTAGAACTCCCAACATTCTATTTTGGAATTCTGCAACACCAACATTCTATTTTGGAATTCTAGAACTCCCAACATTCTTTTTTGGAATTCTAGAACTCCCAACATTGTATTTTGGAATTCTAGAACTCCCAACATTGTATTTTGGAATTCTAGAACTCCCAACATTCTATTTTGGAATTCTAGAACTCCCAACATTCTATTTTAGTAGTCTAGAACTCCCAACATTCTATTTTGGAATTCTGCAACACCAACATTCTATCTTGGAATTCTAGAACTCCCAACATTCTATTTTGGAATTCTAGAACTCCCAACATTCTATTTTAGTATTCTAGAACTCCCAACATTCTATTTTGGAATTCTAGAACGCCCAACATTCTATAACAGTATTCTAGAACTCCTAATATACTATTTTGGTATTCTAGAACTCCCAACATTCTATTTTGGAATTCTAGAACGCCCAACATTCTATAACAGTATTCTAGAACTCCTAATAGACTATTTTGGTATTCTAGAACTCCCAACATTCTTTTTTTAAATTCTAGAACTCCCAAAATTCTGTTTTGAAATTCTAGAACTCCCAACATTCTATTTTGGAATTCTAGATTTCCCAACATTCTATTTTGGAATTCTAGAATGCCCAACATTCTATTACAGTATTCTAGAACTCCTAACAGACTATTTTGGTATTCTAGAACTCCCAACATTCTTTTTAAAATTCTAGAACTCCCAACATTCTATTTTGGAATTCTAGAACTCCCAACATTCTATTTTGGAATTCTAGATCTCCCAACATTCTATTTTGTAATTCTAGAACACCGACATTCAATTTTCGAATTCTAGAACTCCCAACATTCTATTTGGAATTCTGCAACACCAACATTCTATTTTGGAATTCTAGAACTCCCAACATTCTATTTTGGAATTCTAGAACTCCCAACATTCTATTGTGGAATTCAAGAACTCCCAACATTGTATTTTGGAATTCTGCAACACCAACATTATATCTAGGTATTCTAGAACTCCCAATATTCTATTTTGGAATTCTAAAACTCCCAACATTCTATTTTGGAATTATAGAACTCCCAACATTCTAGTTTGGAATTCTAGAACTCCCAACATTCTATTTTGGAATTCTAAAACTCCCAATATACTGTTCTGAAATTCTAGAACTCCCAACATTCTATTTTGGAATTCTGCAACACCAACATTCTATTTTGCAATTCTAGAACTCCCAACATTCTTTTTTGGTATTCTAGAACTCCCAACATACTATTTTGGAATTCTAGAACTCCCAACATTCTATTTTGTAATTCTAGAACACCAACATTCCATTTTCGAATTCTAGAACTCCCAACATTCTATTTTGGAATTCTGTAACACAAACATTCTATTTTAGAATTCTAGAACTCTCAACATTCTATTTTGGAATTCTGGAACTCCCAACATTCTATTTTGTAATTCTAGAACACCAACATTCCATTTTAGTAGTCTAGAACTCCCAACATTCTATTTTGGAATTCTGCAACACCAACATTATATCTTGGAATTCTAGAACTCCCAACATTCTATTTTGGAATTCTAGAACTCCCAATATTCTATTTTGGAATTATAGAACTCCCAACATTCTATTTTAGTATTCTAGAACTCCCAACATTCTATTTTGGAATTCTAGAACTCCCAACATTCTATTTTAGTATTCTAGAACTCCCAACATTCTATTTTGGAATTCTAGAACGCCCAACATTCTATTACAGTATTCTAGAACTCCTAATAGACTATTTTGGTATTCTAGAACTCCCAACATTCTTTTTTTTAAATTCTAGAACTCCCAAAATTCTGTTTTGAAATTCTAGAACTCCCAACATTCTATTTTGGAATTCTAGATTTCCCAACATTCTATTTTGGAATTCTAGAATGCCCAACATTCTATTACAGTATTCTAGAACTCCTAACAGACTATTTTGGTATTCTAGAACTCCCAACATTCTTTTTAAAATTCTAGAACTCCCAACATTCTATTTTGGAATTCTAGAACTCCCAACATTCTATTTTTGAATTCTAGATCTCCCAACATTCTATTTTGTAATTCTAGAACACCGACATTCCATTTTCGAATTCTAGAACTCCCAACATTCTATTTTGGAATTCTGCAACACAAACATTCTATTTTAGAATTCTAGAACTCTCAACATTCTATTTTGGAATTCTGGAACTCCCAACATTCTATTTTGTAATTCTAGAATACCAACATTCCATTTTCGAATTCTAGAACTCCCAACATTCTATTTTGGAATTCTGCAACACAAACATTCTATTTTGGTATTCTAGAAATCCCAACATTCTATTTTGGAATTCTAGATCTCCCAACATTCTATTTTGTAATTCTAGAACACCGACATTCCATTTTCGAATTCTAGAACTCCCAACATTCTATTTTGGAATTCTGCAACATCAACATTCTATTTTGGAATTCTAGAACTCCCAACATTCTATTTTGGAATTCTGCAACACCAACATTCTATTTTGGAATTCTAGAACTCCCAACATTCTATTTTGGAATTCTGCAACACAAACATTCTATTTTAGAATTCTAGAACTCTCAACATTCTATTTTGGAATTCTGGAACTCCCAACATTCTATTTTGTAATTCTAGAACACCAACATTCCATTTTCGAATTCTAGAACTCCCAACATTCTATTTTGGAATTCTGCAACACAAACATTTTATTTTGGTATTCTAGAACTCCCAACATCTATTTTGGAATTCTAGATCTCCCAACATTCTATTTTGTAATTCTAGAACACCGACAATCCATTTTCGAATTCTAGAACTCCCAACATTCTATTATGGAATTCTGCAACATCAACATTCTATTTTGGAATTCTAGAACTCCCAACATTCTATTTTGGAATTCTGCAACACCAACATTCTATTTTGGAATTCTAGAACTCCCAACATTCTTTTTTGGAATTCTAGAACTCCCAACATTGTATTTTGGAATTCTAGAACTCCCAACATTGTATTTTGGAATTCTAGAACTCCCAACATTCTATTTTGGAATTCTAGAACTCCCAACATTCTATTTTAGTAGTCTAGAACTCCCAACATTCTATTTTGGAATTCTGCAAAACCAAAATTCTATCTTGGAATTCTAGAACTCCCAACATTCTATTTTGGAATTCTAGAACTCCCAATATTCTATTTTGGAATTATAGAACTCCCAACATTCTATTTTAGTATTCTAGATCTCCCAACATTCTATTTTGGAATTCTAGAACTCCCAACATTCTATTTTAGTATTCTAGAACTCCCAACATTCTATTTTGGAATTCTAGAACGCCCAACATTCTATAACAGTATTCTAGAACTCCTAATAGACTATTTTGGTATTCTAGAACTCCCAACATTCTTTTTTTAAATTCTAGAACTCCCAAAATTCTGTTTTGAAATTCTAGAACTCCCAACATTCTATTTTGGAATTCTAGATTTCCCAACATTCTATTTTGGAATTCTAGAATGCCCAACATTCTATTACAGTATTCTAGAACTCCTAACAGACTATTTTGGTATTCTAGAACTCCCAACATTCTTTTTAAAATTCTAGAACTCCCAACATTCTATTTTGGAATTCTAGAACTCCCAACATTCTATTTTTGAATTCTAGATCTCCCAACATTCTATTTTGTAATTCTAGAACACCGACATTCCATTTTCGAATTCTAGAACTCCCAACATTCTATTTTGGAATTCTGCAACATCAACATTCTATTTTGGAATTCTAGAACTCTCAACATTCTATTTTGGAATTCTGGAACTCCCAACATTCTATTTTGTAATTCTAGAATACCAACATTCCATTTTCGAATTCTAGAACTCCCAACATTCTATTTTGGAATTCTGCAACACAAACATTCTATTTTGGTATTCTAGAACTCCCAACATTCTATTTTGGAATTCTAGATCTCCCAACATTCTATTTTGTAATTCTAGAACACCGACATTCCATTTTCGAATTCTAGAACTCCCAACATTCTATTTTGGAATTCTGCAACATCAACATTCTATTTTGGAATTCTAGAACTCCCAACATTCTATTTTGGAATTCTGCAACACCAACATTCTATTTTGGAATTCTAGAACTCCCAACATTCTATTTTGGAATTCTGCAACACAAACATTCTATTTTAGAATTCTAGAACTCTCAACATTCTATTTTGGAATTCTGGAACTCCCAACATTCTATTTTGTAATTCTAGAACACCAACATTCCATTTTCGAATTCTAGAACTCCCAACATTCTATTTTGGAATTCTGCAACACAAACATTTTATTTTGGTATTCTAGAACTCCCAACATTCTATTTTGGAATTCTAGATCTCCCAACATTCTATTTTGTAATTCTAGAACACCGACAATCCATTTTCGAATTCTAGAACTCCCAACATTCTATTATGGAATTCTGCAACATCAACATTCTATTTTGGAATTCTAGAACTCCCAACATTCTATTTTGGAATTCTGCAACACCAACATTCTATTTTGGAATTCTAGAACTCCCAACATTCTTTTTTGGAATTCTAGAACTCCCAACATTGTATTTTGGAATTCTAGAACTCCCAACATTGTATTTTGGAATTCTAGAACTCCCAACATTCTATTTTGGAATTCTGCAACACCAACATTCTATCTTGGAATTCTAGAACTCCCAACATTCTATTTTGGAATTCTAGAACTCCCAACATTCTATTTTAGTATTCTAGAACTCCCAACATTCTATTTTGGAATTCTAGAACGCCCAACATTCTATAACAGTATTCTAGAACTCCTAATAGACTATTTTGGTATTCTAGAACTCCCAACATTCTATTTTGGAATTCTAGAACGCCCAACATTCTATAACAGTATTCTAGAACTCCTAATAGACTATTTTGGTATTCTAGAACTCCCAACATTCTTTTTTTAAATTCTAGAACTCCCAAAATTCTGTTTTGAAATTCTAGAACTCCCAACATTCTATTTTGGAATTCTAGATTTCCCAACATTCTATTTTGGAATTCTAGAATGCCCAACATTCTATTACAGTATTCTAGAACTCCTAACAGACTATTTTGGTATTCTAGAACTCCCAACATTCTTTTTAAAATTCTAGAACTCCCAACATTCTATTTTGGAATTCTAGAACTCCCAACATTCTATTTTGGAATTCTAGATCTCCCAACATTCTATTTTGTAATTCTAGAACACCGACATTCAATTTTCGAATTCTAGAACTCCCAACATTCTATTTTGGAATTCTGCAACATCAACATTCTATTTTGGAATTCTAGAACTCCCAACATTCTATTTGGAATTCTGCAACACCAACATTCTATTTTGGAATTCTAGAACTCCCAACATTCTATTTTGGAATTCTAGAACTCCCAACATTCTATTGTGGAATTCAAGAACTCCCAACATTGTATTTTGGAATTCTGCAACACCAACATTATATCTAGGTATTCTAGAACTCCCAATATTCTATTTTGGAATTCTAAAACTCCCAACATTCTATTTTGGAATTATAGAACTCCCAACATTCTATTTTGGAATTCTAGAACTCCCAACATTCTATTTTGGAATTCTAAAACTCCCAATATACTGTTCTGAAATTCTAGAACTCCCAACATTCTATTTTGGAATTCTGCAACACCAACATTCTATTTTGCAATTCTAGAACTCCCAACATTCTTTTTTGGTATTCTAGAACTCCCAACATACTATTTTGGAATTCTAGAACTCCCAACATTCTATTTTGTAATTCTAGAACACCAACATTCCATTTTCGAATTCTAGAACTCCCAACATTCTATTTTGGAATTCTGTAACACAAACATTCTATTTTAGAATTCTAGAACTCTCAACATTCTATTTTGGAATTCTGGAACTCCCAACATTCTATTTTGTAATTCTAGAACACCAACATTCCATTTTAGTAGTCTAGAACTCCCAACATTCTATTTTGGAATTCTGCAACACCAACATTATATCTTGGAATTCTAGAACTCCCAACATTCTATTTTGGAATTCTAGAACTCCCAATATTCTATTTTGGAATTATAGAACTCCCAACATTCTATTTTAGTATTCTAGAACTCCCAACATTCTATTTTGGAATTCTAGAACTCCCAACATTCTATTTTAGTATTCTAGAACTCCCAACATTCTATTTTGGAATTCTAGAACGCCCAACATTCTATTACAGTATTCTAGAACTCCTAATAGACTATTTTGGTATTCTAGAACTCCCAACATTCTTTTTTTTAAATTCTAGAACTCCCAAAATTCTGTTTTGAAATTCTAGAACTCCCAACATTCTATTTTGGAATTCTAGATTTCCCAACATTCTATTTTGGAATTCTAGAATGCCCAACATTCTATTACAGTATTCTAGAACTCCTAACAGACTATTTTGGTATTCTAGAACTCCCAACATTCTTTTTAAAATTCTAGAACTCCCAACATTCTATTTTGGAATTCTAGAACTCCCAACATTCTATTTTTGAATTCTAGATCTCCCAACATTCTATTTTGTAATTCTAGAACACCGACATTCCATTTTCGAATTCTAGAACTCCCAACATTCTATTTTGGAATTCTGCAACACAAACATTCTATTTTAGAATTCTAGAACTCTCAACATTCTATTTTGGAATTCTGGAACTCCCAACATTCTATTTTGTAATTCTAGAATACCAACATTCCATTTTCGAATTCTAGAACTCCCAACATTCTATTTTGGAATTCTGCAACACAAACATTCTATTTTGGTATTCTAGAACTCCCAACATTCTATTTTGGAATTCTAGATCTCCCAACATTCTATTTTGTAATTCTAGAACACCGACATTCCATTTTCGAATTCTAGAACTCCCAACATTCTATTTTGGAATTCTGCAACATCAACATTCTATTTTGGAATTCTAGAACTCCCAACATTCTATTTTGGAATTCTGCAACACCAACATTCTATTTTGGAATTCTAGAACTCCCAACATTCTATTTTGGAATTCTGCAACACAAACATTCTATTTTAGAATTCTAGAACTCTCAACATTCTATTTTGGAATTCTGGAACTCCCAACATTCTATTTTGTAATTCTAGAACACCAACATTCCATTTTCGAATTCTAGAACTCCCAACATTCTATTTTGGAATTCTGCAACACAAACATTTTATTTTGGTATTCTAGAACTCCCAACATTCTATTTTGGAATTCTAGATCTCCCAACATTCTATTTTGTAATTCTAGAACACCGACAATCCATTTTCGAATTCTAGAACTCCCAACATTCTATTATGGAATTCTGCAACATCAACATTCTATTTTGGAATTCTAGAACTCCCAACATTCTATTTTGGAATTCTGCAACACCAACATTCTATTTTGGAATTCTAGAACTCCCAACATTCTTTTTTGGAATTCTAGAACTCCCAACATTGTATTTTGGAATTCTAGAACTCCCAACATTGTATTTTGGAATTCTAGAACTCCCAACATTCTATTTTGGAATTCTAGAACTCCCAACATTCTATTTTAGTAGTCTAGAACTCCCAACATTCTATTTTGGAATTCTGCAAAACCAAAATTCTATCTTGGAATTCTAGAACTCCCAACATTCTATTTTGGAATTCTAGAACTCCCAATATTCTATTTTGGAATTATAGAACTCCCAACATTCTATTTTAGTATTCTAGATCTCCCAACATTCTATTTTGGAATTCTAGAACTCCCAACATTCTATTTTAGTATTCTAGAACTCCCAACATTCTATTTTGGAATTCTAGAACGCCCAACATTCTATAACAGTATTCTAGAACTCCTAATAGACTATTTTGGTATTCTAGAACTCCCAACATTCTTTTTTTAAATTCTAGAACTCCCAAAATTCTGTTTTGAAATTCTAGAACTCCCAACATTCTATTTTGGAATTCTAGATTTCCCAACATTCTATTTTGGAATTCTAGAATGCCCAACATTCTATTACAGTATTCTAGAACTCCTAACAGACTATTTTGGTATTCTAGAACTCCCAACATTCTTTTTAAAATTCTAGAACTCCCAACATTCTATTTTGGAATTCTAGAACTCCCAACATTCTATTTTGGAATTCTAGATCTCCCAACATTCTATTTTGTAATTCTAGAACACCGACATTCAATTTTCGAATTCTAGAACTCCCAACATTCTATTTTGGAATTCTGCAACATCAACATTCTATTTTGGAATTCTAGAACTCCCAACATTCTATTTGGAATTCTGCAACACCAACATTCTATTTTGGAATTCTAGAACTCCCAACATTCTATTTTGGAATTCTAGAACTCCCAACATTCTATTGTGGAATTCAAGAACTCCCAACATTGTATTTTGGAATTCTGCAACACCAACATTATATCTAGGTATTCTAGAACTCCCAATATTCTATTTTGGAATTCTAAAACTCCCAACATTCTATTTTGGAATTATAGAACTCCCAACATTCTATTTTGGAATTCTAGAACTCCCAACATTCTATTTTGGAATTCTAAAACTCCCAATATACTGTTCTGAAATTCTAGAACTCCCAACATTCTATTTTGGAATTCTGCAACACCAACATTCTATTTTGCAATTCTAGAACTCCCAACATTCTTTTTTGGTATTCTAGAACTCCCAACATACTATTTTGGAATTCTAGAACTCCCAACATTCTATTTTGTAATTCTAGAACACCAACATTCCATTTTCGAATTCTAGAACTCCCAACATTCTATTTTGGAATTCTGTAACACAAACATTCTATTTTAGAATTCTAGAACTCTCAACATTCTATTTTGGAATTCTGGAACTCCCAACATTCTATTTTGTAATTCTAGAACACCAACATTCCATTTTAGTAGTCTAGAACTCCCAACATTCTATTTTGGAATTCTGCAACACCAACATTATATCTTGGAATTCTAGAACTCCCAACATTCTATTTTGGAATTCTAGAATGCCCAACATTCTATTACAGTATTCTAGAACTCCTAACAGACTATTTTGGTATTCTAGAACTCCCAACATTCTTTTTAAAATTCTAGAACTCCCAACATTCTATTTTGGAATTCTAGAACTCCCAACATTCTATTTTTGAATTCTAGATCTCCCAACATTCTATTTTGTAATTCTAGAACACCGACATTCCATTTTCGAATTCTAGAACT
Organism: Pseudophryne corroboree; assembly: GCF_028390025.1. NCBI lineage: Eukaryota > Metazoa > Chordata > Amphibia > Anura > Myobatrachidae > Pseudophryne > Pseudophryne corroboree. The sequence continues at coordinate 369,167,321 of NC_086448.1, read as the reverse complement.
CCCAACATTCTATTTTGGAATTCTGCAACACAAACATTCTATTTTAGAATTCTAGAACTCTCAACATTCTATTTTGGAATTCTGGAACTCCCAACATTCTATTTTGTAATTCTAGAATACCAACATTCCATTTTCGAATTCTAGAACTCCCAACATTCTATTTTGGAATTCTGCAACACAAACATTCTATTTTGGTATTCTAGAACTCCCAACATTCTATTTTGGAATTCTAGATCTCCCAACATTCTATTTTGTAATTCTAGAACACCGACATTCCATTTTCGAATTCTAGAACTCCCAACATTCTATTTTGGAATTCTGCAACATCAACATTCTATTTTGGAATTCTAGAACTCCCAACATTCTATTTTGGAATTCTGCAACACCAACATTCTATTTTGGAATTCTAGAACTCCCAACATTCTATTTTGGAATTCTGCAACACAAACATTCTATTTTAGAATTCTAGAACTCTCAACATTCTATTTTGGAATTCTGGAACTCCCAACATTCTATTTTGTAATTCTAGAACACCAACATTCCATTTTCGAATTCTAGAACTCCCAACATTCTATTTTGGAATTCTGCAACACAAACATTTTATTTTAGTATTCTAGAACTCCCAACATTCTATTTTGGAATTCTAGATCTCCCAACATTCTATTTTGTAATTCTAGAACACCGACAATCCATTTTCGAATTCTAGAACTCCCAACATTCTATTATGGAATTCTGCAACATCAACATTCTATTTTGGAATTCTAGAACTCCCAACATTCTATTTTGGAATTCTGCAACACCAACATTCTATTTTGGAATTCTAGAACTCCCAACATTCTTTTTTGGAATTCTAGAACTCCCAACATTGTATTTTGGAATTCTAGAACTCCCAACATTGTATTTTGGAATTCTAGAACTCCCAACATTCTATTTTGGAATTCTAGAACTCCCAACATTCTATTTTAGTAGTCTAGAACTCCCAACATTCTATTTTGGAATTCTGCAACACCAACATTCTATCTTGGAATTCTAGAACTCCCAACATTCTATTTTGGAATTCTAGAACTCCCAATATTCTATTTTGGAATTATAGAACTCCCAACATTCTATTTTAGTATTCTAGATCTCCCAACATTCTATTTTGGAATTCTAGAACTCCCAACATTCTATTTTAGTATTCTAGAACTCCCAACATTCTATTTTGGAATTCTAGAACGCCCAACATTCTATAACAGTATTCTAGAACTCCTAATAGACTATTTTGGTATTCTAGAACTCCCAACATTCTTTTTAAAATTCTAGAACTCCCAACATTCTATTTTGGAATTCTAGAACTCCCAACATTCTATTTTGGAATTCTAGATCTCCCAACATTCTATTTTGGAATTCTAGAATGCCCAACATTCTATTACAGTATTCTAGAACTCCTAACAGACTATTTTGGTATTCTAGAACTCCCAACATTCTTTTTAAAATTCTAGAACTCCCAACATTCTATTTTGGAATTCTAGAACTCCCAACATTCTATTTTGGAATTCTAGATCTCCCAACATTCTATTTTGTAATTCTAGAACACCGACATTCAATTTTCGAATTCTAGAACTCCCAACATTCTATTTTGGAATTCTGCAACATCAACATTCTATTTTGGAATTCTAGAACTCCCAACATTCTATTTGGAATTCTGCAACACCAACATTCTATTTTGGAATTCTAGAACTCCCAACATTCTATTTTGGAATTCTAGAACTCCCAACATTCTATTGTGGAATTCAAGAACTCCCAACATTGTATTTTGGAATTCTGCAACACCAACATTATATCTAGGTATTCTAGAACTCCCAATATTCTATTTTGGAATTCTAAAACTCCCAACATTCTATTTTGGAATTATAGAACTCCCAACATTCTATTTTGGAATTCTAGAACTCCCAACATTCTATTTTGGAATTCTAAAACTCCCAATATACTGTTCTGAAATTCTAGAACTCCCAACATTCTATTTTGGAATTCTGCAACACCAACATTCTATTTTGCAATTCTAGAACTCCCAACATTCTTTTTTGGTATTCTAGAACTCCCAACATACTATTTTGGAATTCTAGAACTCCCAACATTCTATTTTGTAATTCTAGAACACCAACATTCCATTTTCGAATTCTAGAACTCCCAACATTCTATTTTGGAATTCTGTAACACAAACATTCTATTTTAGAATTCTAGAACTCTCAACATTCTATTTTGGAATTCTGGAACTCCCAACATTCTATTTTGTAATTCTAGAACACCAACATTCCATTTTAGTAGTCTAGAACTCCCAACATTCTATTTTGGAATTCTGCAACACCAACATTATATCTTGGAATTCTAGAACTCCCAACATTCTATTTTGGAATTCTAGAACTCCCAATATTCTATTTTGGAATTATAGAACTCCCAACATTCTATTTTAGTATTCTAGAACTCCCAACATTCTATTTTGGAATTCTAGAACGCCCAACATTCTATTACAGTATTCTAGAACTCCTAATAGACTATTTTGGTATTCTAGAACTCCCAACATTCTTTTTTTTAAATTCTAGAACTCCCAAAATTCTGTTTTGAAATTCTAGAACTCCCAACATTCTATTTTGGAATTCTAGATTTCCCAACATTCTATTTTGGAATTCTAGAATGCCCAACATTCTATTACAGTATTCTAGAACTCCTAACAGACTATTTTGGTATTCTAGAACTCCCAACATTCTTTTTAAAATTCTAGAACTCCCAACATTCTATTTTGGAATTCTAGAACTCCCAACATTCTATTTTTGAATTCTAGATCTCCCAACATTCTATTTTGTAATTCTAGAACACCGACATTCCATTTTCGAATTCTAGAACTCCCAACATTCTATTTTGGAATTCTGCAACACAAACATTCTATTTTAGAATTCTAGAACTCTCAACATTCTATTTTGGAATTCTGGAACTCCCAACATTCTATTTTGTAATTCTAGAATACCAACATTCCATTTTCGAATTCTAGAACTCCCAACATTCTATTTTGGAATTCTGCAACACAAACATTCTATTTTGGTATTCTAGAACTCCCAACATTCTATTTTGGAATTCTAGATCTCCCAACATTCTATTTTGTAATTCTAGAACACCGACATTCTATTTTCGAATTCTAGAACTCCCAACATTCTATTTTGGAATTCTGCAACATCAACATTCTATTTTGGAATTCTAGAACTCCCAACATTCTATTTTGGAATTCTGCAACACCAACATTCTATTTTGGAATTCTAGAACTCCCAACATTCTATTTTGGAATTCTGCAACACAAACATTCTATTTTAGAATTCTAGAACTCTCAACATTCTATTTTGGAATTCTGGAACTCCCAACATTCTATTTTGTAATTCTAGAACACCAACATTCCATTTTCGAATTCTAGAACTCCCAACATTCTATTTTGGAATTCTGCAACACAAACATTTTATTTTGGTATTCTAGAACTCCCAACATTCTATTTTGGAATTCTAGATCTCCCAACATTCTATTTTGTAATTCTAGAACACCGACAATCCATTTTCGAATTCTAGAACTCCCAACATTCTATTATGGAATTCTGCAACATCAACATTCTATTTTGGAATTCTAGAACTCCCAACATTCTATTTTGGAATTCTGCAACACCAACATTCTATTTTGGAATTCTAGAACTCCCAACATTCTTTTTTGGAATTCTAGAACTCCCAACATTGTATTTTGGAATTCTAGAACTCCCAACATTGTATTTTGGAATTCTAGAACTCCCAACATTCTATTTTGGAATTCTAGAACTCCCAACATTCTATTTTAGTAGTCTAGAACTCCCAACATTCTATTTTGGAATTCTGCAACACCAACATTCTATCTTGGAATTCTAGAACTCCCAACATTCTATTTTGGAATTCTAGAACTCCCAATATTCTATTTTGGAATTATAGAACTCCCAACATTCTATTTTAGTATTCTAGATCTCCCAACATTCTATTTTGGAATTCTAGAACTCCCAACATTCTATTTTAGTATTCTAGAACTCCCAACATTCTATTTTGGAATTCTAGAACGCCCAACATTCTATTACAGTATTCTAGAACTCCTAATAGACTATTTTGGTATTCTAGAACTCCCAACATTCTTTTTTTAAATTCTAGAACTCCCAAAATTCTGTTTTGAAATTCTAGAACTCCCAACATTCTATTTTGGAATTCTAGATTTCCCAACATTCTATTTTGGAATTCTAGAATGCCCAACATTCTATTACAGTATTCTAGAACTCCTAACAGACTATTTTGGTATTCTAGAACTCCCAACATTCTTTTTAAAATTCTAGAACTCCCAACATTCTATTTTGGAATTCTAGAACTCCCAACATTCTATTTTGGAATTCTAGATCTCCCAACATTCTATTTTGTAATTCTAGAACACCGACATTCAATTTTCGAATTCTAGAACTCCCAACATTCTATTTTGGAATTCTGCAACATCAACATTCTATTTTGGAATTCTAGAACTCCCAACATTCTATTTGGAATTCTGCAACACCAACATTCTATTTTGGAATTCTAGAACTCCCAACATTCTATTTTGGAATTCTAGAACTCCCAACATTCTATTGTGGAATTCAAGAACTCCCAACATTGTATTTTGGAATTCTGCAACACCAACATTATATCTAGGTATTCTAGAACTCCCAATATTCTATTTTGGAATTCTAAAACTCCCAACATTCTATTTTGGAATTATAGAACTCCCAACATTCTATTTTGGAATTCTAGAACTCCCAACATTCTATTTTGGAATTCTAAAACTCCCAATATACTGTTCTGAAATTCTAGAACTCCCAACATTCTATTTTGGAATTCTGCAACACCAACATTCTATTTTGCAATTCTAGAACTCCCAACATTCTTTTTTGGTATTCTAGAACTCCCAACATACTATTTTGGAATTCTAGAACTCCCAACATTCTATTTTGTAATTCTAGAACACCAACATTCCATTTTCGAATTCTAGAACTCCCAACATTCTATTTTGGAATTCTGTAACACAAACATTCTATTTTAGAATTCTAGAACTCTCCTCAACATTCTATTTTGGAATTCTGGAACTCCCAACATTCTATTTTGTAATTCTAGAACACCAACATTCCATTTTCGAATTCGAGAACTCCCAACATTCTATTTTGGAATTCTGCAACATCAACATTCTATTTTGGAATTCTAGAACTCCCAACATTCTATTTTGGAATTCTGCAACACCAACATTATATTTTGGAATTCTAGAACTCCCAACATTCTATTTGGGAATTCTGCAACACCAACATTCTATTTTGGAATTCTAGAACTCCCAACATTCTTTTTTGGAATTCTAGAACTCCCAACATTGTATTTTGGAATTCTATAACTCCCAACATTCTATTTTGAAATTCTAGAACTCCCAACATTCTATTTTAGTATTCTAGAACTCCCAACATTCTATTTTGGAATTCTGCAACACCAACATTCTATCTAGGAATTCTAGAACTCCCAACATTCTATTTTGGAATTCTAGAACTCCCAATATTCTATTTTGGAATTATAGAACTCCCAACATTCTATTTTAGTATACTAGAACTCCCAACATTCTATTTTGGAATTCTAGAACTCCCAACATTCTATTTTAGTATTCTAGAACTCCCAACATTCTATTTTGGAATTCTAGAACGCCCAACATTCTATTACAGTATTCTAGAACTCCTAATAGACTATTTTGGTATTCTAGAACTCCCAACATTCTTTTTTTTAAATTCTAGAACTCCCAAAATTCTGTTTTGAAATTCTAGAACTCCCAACATTCTATTTTGGAATTCTAGATTTCCCAACATTCTATTTTGGAATTCTAGAACGCCCAACATTTTATTACAGTATTCTAGAACTCCTAACAGACTATTTTGGTATTCTAGAACTCCCAACATTCTTTTTAAAATTCTAGAACTCCCAACATTCTATTTTGGAATTCTAGAACTCCCAACATTCTATTTTTGAATTCTAGATCTCCCAACATTCTATTTTGTAATTCTAGAACACCGACATTCTATTTTCGAATTCTAGAACTCCCAACATTCTATTTTGGAATTCTGCAACACAAACATTCTATTTTAGAATTCTAGAACTCTCAACATTCTATTTTGGAATTCTGGAACTCCCAACATTCTATTTTGTAATTCTAGAACACCAACATTCCATTTTCGAATTCTAGAACTCCCAACATTCTATTTTGGAATTCTGCAACACAAACATTCTATTTTGGTATTCTAGAACTCCCAACATTCTATTTTGGAATTCTAGATCTCCCAACATTCTATTTTGTAATTCTAGAACACCGACATTCCATTTTCGAATTCTAGAACTCCCAACATTCTATTTTGGAAGTCTGCAACCTCAACATTCTATTTTGGAATTCTAGAACTCCCAACATTCTATTTTGGAATTCTGCAACACAAACATTTTATTTTGGTATTCTAGAACTCCCAACATTCTATTTTGGAATTCTAGATCTCCCAACATTCTATTTTGTAATTCTAGAACACCGACAATCCATTTTCGAATTCTAGAACTCCCAACATTCTATTATGGAATTCTGCAACATCAACATTCTATTTTGGAATTCTAGAACTCCCAACATTCTATTTTGGAATTCTGCAACACCAACATTCTATTTTGGAATTCTAGAACTCCCAACATTCTTTTTTGGAATTCTAGAACTCCCAACATTGTATTTTGGAATTCTAGAACTCCCAACATTCTATTTTGGAATTCTAGAACTCCCAACATTCTATTTTAGTAGTCTAGAACTCCCAACATTCTATTTTGGAATTCTGCAACACCAACATTCTATCTTGGAATTCTAGAACTCCCAACATTCTATTTTGGAATTCTAGAACTCCCAATATTCTATTTTGGAATTATAGAACTCCCAACATTCTATTTTAGTATTCTAGATCTCCCAACATTCTATTTTGGAATTCTAGAACTCCCAACATTCTATTTTAGTATTCTAGAACTCCCAACATTCTATTTTGGAATTCTAGAACGCCCAACATTCTATTACAGTATTCTAGAACTCCTAATAGACTATTTTGGTATTCTAGAACTCCCAACATTCTTTTTTTAAATTCTAGAACTCCCAAAATTCTGTTTTGAAATTCTAGAACTCCCAACATTCTATTTTGGAATTCTAGATTTCCCAACATTCTATTTTGGAATTCTAGAATGCCCAACATTCTATTACAGTATTCTAGAACTCCTAACAGACTATTTTGGTATTCTAGAACTCCCAACATTCTTTTTAAAATTCTAGAACTGCCAACATTCTATTTTGGAATTCTAGAACTCCCAACATTCTATTTTGGAATTATATATCTCCCAACATTCTATTTTGTAATTCTAGAACACCGACATTCCATTTTCGAATTATAGAACTCCCAACATTCTATTTTGGAATTCTGCAACATCAACATTCTATTTTGGAATTCTAGAACTCCCAACATTCTATTTGGAATTCTGCAACACCAACATTCTATTTTGTAATTCTAGAACACCAACATTCCATTTTCGAATTCTAGAACTCCCAACATTCTATTTTGGAATTCTGCAACACAAACATTCTATTTTGGTATTCTAGAACTCCCAACATTCTATTTTGGAATTCTAGATCTCCCAACATTCTATTTTGTAATTCTAGAACACCGACATTCCATTTTCGAATTCTAGAACTCCCAACATTCTATTTTGGAATTCTGCAACATCAACATTCTATTTTGGAATTCTAGAACTCCCAACATTCTATTTTGGAATTCTGCAACACAAACATTCTATTTTGGTATTCTAGAACTCCCAACATTCTATTTTGGAATTCTGGATCTCCCAACATTCTATTTTGTAATTCTAGAACACCGACAATCCATTTTCGAATTCTAGAACTCCCAACATTCTATTTTGGAATTCTGCAACACAAACATTCTATTTTGGTATTCTAGAACTCCCAACATTCTATTTTGGAATTCTGGATCTCCCAACATTCTATTTTGTAATTCTAGAACACCGACATTCCATTTTCAAATTCTAGAACTCCCAACATTCTATTTTGGAATTCTGCAACATCAACATTCTATTTTGGAATTCTAGAACTCCCAACATTCTATTTTGGAATTCTGCAACACAAACATTCTATTTTGGTATTCTAGAACTCCCAACATTCTATTTTGGAATTCTGGATCTCCCAACATTCTATTTTGTAATTCTAGAACACCGACAATCCATTTTCGAATTCTAGAACTCCCAACATTCTATTTTGGAATTCTGCAACACAAACATTCTATTTTGGTATTCTAGAACTCCCAACATTCTATTTTGGAATTCTGGATCTCCCAACATTCTATTTTGTAATTCTAGAACACCGACAATCCATTTTCGAATTCTAGAACTCCCAACATTCTATTATGGAATTCTGCAACATCAACATTCTATTTTGGAATTCTAGAACTCCCAACATTCTATTTTGGAATTCTGCAACACCAACATTCAATTTTGGAATTCTAGAACTCCCAACATTCTATTTTGGAATTCTGCAACACAAACATTCTATTTTAGAATTCTAGAACTCTCAACATTCTATTTTGGAATTCTGGAACTCCCAACATTCTATTTTGTAATTCTAGAACACCAACATTCCATTTTCGAATTCTAGAACTCCCAACATTCTATTTTGGAATTCTGCAACACAAACATTTTATTTTGGTATTCTAGAACTCCCAACATTCTATTTTGGAATTCTAGATCTCCCAACATTCTATTTTGTAATTCTAGAACACCGACAATCCATTTTCGAATTCTAGAACTCCCAACATTCTATTATGGAATTCTGCAACATCAACATTCTATTTTGGAATTCTAGAACTCCCAACATTCTATTTTGGAATTCTGCAACACCAACATTCTATTTTGGAATTCTAGAACTCCCAACATTCTTTTTTGGAATTCTAGAACTCCCAATATTCTATTTTGGAATTATAGAACTCCCAACATTCTATTTTAGTATTCTAGAACTCCCAACATTCTATTTTGGAATTCTAGAACTCCCAACATTCTATTTTAGTATTCTAGAACTCCCAACATTCTATTTTGGAATTCTAGAACGCCCAACATTCTATTACAGTATTCTAGAACTCCTAATAGACTATTTTGGTATTCTAGAACTCCCAACATTCTTTTTTTTAAATTCTAGAACTCCCAAAATTCTGTTTTGAAATTCTAGAACTCCCAACATTCTATTTTGGAATTCTAGATTTCCCAACATTCTATTTTGGAATTCTAGAATGCCCAACATTCTATTACAGTATTCTAGAACTCCTAACAGACTATTTTGGTATTCTAGAACTCCCAACATTCTTTTTAAAATTCTAGAACTCCCAACATTCTATTTTGGAATTCTAGAACTCCCAACATTCTATTTTTGAATTCTAGATCTCCCAACATTCTATTTTGTAATTCTAGAACACCGACATTCCATTTTCGAATTCTAGAACTCCCAACATTCTATTTTGGAATTCTGCAACACAAACATTCTATTTTAGAATTCTAGAACTCTCAACATTCTATTTTGGAATTCTGGAACTCCCAACATTCTATTTTGTAATTCTAGAATACCAACATTCCATTTTCGAATTCTAGAACTCCCAACATTCTATTTTGGAATTCTGCAACACAAACATTCTATTTTGGTATTCTAGAACTCCCAACATTCTATTTTGGAATTCTAGATCTCCCAACATTCTATTTTGTAATTCTAGAACACCGACATTCCATTTTCGAATTCTAGAACTCCCAACATTCTATTTTGGAATTCTAGAACTCCCAACATTCTATTTTAGTAGTCTAGAACTCCCAACATTCTATTTTGGAATTCTGCAACACCAACATTCTATCTTGGAATTCTAGAACTCCCAACATTCTATTTTGGAATTCTAGAACTCCCAATATTCTATTTTGGAATTATAGAACTCCCAACATTCTATTTTAGTATTCTAGATCTCCCAACATTCTATTTTGGAATTCTAGAACTCCCAACATTCTATTTTAGTATTCTAGAACTCCCAACATTCTATTTTGGAATTCTAGAACGCCCAACATTCTATTACAGTATTCTAGAACTCCTAATAGACTATTTTGGTATTCTAGAACTCCCAACATTCTTTTTTTAAATTCTAGAACTCCCAAAATTCTGTTTTGAAATTCTAGAACTCCCAACATTCTATTTTGGAATTCTAGATTTCCCAACATTCTATTTTGGAATTCTAGAATGCCCAACATTCTATTACAGTATTCTAGAACTCCTAACAGACTATTTTGGTATTCTAGAACTCCCAACATTCTTTTTAAAATTCTAGAACTGCCAACATTCTATTTTGGAATTCTAGAACTCCCAACATTCTATTTTGGAATTATATATCTCCCAACATTCTATTTTGTAATTCTAGAACACCGACATTCCATTTTCGAATTCTAGAACTCCCAACATTCTATTTTGGAATTCTGCAACATCAACATTCTATTTTGGAATTCTAGAACTCCCAACATTCTATTTGGAATTCTGCAACACCAACATTCTATTTTGTAATTCTAGAACACCAACATTCCATTTTCGAATTCTAGAACTCCCAACATTCTATTTTGGAATTCTGCAACACAAACATTCTATTTTGGTATTCTAGAACTCCCAACATTCTATTTTGGAATTCTAGATCTCCCAACATTCTATTTTGTAATTCTAGAACACCGACATTCCATTTTCGAATTCTAGAACTCCCAACATTCTATTTTGGAAATCTGCAACATCAACATTCTATTTTGGAATTCTAGAACTCCCAACATTCTATTTTGGAATTCTGCAACACAAACATTCTATTTTGGTATTCTAGAACTCCCAACATTCTATTTTGGAATTCTGGATCTCCCAACATTCTATTTTGTAATTCTAGAACACCGACAATCCATTTTCGAATTCTAGAACTCCCAACATTCTATTTTGGAATTCTGCAACACAAACATTCTATTTTGGTATTCTAGAACTCCCAACATTCTATTTTGGAATTCTGGATCTCCCAACATTCTATTTTGTAATTCTAGAACACCGACATTCCATTTTCGAATTCTAGAACTCCCAACATTCTATTTTGGAATTCTGCAACATCAACATTCTATTTTGGAATTCTAGAACTCCCAACATTCTATTTTGGAATTCTGCAACACAAACATTCTATTTTGGTATTCTAGAACTCCCAACATTCTATTTTGGAATTCTGGATCTCCCAACATTCTATTTTGTAATTCTAGAACACCGACAATCCATTTTCGAATTCTAGAACTCCCAACATTCTATTTTGGAATTCTGCAACACAAACATTCTATTTTGGTATTCTAGAACTCCCAACATTCTATTTTGGAATTCTGGATCTCCCAACATTCTATTTTGTAATTCTAGAACACCGACAATCCATTTTCGAATTCTAGAACTCCCAACATTCTATTATGGAATTCTGCAACATCAACATTCTATTTTGGAATTCTAGAACTCCCAACATTCTATTTTGGAATTCTGCAACACCAACATTCAATTTTGGAATTCTAGAACTCCCAACATTCTATTTTGGAATTCTGCAACACAAACATTCTATTTTAGAATTCTAGAACTCTCAACATTCTATTTTGGAATTCTGGAACTCCCAACATTCTATTTTGTAATTCTAGAACACCAACATTCCATTTTCGACTTCTAGAACTCCCAACATTCTATTTTGGAATTCTGCAACACAAACATTTTATTTTGGTATTCTAGAACTCCCAACATTCTATTTTGGAATTCTAGATCTCCCAACATTCTATTTTGTAATTCTAGAACACCGACAATCCATTTTCGAATTCTAGAACTCCCAACATTCTATTATGGAATTCTGCAACATCAACATTCTATTTTGGAATTCTAGAACTCCCAACATTCTATTTTGGAATTCTGCAACACCAACATTCTATTTTGGAATTCTAGAACTCCCAACATTCTTTTTTGGAATTCTAGAACTCCCAATATTCTATTTTGGAATTATAGAACTCCCAACATTCTATTTTAGTATTCTAGAACTCCCAACATTCTATTTTGGAATTCTAGAACTCCCAACATTCTATTTTAGTATTCTAGAACTCCCAACATTCTATTTTGGAATTCTAGAACGCCCAACATTCTATTACAGTATTCTAGAACTCCTAATAGACTATTTTGGTATTCTAGAACTCCCAACATTCTTTTTTTTAAATTCTAGAACTCCCAAAATTCTGTTTTGAAATTCTAGAACTCCCAACATTCTATTTTGGAATTCTAGATTTCCCAACATTCTATTTTGGAATTCTAGAATGCCCAACATTCTATTACAGTATTCTAGAACTCCTAACAGACTATTTTGGTATTCTAGAACTCCCAACATTCTTTTTAAAATTCTAGAACTCCCAACATTCTATTTTGGAATTCTAGAACTCCCAACATTCTATTTTTGAATTCTAGATCTCCCAACATTCTATTTTGTAATTCTAGAACACCGACATTCCATTTTCGAATTCTAGAACTCCCAACATTCTATTTTGGAATTCTGCAACACAAACATTCTATTTTAGAATTCTAGAACTCTCAACATTCTATTTTGGAATTCTGGAACTCCCAACATTCTATTTTGTAATTCTAGAATACCAACATTCCATTTTCGAATTCTAGAACTCCCAACATTCTATTTTGGAATTCTGCAACACAAACATTCTATTTTGGTATTCTAGAACTCCCAACATTCTATTTTGGAATTCTAGATCTCCCAACATTCTATTTTGTAATTCTAGAACACCGACATTCCATTTTCGAATTCTAGAACTCCCAACATTCTATTTTGGAATTCTGCAACATCAACATTCTATTTTGGAATTCTAGAACTCCCAACATTCTATTTTGGAATTCTGCAACACCAACATTCTATTTTGGAATTCTAGAACTCCCAACATTCTATTTTGGAATTCTGCAACACAAACATTCTATTTTAGAATTCTAGAACTCTCAACATTCTATTTTGGAATTCTGGAACTCCCAACATTCTATTTTGTAATTCTAGAACACCAACATTCCATTTTCGAATTCTAGAACTCCCAACATTCTATTTTGGAATTCTGCAACACAAACATTTTATTTTGGTATTCTAGAACTCCCAACATTCTATTTTGGAATTCTAGATCTCCCAACATTCTATTTTGTAATTCTAGAACACCGACAATCCATTTTCGAATTCTAGAACTCCCAACATTCTATTATGGAATTCTGCAACATCAACATTCTATTTTGGAATTCTAGAACTCCCAACATTCTATTTTGGAATTCTGCAACACCAACATTCTATTTTGGAATTCTAGAACTCCCAACATTCTTTTTTGGAATTCTAGAACTCCCAACATTGTATTTTGGAATTCTAGAACTCCCAACATTGTATTTTGGAATTCTAGAACTCCCAACATTCTATTTTGGAATTCTAGAACTCCCAACATTCTATTTTAGTAGTCTAGAACTCCCAACATTCTATTTTGGAATTCTGCAACACCAACATTCTATCTTGGAATTCTAGAACTCCCAACATTCTATTTTGGAATTCTAGAACTCCCAATATTCTATTTTGGAATTATAGAACTCCCAACATTCTATTTTAGTATTCTAGATCTCCCAACATTCTATTTTGGAATTCTAGAACTCCCAACATTCTATTTTAGTATTCTAGAACTCCCAACATTCTATTTTGGAATTCTAGAACGCCCAACATTCTATAACAGTATTCTAGAACTCCTAATAGACTATTTTGGTATTCTAGAACTCCCAACATTCTTTTTTTAAATTCTAGAACTCCCAAAATTCTGTTTTGAAATTCTAGAACTCCCAACATTCTATTTTGGAATTCTAGATTTCCCAACATTCTATTTTGGAATTCTAGAATGCCCAACATTCTATTACAGTATTCTAGAACTCCTAACAGACTATTTTGGTATTCTAGAACTCCCAACATTCTTTTTAAAATTCTAGAACTCCCAACATTCTATTTTGGAATTCTAGAACTCCCAACATTCTATTTTGGAATTCTAGATCTCCCAACATTCTATTTTGTAATTCTAGAACACCGACATTCAATTTTCGAATTCTAGAACTCCCAACATTCTATTTTGGAATTCTGCAACATCAACATTCTATTTTGGAATTCTAGAACTCCCAACATTCTATTTGGAATTCTGCAACACCAACATTCTATTTTGGAATTCTAGAACTCCCAACATTCTATTTTGGAATTCTAGAACTCCCAACATTCTATTGTGGAATTCAAGAACTCCCAACATTGTATTTTGGAATTCTGCAACACCAACATTATATCTAGGTATTCTAGAACTCCCAATATTCTATTTTGGAATTCTAAAACTCCCAACATTCTATTTTGGAATTATAGAACTCCCAACATTCTATTTTGGAATTCTAGAACTCCCAACATTCTATTTTGGAATTCTAAAACTCCCAATATACTGTTCTGAAATTCTAGAACTCCCAACATTCTATTTTGGAATTCTGCAACACCAACATTCTATTTTGCAATTCTAGAACTCCCAACATTCTTTTTTGGTATTCTAGAACTCCCAACATACTATTTTGGAATTCTAGAACTCCCAACATTCTATTTTGTAATTCTAGAACACCAACATTCCATTTTCGAATTCTAGAACTCCCAACATTCTATTTTGGAATTCTGTAACACAAACATTCTATTTTAGAATTCTAGAACTCTCAACATTCTATTTTGGAATTCTGGAACTCCCAACATTCTATTTTGTAATTCTAGAACACCAACATTCCATTTTCGAATTCGAGAACTCCCAACATTCTATTTTGGAATTCTGCAACATCAACATTCTATTTTGGAATTCTAGAACTCCCAACATTCTATTTTGGAATTCTGCAACACCAACATTCTATTTTGGAATTCTAGAACTCCCAACATTCTATTTGGGAATTCTGCAACACCAACATTCTATTTTGGAATTCTAGAACTCCCAACATTCTTTTTTGGAATTCTAGAACTCCCAACATTGTATTTTGGAATTCTATAACTCCCAACATTCTATTTTGAAATTCTAGAACTCCCAACATTCTATTTTAGTATTCTAGAACTCCCAACATTCTATTTTGGAATTCTGCAACACCAACATTCTATCTTGGAATTCTAGAACTCCCAACATTCTATTTTGGAATTCTAGAACTCCCAATATTCTATTTTGGAATTATAGAACTCCCAACATTCTATTTTAGTATACTAGAACTCCCAACATTCTATTTTGGAATTCTAGAACTCCCAACATTCTATTTTAGTATTCTAGAACTCCCAACATTCTATTTTGGAATTCTAGAACGCCCAACATTCTATTACAGTATTCTAGAACTCCTAATAGACTATTTTGGTATTCTAGAACTCCCAACATTCTTTTTTTTAAATTCTAGAACTCCCAAAATTCTGTTTTGAAATTCTAGAACTCCCAACATTCTATTTTGGAATTCTAGATTTCCCAACATTCTATTTTGGAATTCTAGAACGCCCAACATTCTATTACAGTATTCTAGAACTCCTAACAGACTATTTTGGTATTCTAGAACTCCCAACATTCTTTTTAAAATTCTAGAACTCCCAACATTCTATTTTGGAATTCTAGAACTCCCAACATTCTATTTTTGAATTCTAGATCTCCCAACATTCTATTTTGTAATTCTAGAACACCGACATTCCATTTTCGAATTCTAGAACTCCCAACATTCTATTTTGGAATTCTGCAACACAAACATTCTATTTTAGAATTCTAGAACTCTCAACATTCTATTTTGGAATTCTGGAACTCCCAACATTCTATTTTGTAATTCTAGAACACCAACATTCCATTTTCGAATTCTAGAACTCCCAACATTCTATTTTGGAATTCTGCAACACAAACATTCTATTTTGGTATTCTAGAACTCCCAACATTCTATTTTGGAATTCTAGATCTCCCAACATTCTATTTTGTAATTCTAGAACACCGACATTCCATTTTCGAATTCTAGAACTCCCAACATTCTATTTTGGAAGTCTGCAACCTCAACATTCTATTTTGGAATTCTAGAACTCCCAACATTCTATTTTGGAATTCTGCAACACAAACATTTTATTTTGGTATTCTAGAACTCCCAACATTCTATTTTGGAATTCTAGATCTCCCAACATTCTATTTTGTAATTCTAGAACACCGACAATCCATTTTCGAATTCTAGAACTCCCAACATTCTATTATGGAATTCTGCAACATCAACATTCTATTTTGGAATTCTAGAACTCCCAACATTCTATTTTGGAATTCTGCAACACCAACATTCTATTTTGGAATTCTAGAACTCCCAACATTCTTTTTTGGAATTCTAGAACTCCCAACATTGTATTTTGGAATTCTAGAACTCCCAACATTCTTTTTTGGAATTCTAGAACTCCCAACATTCTATTTTAGTAGTCTAGAACTCCCAACATTCTATTTTGGAATTCTGCAACACCAACATTCTATCTTGGAATTCTAGAACTCCCAACATTCTATTTTGGAATTCTAGAACTCCCAATATTCTATTTTGGAATTATAGAACTCCCAACATTCTATTTTAGTATTCTAGATCTCCCAACATTCTATTTTGGAATTCTAGAACTCCCAACATTCTATTTTAGTATTCTAGAACTCCCAACATTCTATTTTGGAATTCTAGAACGCCCAACATTCTATTACAGTATTCTAGAACTCCTAATAGACTATTTTGGTATTCTAGAACTCCCAACATTCTTTTTTTAAATTCTAGAACTCCCAAAATTCTGTTTTGAAATTCTAGAACTCCCAACATTCTATTTTGGAATTCTAGATTTCCCAACATTCTATTTTGGAATTCTAGAATGCCCAACATTCTATTACAGTATTCTAGAACTCCTAACAGACTATTTTGGTATTCTAGAACTCCCAACATTCTTTTTAAAATTCTAGAACTGCCAACATTCTATTTTGGAATTCTAGAACTCCCAACATTCTATTTTGGAATTATAGATCTCCCAACATTCTATTTTGTAATTCTAGAACACCGACATTCCATTTTCGAATTCTAGAACTCCCAACATTCTATTTTGGAATTCTGCAACATCAACATTCTATTTTGGAATTCTAGAACTCCCAACATTCTATTTGGAATTCTGCAACACCAACATTCTATTTTGTAATTCTAGAACACCAACATTCCATTTTCGAATTCTAGAACTCCCAACATTCTATTTTGGAATTCTGCAACACAAACATTCTATTTTGGTATTCTAGAACTCCCAACATTCTATTTTGGAATTCTAGATCTCCCAACATTCTATTTT